>NC_143013.1:123911939-124218725 GCF_055824585.1 Amblyomma mixtum
AACCTCCTCACTTGTGACTTTATCGTTGGCGTCACGAAGCACAAGCAATTCGTGGTCGATGTCGCTAGAGGAGAGCTCTTTTTCCAAACTAGCCCATTGCTTTCGACCGGATGGTGGAAAACGTTCATCAACATTATGTTATGGCAGGGCAGTGAAGATGTCGTTTCTGTCAGAAGCACACATTTATCTATTCATAAAGAAGACATAATCACTACACAATAAACAGAAACGCGCTAAGTGAAATAATGATGCGATGAAATCCAGTCATATGCTGTCCTATCATGCAAAAATTAAAGAAAGGCCCAACATCAAATACAAGAAAGCAAACCCACTCCGAAGATGCTGTGGACGTTCTTTCCATCTGAATATCTACGTCTCCTTCCCCATGTCATTTTTTTCTCCCTTCGCTACAGCCACGCACATTGTTTGTTAACATATTTTACCTTCTAAACAAAATGCCTTTCTTTGGAGGCTATTTAAACTCTCTACGTCCCTTCCTTGTTTCTCTCCAGCACTTTGTTTTTCTTGTCAACACTGAGAACTACTTCTCTCTTGAAAAAATTGGAATAGAAAAGGAACGGAGATGTGAGAAACGAGCAGTACGAAAACGAGGCCCTGTCAGCGTGCCTTAGGCGACAGGAATGCTTGCACTTTCCTATAAGGGTTGCTGAAAACCACCCATATCAGCAACCCTGGACTGAAACAGTGGCTTGAGATGACACGAAGAGCTTTGCCCACTGGCGACACGTTTTAACTGAGCGCACACTAGAGCCGAGATTGAAGCGTCTCGTGTCGCAGACTAGTTTTGGCGGGAGCGCCCTATCCCTCTAAACCTTATTTCTCTTCGCACTAAAGAAAGCTACACTTATTTGTATGCCCGTGTTTTGACCAGTGAGTTTGTGGAGTGCATTCTTTTCTGCGTCTCTGTAGTTGTAGTGTCAGCCACGGCTGTCCCAAGGCACACGCAAAGGTTAAAGACCGAGGAAACTGCAGAGTTTTTTTCAAAGTTCACAGTCAGGAAATGCGGCGACTCAGTACGTCAGCCACTGAAACCTCTCTCAGAATGATGCCGCGCTTTACTAATCCACTGCAATTTTCCGGATTCCAGGAAGCTTATCCTCTCTCGCGCCACATTTGATTCACCGCAAGTTGCAACATCTCTATTTCGAGTCTTAATAATGGCGCAAAGCGGATATTACTGCAGAACACACAGCCAACTTTTCTCTGTAAATATGTTGTCTGTTGCCCAGATTGGATAGAAAGCACCGCTGTTGTTAAAGTTCCGGAGACAAGTGGGCGTCGGTGCGCTACACATTACGTCCCTGGTCTGGAGATTACATGTGAACGGCGTTTTTTTTTCTTCTTGTGAAGCCGCCCTATCAGAAACTTTTAGCGTCTTCTCCTCTGCTCACCTAGGATTTGCGGAATACCCCGTTTCAGAAATCCTCGTCCTCGTGGGGAAAGAAGTTGCTGACTGGGCGTGCAGTGTTTGGACAGTTCGCCTCCAAATGCCAAGTTTTCCCGAATGTCGCACTGGAATTGACAGGGAATCTTGAAAAATCTGATTCAGTGCACAAATGCAAAGCCAGCCCGCTTATAGAAAGCGCAACTGAGCTCATAGTCCGCACTGAGGCGGTGAATTTGAAGCAGCTACGTATATCTGCCATGACAGGGGCCCAATCCCATCGCACGTTGGTTGCGAGGCAATCGGCCGCACACTGAGAAGTGAGGCCTGCACTGACACCGTATTTACGTATTATAAAAAAAAAAATGAAGAGTGACCAAGACAACGGAAATGTCCAAACTAAAAAACACAAACCTATTAGCTCTGGCGATGCGATAGAGCGAGATCGAATAACACCTCTAAAGGACAGTCTTCGCGCCAGTATCGTCTCTTTTTGCTTTTCGTATTGGACGTGTCCAGTTCGAGTTTTATTTGTTGGTACGTGACAGAATTGCGCACTTCTAGAAGGCACGCCATATTGCCACGTATCATTGCAGTGTTTGTTCGTTCACGCTCAAGGCAGCAGGAAAGGGTCGTTATCACTTTTGTTCGTGGCGCGAGAAGCGACCAGACTAATCTCGATTGTTCGCAGCCTTGAAAGGCTGCATCTAGGTTTTTCCAGATTACCGTAGATGATCTTGACCTGTTATCTGGAAGTTTCCTTGCCGGCTTTAAATTGAGCGATGCCGCGAGCGGCGGACATTCGTAGTTCGACGATTGACGAGCACGCTTGTTGCTTACGCCGCCACCGAGTGATTCAGTTATTTTTTCGTTAATGTGCGTTGCACACTGACGTCGTTGACTGCCAGCGTGCCCGATCTGGATGTTGATGAAACCCCGCCCTCCAGGATGTGTGAAGCACTAACGGTCGCTGCGCTGACCCGCGAACAGCTCCAGAAAACGAGACGGGCACGCTGGCGCCAACTGACCTCAGCTACGCTTCCTGCAGATGTCAGGGACTTCGGCTGGCTGCGAGGCTGGCGGGTCCTGCCCACAAGAGACCGCCTTGCGGCGTGGGGCGTGGCGCCCTCCGCCCGATGCCCGCAGTGCGGTCTGCTTGAAACTTTGCAGCACGCAATGTTTGAGTGTGTAGTTGCGCGCACCTTTTGGACATTAGTGTCACGCATGTTTTTAACCCGCCTGGAAGCGCGCACTAGTTCTCCCGAAGTGTTTCAAAATATGCTCTTGTGTGTCGGCATGTTCGTTTTGTGGCGGCAGCGTGGAGTGGCATCCTTAAATGGGCGTCCGCAAAGAACAATGTTCCCAATGTTGCAGCGCCTGCGCACGCGCCTCTTTGAACAAGCATGCATGGACGCTCTGTCAATGAGCGAGGCTGAGTTCTTGCGCAAGTGGTCGACATACTTTATCGTCCTGCGTGGCGGTCGAGTATCGGCATTTTTACTGCATTACTGACGTGCTCAGTGCTGCGTCACTGAGCATGTGCTTGACTGATCAGAGCATTAAGTTCATCTGTTTTGTTTTGTATTTTCTATGTTAAAACAGAAAAAATAAACTTCTCTTTCTACGCCGCCACCGAGTGAGTCAGTTCTTTTACGGGCGCAAGTCAGCCCAAATAAAGAGCTTCGTTTGCAAGTATTTATGGTGTCTTCCTGACCGCTGGACTGCCGTCACTACAACGTGACATCTGGTGGAGGTGCTGGGTAGCCTTTCATGTACCGGACACCCCCTACAAGCCGTGACGCCAGCCCTCTGAGTCATCAGCCGCAGGACCTGAGTCCAGTCCACCGCGCTAGCCGACGCCTGCAAGGGGACGCACCAGAGTTCGGGAATCTGCCGGACCCTACCCGGAAGCGGAAGCCAGCCGTAACGTCTACCATGAGCTTGTGCCAGACGACGACTCCAATCATTCTTCACCAGCCCCGGGTGCCACCAACCTCCGACGCTACAACCTGCGCCGACGAGACACGCATTACAAGCCAGGTGATCGTGTTTGGATATGGACGCCAGTTCGCCGCCGTGGATTGAGTGAAAAGTTGCTGCGACGCTACTTTGGCCCGTACAAGGTTCTCCGTCGCATCGGCGACCTCGACTACGAAGTCATCCCCGACGGCACGGCAGCATCTCAGCGACGCCGCACACGCCCGGAAGTCGTACATGTCGTACGCCTGAAGCCTTAATATGAACGCTAAAGGACTGGAAGTTTTCATTGTCCGTGTTTATTTTCATTTTAAAGCATCGAGACGATGCTTCTTTGGAAGGGGGGTAATGCCACGTATCATTGCAGTGTTTGTTCGTTCACGCTCAAGGCAGCAGGAAAGGGTCGTTATCACTTTTGTTCGTGGCGCGAGAAGCGACCAGACTAATCTCGATTGTTCGCAGCCTTGAAAGGCTGCATCTAGGTTTTTC
Organism: Amblyomma mixtum; assembly: GCF_055824585.1. Classification (NCBI taxonomy): domain Eukaryota; kingdom Metazoa; phylum Arthropoda; class Arachnida; order Ixodida; family Ixodidae; genus Amblyomma; species Amblyomma mixtum. The sequence continues at coordinate 123,915,811 of NC_143013.1, forward strand.
CAGATTACCGTAGATGATCTTGACCTGTTATCTGGAAGTTTCCTTGCCGGCTTTAAATTGAGCGATGCCGCGAGCGGCGGACATTCGTAGTTCGACGATTGACGAGCACGCTTGTTGCTTACGCCGCCACCGAGTGAGTCAGTTCTTTTGCGGGCGCAAGTCAGCCCAAATAAAGAGCTTCGTTTGCAAGTATTTCTGGTGTCTTCCTGACCGCTGGACTGCCGTCACTACAAAGGGACAATATTAAGGTGAGGGTGGCATGTATTCTGGCCACCTGGTTTTTTTAACGTCACGTCCATTGAAATCCTCAATGCGTTCTCATTAAATCGTTCTCGCCTCGCTATTTGGTTGGTTTTTGTGCTCCACTAGGAATGCCATGTGCAGACTTCCTCACACTTATGTACAGCGCCCGAGCATACAGTAGCTTTATAAACAAAACGATGCCTCGCTGCAGCCGCTTGGTTCAATATATATAGCAAAACTTTCGCGGAAGTACAATAACATGTAGTTGTAGGTCGTAAGCATGTCATGTGAAAATCATAGGCGGCTGTCTCACATCAGGTTTGCCTCACTCGCACTAGTGGAGCGCAGTGCAGAAGTGTGACGCATACTACCGCCTTCCTAGCAATGACAGCGCAAATGCCCATATAAAACCGCATTTAAAAATCGTCAAAAGAGAACGCGAAAATAGGAGAGGGAAAAGAAGGCAGGTTAATTAGAGGGGCTAGCGTTTCGCAACCTGGCAAAAAGTCTCAAACATAAAAGTTCAGTCCCTAATTTGCGTGCTACATTACCATAATGATAATAAAAACTGCGCTAAATGATATAATGAAAGTATTACGCTAGCTCCTTCATTCTCTTCCTACAGCCGGTCGTCTGCAGGTTAAATGGACAGTTTGTTCAGAATATAATATGAACATTCAGTGCTTGACAATCTGCCGACAAATATTCGAGGCCATGTGCAATTTTTCCCAACGTTCCGGACCATTGAAACGGCCCTGCGCAACAGAAATTTAGCTGGAATACCCACCGAGTTTCCGCATCATAAATGCGCAAGCCGGTTTCCCGCAATTCATAACTTAGTACGAGATGCGTTAAGCTGGTTTTCCAGGTGTGTGGATCGATGCTGTTCAAACAAGTTTTGTCATGGCACAACATTACTCAGTGCGAAATTTTATGCGGCACGGGAACTGCTTACGCTGGAAGTCGCGATTCTTTCCGGGTTGAAGAACATACCATTTGCTTGGTATGCGCTTTGCAACAGAAACGAATGCTGCAGTGCTAGCTGTAGTTGTAGCGTGGTGCCACCAATTTATGCGACGGGCACTGTTTTCTCTTAGAGAAGGCAGCAGGAAGGGCTCCTAGATAGGGACTTCATTCCTGTGGACGTTCAGAATTCTGGTTCCGCCTCATACGCGAGGATATTGCAACGTGTAACATTCCGCGAGTTTCTCAGGCAGACAACCATGCTACCCACCAATGCCAAGAGCATTAAATGAAATTAATATCGTATTTGCTTCATAATATTCACACACTCTAGAGTAGTTAGAAAGTAAAACTTTTCTGCTTACGTAATTAAACTACGTCCTCCATCTGGTGCTCGGAGTGCTGATTGCAATGGTGAAACCGTTTTTACCTCCGATTAAATGTTGCAATAATGAAATCACTGCTTGCCGAATGTCTACACCAGTATATTTTCCCCACGGGATAAGTATCCAATAAAAATGCTACGAAAAGAATCAGAGAAACAACAGTAACCTCGTCAGCTCTCTAAGAGTTCCTCTGTTCCACATGTTAAAGGACAATAAACACCTTGTTTTATTGCGTGTCTTTTTTTTCAAATCATGCGTTAGACGTTAAAATACATGGATCACCACCTGGTATTTGTCTACGACGGCTAAATAATTTATAACTGTGTTTTTGCTGTTATACGGTTTACGTTTTATTACCAGAACGACGGCTCTGATGTCTTTGTTCACACTTAGGCCACGTGAGGCCAGGAAAAATCTGCAATATGAACACAGATGCCTAGTTTTAATTCCCTATAACGCTTCAACAAGCCTGCTTAAAAAGGTGGAATTAAAATAAAGGACACATCAATAGTTATATTGGTGTTTTTTTGTGCTTCACGTGGCCTAAATGTGAACTGCATATGTCACAACTCTAGTGATCAAACCGAAGCAGGAACAGCATCAAGATGTAATTCAAGTATAAATTATTACTCGGTTCTAGACGAATACCATTCGTTCATTGATGCAGTCTAATATTTTGGCGTCTTTAGCCTTTTAAGGTTTGCAGGAACTTGTTACTGTTTGGCTTCGTGCTGAAAGGTGTGTGGTGCTGGTGGTGGTGACAACGTTTTAATGAACTAAAGGAGAGTTTGCAGGCCAAAAATAACCCTTTATATAAGTGGAGTCCTTAGTCCGGGACCCCGCTGGACGAGGCCGCTACTGTGTTGTGTCAGAGCAAACTCATATGCTCTTTCAGGAGAGCATTATGCGGCGCTTCAGGGGTTAAAAGTGAGCGGGTTTAAAAAAAAAATGCTGCCGAGAGCGGAAACTGCGTTGAAAAGCGGTGTTCCTTCATTGAGAGTGATAGGTGAAACTCATGAATTGCGTTTTCCCCGAATATGTGTTTTGCCCCATATTTATCGGATAAAATATTGCCCTGAACATGTTACCAGACCTTGTGAACGCACACCTTAAAATGTCAATAATTTTTTACAAGAAAGTGCGCTCATTATGCGTGTATATTGTTGCTACACTCGAGTCAGTGCACTCAAAAGGCATTTAAGACCACCACCCATCCCAGCTTTTACATTTCGTAAAGCAATCCCGCGGTCTATTTGTTCATTTACGTACAGGGCAATTAAACGTGCGCAAATGCGATGAGCACCATTGTACTATATTTTCCTCTTTGGTCCCTTGGCCTAGCGCTGTTCGCGCAGCGTTCTTCCCTGGGCACCATTTAGCGCTTTAGGTGTTTCCATAAAGGCCACGTTATCGGGTCGCAAAATTTACTTTTTTTACTTTTCTGCTGCCTGCCACTCCACCGAATCACATACCGGCGATAAATAGTGAAATAATACTTTGACCGCTCATGAGATAACTATAACATGAGATGGTGATACGCCATGATAAATTTACTGAAATAAACATTCATACATTTTTTGATTACCTAAACACCTTGAATAAACAGCGCGAACGACGACAAGCACAAGAGACAGGGAAACGGACGGCACAGCGCTGTGCCGTCCGTTTCCTTGTCTCTTGTGCATGTCGTCCTTCCCACGGTTTATTCAAAATGCTTAACCAACTAGCCCGCCAAAACGTGTTACCTAAGCACGTTTTTTTCTTTCTTACTAGAGCTGTTTATTCAAAATAAAATAAAGAAACCAACTCAAGAAACACTGTGGATGTCTAGGAGCACAATACTGCTAAAAGCAATGCGAATCACGAAGAGGTGTTCAGCTCCTCATGAATGTAGGGAAATTATTTTTATTATTGATCCCTAGAATATAGAATACCACTTTAATTTGCACTTCAACAGCATCAATCCTACTTCATAACGAACGGTAAATACGCCCGCAGACTTTCCTCGTGTCAATATTTTTACGCGGTTGAAATTGATATGTTGTTACGATTAAGTGTTCCGTCTTCGATTGTACCGGATGCCATATCTAATCACTTTTTTTGCTCTTCGTGCTCGGCGAAATATCTCGGGCTTTTCTCTCACCTGTCGATGAGATTCCGGTGTCTTGCAGTTCAATGGAAATTAGGTGAAGTCGACCCTGCGTGTAAAAACGAAAACCTACTGTCTCTTCTCCAGTGCCGGTCACTTTATTTAGTACCTTAGTCAGAGAGATGGATAGCTCTCCAAGAATTCCGGGTGCTTCGTTTCTTGCGGGACACATGTTTGTACTCGCGGTGCTGTCCATATGTGCCACTAGATATTCGTTTCTCTCTTATATCCACGTCATCACACTTCATAACCCTCTTTCATACCCTCTCCATCTTCTCCAGTGCAAAGTAGCAGGAAAGAAAATGATACATAATGCGGGCATATCTGCCTCTTTCTCAAATAAACCTCTCTGAATTTCGTACTCAATATCAGCTTATTACATTCGGTACCGTTTATTGCATTCGGTACAAAACGTTCAAGCATTCGGCAAAAAGGTGGTCAAAGCAGCATTTTTGCAATTACATGGGTTGGAGGCAAAATGAAAAGACACGACAGGTTCGGGGGTATATTGACGGCCGATGAGCGGGAAGCAAACAAAAATATAGAAGTGGGAAAAAATGCAGGGCTCGAGTGCCTCGGAATTACGATATATAGCAGCACTATTTAGCGTTCTGCTTTTGACGTGAGATTTCGCACAAGCGGCCGTATTTTTTCAAGCCACCCTTTTTTTCCTCGTGTGCAACTTCCTCCTGTCCTTCATCTTCGTCTTTTTCAAAATTACACCTGCATAACAAGAATAACCTACGTGGAGATGTATGCACGCAGAGCGCACATTCAGAGCAGTCCGTACTATTAGAGTTGTGTAGGAGGCTTTGGTCCGGTTTTGCTACAGTGGTGATATTTATTTTTACACACATGACCATGAGATCTGCGATGCCGACGGGAAGGTGCCCTGTATAAAATCTACCCAGTCAGCACTCGTCGATGCATTTCGATGCAGTAATATTTGATGCAGTATCCTTCCATGCAGTCGATGCAGTAAACTTCAATGCTGCCCTTTACTACCCGATTTGCAGTGAGAGCAATGCCAAGCGCTTGCAGGAAAAACTCGGGCGAAAAGAAATGCAGTGACGCAAAGGAGGAATACATTAAAAACATTCTTCGTGCCGCCGGATCTAATAGCATTCAACCTGGGGCATCATAGCCAGCCATGCTAGCGCAGAATGGAGATGACGACAACGAATACAAATTACAGCGAACTGCAAAGCAACATTACCTTGCCACCAATTTACCTTCTTTTGGCTCTTCTCTCTGAACCATGGCCTATCCTACGTCGTGGCTATGTGCCATGACACTAAAGCTAAAACAACAACAACAACAATGGAGGCTGCGTTTCCTGGTATGTTCCCACTATAGTTTTACAGGCTACCATGCTTCAGCCGGTCCAATGTCACGGGAACCGTTAATTTCGAGACAATCATGCTCCTGTTTGAAGCACAAGAAATAGGGCTAGTTGGTGCCGTCTTAGTGAACAATGAAGAGCGCGGAGGCTGCGATTCTTTCATTTCATTGCACATGCACTCAATTGTTTTAATAAGCCTTGAGAATATCATGGGAACAATAGCATTTGCGATACTCTTTACCTGGACAAGAGCCGGTTAAGATTACCTTGATGGTGGTATACAGTGTGTGCCACGTGAACTTATCTGTGTAAAGCACATTCTTCCTAAACGCTAAACGTGGCTAAGTGCTACGGCTGCTTCGCATTCGCCATTTCTCTCCTAGGCAGGATGGACATTACACAAGGCACTAAACTATGAAAGTGCAGCCATTAATTAAGTTGTTTAATTTTCAATTTCTTCTGAAGCAATGAAGAAGCTTACAGTGAAGCTTCGTACGGGCTCACCATAATAGGGTGGTACTTTTTTCATATTTGTAAAGGAGGCCGCCGATTTTGCGGTCAGGTTAGGCCAGACCTGATACCCATAAACACTGGCATGTATTGCCTTTCTGTGCACCGATACCGGACCTGAAAGGACAAATAGTGCCAGAAGTGTTACTCATGTAATACCGTTAAATATGATGCTGCCTTGATGCCGAAATCACACTGCATAATTCATTCCCCTCGTTTTGCAGTGCAAGCGTGTAGCTTCTGCTTCGGCGCCGGCACATAGAGAGAACACAAAGCCCCATGTGCATATTGATCCAATCTGGCGCTCCCCGTTTGGTCACGAAAAAATTTTTACTTTCACTGAACCAACGGGCAGCCATCAGCTTTGACTGACGATTGTATGTGGATTTCCGTGCTATGCACCACAGGTTGAAGACCGCAAATGATAGCAAAGAAACAGCTAGGTCGGTTGTTCATATACTGTGTCAGAATTTCCAGGCACTACAGCAGGAATGCACGTGGCGTCAACGATTTCATGGAACGCGTAATCAAATATGACATGTGGGAAGCCAACACTCACCGAATCGAAGGACCATAGCGGATTTTTTTATCTGTGCTGTTCATAAATCCGTGATTAATCAAGTGCTTATTTTTACAGATAAGGGACTAGAAAGCCGAAAGAAACTAGAACCTGCCTCTAGTGCGAGTTCTCGCACAGTTTCCGCCTCCGCCATTCAATCACGCTCTCACGTGACACTCGCAGTAAAACGGAACGGGCTACGTGCACCGCTATTGACGAGGACGGCACTGGTGAACACGCTCAAGGTTCGGTTACATTACACATAAAGGCCCCCGAACGAATATTGGTAAATCGTCACGTTAGCTCATTTGGTACACTCTTAGAACTAAAGGAGTGCAGAGGAGTGCCCAGAACACACTTTGAAGGAGTATTCGCTTGTCCCATATTCCACTCCTTTTTCCAGAATAAAATTACTCCCTCTGGACAAAGAGTGATCCAACACCTACTCAAGGAGTACTGTACTACTCCTGCAATAGAGTACAGGCACTCCTCCGAGGGAGTAAAGCTACCACATTGAAACAGCATCCTACTACTCTTTCAGGTAGCGTTCCAGGACTCCGTTTGTTAGAGTGACTATACTCCTTCAAGGAGTATCAGCCCAGATCTTATTTTACTGCTTCAAAAGGAGTTTCACGTGTTTTCAATGTATCCTACTAATTTTCTTATTTCACATATTCTTCAGAGCAAGTTGGTCATATGTTTTGCAGGATCCACCTGCGCTACATCTACAAAAGAGTAATGAGCAAAAGGGATTATAATCTTTGAGTAGAATAATTTTTGCTCATACAACTACTTTATGGCTACACTACAGTTTGCACATTAGTATGGTGCTCTGTCAGCGTTGGGAATAACAATGGTTCAAGAAATAATAACACAAATGTACAACACTGATAACTTTTATTTCTCAAGTCATTGCTGTGATTGCTGTGGCTGCCCAAAACACGCTCGGGAGGCGCTCGCTAGGATCAAGCCCCATTAGTGTCTCAAGCAGCAGACAAGCCCGCTTTGTTTTTGGGGTGTACTTGACATTAAATGCCAAGAACACTGCCAAAAGCAAAGTAAACCCATCTACCAAATCCACCGCAGTGAGCTGTAAGCGCTCAAAAGAAACTAAGATGCTGGATGATGCCGTAGCTTGCTCGGCTGAGTGAAGGAGCTTTGGCTATGCGTGCATTTCTCCGGGTGCCTGCAAACATAAATGAAAATAATGCAAGTAAGAGTCAATTCCAATGCCCTTTTCATACTATCCTGCATATAACCCCACGAAAAAAAAGAAAGAATACAACTAGAATGTACTGATCGTGTGTGCCATGTCGCCACTAGTGTGTACCTATATTGTGACCAAGTGCAGACACCTTTCATTGCAAACCTTCATTCAGAGCTACAATTTTATGAAGCCCAATACAATTATCACTATGCTAGTCCTTTCAAAAGCTGTGTGCATGTAAAACAAGCACATATTTACCAAATGAAAATTTTAACATGAGCAAGCTCTTCTGCAAGTATCATGATCAGCCTGACTACGCCCACTGCAAGGCAAATTCCTCTCCCATGTTCTCCAGTTAACCCTGTCCTTCGCCAGCTATGTCCACCGTGTTCCTGCAAACCTCCGCCCATGGAACTTTTTGCTGCTTCCTGCTACGCTTGCCTTCTCTTGGAATCCACTCCGTTACCCTTAAGGACCAGCGATTTTCTTGCCTTCGTCTTACATGCCCTGCCCAAGCACCCTTTTTTCTCCTGATTTCGACTAGGATGTCTTCAACCAGCGTTTGTTCCCTCACCCACTCCGCCCGCTTCCGATCTCTTAACGTTACGCCTATCATTTTTATTTCCATAGCTCGTTGCGTTGTCCTTAACTTAAGCTGAACCCTCTTCGTTAGCCTCCACGTTTCTGCCCCATAGGTGAATACCGGTAGGATACAGCTGTTGTATACTTTTCTCTTGAGGGGTATTGAAAAACTGCCATTCATGATCTGAGAGAACCTGCCATATGCACTCCACCCCATTCATATTCCTCTAGTTATTACCCTTCATGATCCGGATCAGCGGTCACTACCTGCTCTAAGTAAATGTATTCCCTTATCACTTCCAGTCATTTCTAAAACCACACCTATTGTGCTTGACGGTTTCTTGTCATATAATACACTGTGCAGTTTAAAATATAGGGTAGCCTTGAATCGGGAAAACACTTAAACCAATGACAGTTTTCTTGCTGAAGAGAAATGGCTGTTGCAATTCCTGTTGCTCAGATACCATTAACTGAATTTCATGCTCTAAAATAGTGAAGGAAAAATTCAAAATTTTTCATCTCAAAGAAGCAGACAACAAATTTCAGTTTGGTTTGGGTTGGTTTATGGGGTTTAACGTCCCAAAGCGACCCAGGCTATGAGAGACGCTGTAGTGAAGGGCTCTGGAAATTTCGACCACCTGGGGTTCTTTAACGTGCACTGACATCGCACAGTACACGGGCCTCTAGAATTTCTCCTCCAAAGAAATTCCAGCCGCCGCGGCCGGGATCGAACCCGCATCTTTTGGGTCAGCAGCCGAGCAAATTTCAGTTGCATATTTTTTTTTGTTTTTAATGATGCATAAGGCATTACTATCCACGGATAACCACACAGTATTCGCCTATGACTGCTAAATAATTTGTAATTAAATATCTTCTCTCTCCTGCTTCACTTTTAAAAACTGAGCAATGGCAATGGCATCAAAGGTCAGTATAAGCCAGGGAAGTCATGAGGAAAACTGCAATATAATTGCGGCTTCGTCATTCATTGTGATTCCGACTCTTAAGGCAGGCTGGCTTTAGCATTGTAACTAATTAAAACGATGAAGTAGCGATATCGTAGCTTTTTTGTGCCTTCCATAACCTATACTGAACATTGATGTCATAGCAATTGCTATGCTATTGAAACAGGGAAGAAAAGAAATCTGGTTGTAATTATTTAGCGATTGGAAACGAATACTATGCAACAATTCTATGTATACGAATGCCCAGCACGTCGCTACAAAGAACACACATAACCAAAAATTTGGTGTTTATACTCATTTAAGGTAATACTACTTCCCACGCAAGAACACGACCGCCATGTGTAAACTTTTTGCTTTCATAGTAATAAAATCTATCCAACGACAAGTTAGGCCCAGCATGTCTGCTCTTTATAAATATGCAATACTGACAATGTTTGACACTAGCATTTGGCATGAACGAGAGCTGTGATTACTTCGCACATTACGTGCCAGTCCATACTATTAAGCACAATTTAGATTTGCAAATGTAATGTGTAATTCTCTATGACTGCCACGTTAGTGCACAGCAAACCAATGAAGTTGTCTTGCATTTGCAATGTTCTCACTTCTTTTATGCAACACTGATCACTTCAGTATATCTGCATCGTTCTGTTAGACGGCCACGGGATAGCTAGAATTAAGGCTATTTTATGTGATGGAAACCATTGACTAGACAACAAAGAAGAAAAGCCTCAACTACTGTCCTGGTGCTGGGACGTCTAATAAGAGCTCAGAAAGACTCGGTTTCAATACGCCAAAACCTCCGCATAACATTACCCTGTGCGAAAATACCCCACCCCACCCTAGCTTAATTTCTGTCCACATGCACCAAGGCTCACTGCACCTGTTATAAATATTGCCCTAAATATTGCAATCAAGCTGCCCGGGTATGCATAGGCTATCTGTGCATGGAGAAAGAAAGAAGTTCTTAGGAATGTTTCACACCAAAAACAGAAAAAAAGCAGCCTGTTTCTCAGAAACAGCTAAGAGCATGAAATGGTGTGTCCAAAAAGATTAGGCTGCTTTGTACTTATTTATGACAACGAGAACTGTCAGAGCTGCGCTTTCAAAAATTCAGGAGCTTTGTGCACAAACGTAGCTTCCGTATGCACGTCTTGCAGCACCAATGCTTCCGAATTGAAACGACCGATGAATATGCACAGGAAAAAGCAAATAGAGAGCGCTTGAATTTAAAAGAAAAGCTACCTTGCACAATCAGAAATTTCGCGACAGAACCTTCCAAACAGTGACGTGTACTGGTTGCGGTATACCGAATATATACCTAGCAAATAAGTGTGCGATTTGTTAACGAGCGGGATTCTGTGGCGGCAATGCTACAGCTCCAATTCCGAAAACCTAACGCTGCAAAAATTGAGTTTTCAAAATACGTGCGAATGCACGATACACTTTTGCACGCATTTAGAACTTTCAGTTGTGAAACACAGACAACGAATCTTGTGTATGCGTCTTTCTTGGCAGGTAAAAAAATTCTTCTATAAGTCTCCAGTTTGCCTGTGTACTCCACAAATTCTAGGATCCCTGTCCGCTACATGTCAAATTTCACTGAAGCGAAAGTAATACAACCGACAGCTGATGATCTGCTAGGGCAACAGGATTTCAAAAGTTTGATAAGGGCAGTGGGAGTCCAATCCAGGTGGAGTAGTGAAATTTGACTAGTAACAGACAGGGATCCTCCAATCTGTGGAGGACACCGGCAAATTGGAGACTTACGGAGGAATTTTTTTACCCGTTAAGGAACACGCATACACAAGAGAGAACCACAGAGGACTACGGCTTTTACCAGCCCTTGTCCTGTGCGGTTCTCTCTTGTGTATGCGTCTTTTTTGGCTGGTAAAAAACTTCTTCCATAAGTCTCCAATTTGCCTGTGTCCTCAACAAACCGCAGGATCCCTGTCCACTACTAGTCAAATATTTCAACTCCACCTGGCTTGGACTCCCACCGCCCTTCTCTGTGGAGAAAGGGTGACAGCAGCTGGCAAAGGACAAGGTTAACTGCAGATCAACTGGGGAAGCATTATCCTGCACTGATTTTGACGGCAGGTTCACAAGACAAACAAAATCAACTCGAGGAGCGGGGTGCACATCATGCGACTGAATGTCAATGGCCAGTGAAAATGGCACCAGCACTGTGGAATGCACATGCAGAAAACGAGACGCATTTTTTTGTCAACTTTGAGTAGCAGTCTACAGCACTTTTAAAGAGCAAAGCTCTCAAGTATGGCAACACTGGCACATTTTTTTTTTACTGGGTGAGGGTCGTCGTGAGGGTTGAAGTCCATATTTCTTTTCCATCCACTGTGTTAATTGCGAGCCATGTTTACCTAATAGGGGCTGGGCATCTAACATCACCGTTATTTCTTTGCAGCAGTTAAAACAATACAGCATACATTTTATAACATGCTTAACGAATTTTTGAGAGCAGCATGCTTTTACCCTTCTACTAATTGTTGCTACTGAATCAGTTTGGCGTTGACAAAAGATCTGTAATAAGGAGTAATTACTCATTGACATCCACTCGAGCACAGCCAAATGGCTACAAAGGAAAGCTATACAGCTTTCACAGACACTTCGTAGTTAAAGAAAGATTCGTCCTGGTCCGGTGTTCGAACTCAGAACCACCACTTCACTGGAGCAGTCGCTCTAACAATTTGTCCAATCTGGACGGCAAGCTTATGGTAGGGCGAGAGCAAAGTGATCAATAACTCGAGTGGGAACTGTGTTGGTCCAATGTTTTAGGACCCCTAAAACGTTGGACAAACTCAGTTCCCGCTTCATGTTACTTCTAAAACATTGGACAAACTGAGTTCCCGCTTCATGTTACAATACTGAGTGACATTTTGGTCTATAGACCAGAAATACCGGTAAAACATCATGATAGAACACAATGTTTTTAAAGGGATAAAGGAATATGTTCGCCCTTTCAGAGGGCACATATGCATAAGAGGCAACATGTGTGAAATAGTCACTGCACCTGAAGCAGTGTAAACTCAATTATGTTAACAGCAGCAGTCAAAAGCTTCATGAGCGACTATTTCATACAGATCATGCAATTACATTCATGTAATTCAGGATCAGATTCATGTGATTATACAGGGAGGTACTGCTGCTAAGTGCACGTAGAGCTCTGCATGCATTCCTAAACCCGGCTGTGAGCCTATGTCTACGAAATTTTTCTAAATAGGCAGGTAAGGTATGCATCACTGGAAAACAATACCTACCACAAACAGCTGAGGAGAGATAGCACAGCCAAAAGCTGGAAGCACGAATGGCCCAGTAGATACTGGCAGCTGGCAACTGCAAATAAATATGTCAGAGCAACTGTTGTCAGTGGCCGTAACAATGTCATGAATTACAAGAGAAGTAATTGCCTACTGCTTCATAAATTAGAATAAGGTATTTACATAGGAACACAAAAAGCAATGAGATAGCCCATGACAAAAGAAATGAACAGATTGTATGTGATGCACCGATATACATTTTTTCAGTAGATTTACATGACTTTCACAACCGCATAGAAAGATGAGCAGGCTTGAATACCACTATTTTTATGCATGATGAAAAGAGCGTAACTATTCGAATATAGCATGCACAGGATTTAATTATTACTACTAGGGTGCTTTGCAGCAGCACCGAAGGAATTTTTAAATTGAATGTAGCGACCAGTAGACCCGTCTGCTTTGCACAAATGACGAGAGGATGGAAAAGGCATGCATTCATTAGCAAGAAGCACGATATCTCACATCACAGCATTAAACGAAAATTGGTATTGCATTTAACAAATCTGCACAGAAATAAAAACTGCCTATAGGCAATGCAAGTAAGAGCAAGGGAAAAAAATACCGAAGAAAACTGGTGAGTGTGGTGCAGGGATGTCTGTGGGTAGGGTCTCGTGCCTGGGAATAGTTCCGAGCGCGGAGAATCGCCGGCAGCACAGCTGGTGGCAGTCAACCAAGAATAAATAAGAGAAAGTGAAAATCAATAACAAACCATCACTGATATAGCGAACGACTTGAAAGCGGGCCGCACAAACGAGGGATATAGCAATAAGCTTGAAATCTTAAATAAGTGCGCAGTTGCATCCCAAACAGTTCTCAAAATCTGAAGGCGAGGAAGCATCGACACCTACACCTCAGGGCAGACGCAAGAACGATCTAACTTTGACATAATACTGTGTCAAATTCTGTTCCATGGGGAAGCACAGATAAAAATTTACAAATGACTAGGCAAGGGATATGCCCCAGCCTTTTACACGCGATCATTGTCCCCGAAAAAACTGTATGACAAATATTAAGGCGTAAGCACTAATCCGACGAGTACACACACTTAGCACTGTCTGTTGGCAGCTGGCCTAGCGCGAGTGCTCTGTCGTGCGGCACTGCCGCTCATCGTCATCTTCTAAGTAGCACAAATCAATCCGACGGGCACCAGCCGCGAGGCAACTCGACCGTTGTGAGTTCCCTTGTCTGTCCGCAGCTGGCCTAGCAAGAGCGCTCTCTAACGTGACACTGCACGCTCATCATCCTCTCCTACGTAGCACAAATCTATGCTATTGGAATGTAGTAAACATTGTCTGTTGTTTTTCGCAGCGCTAGCAAGCGACCGCATAACTCTGTTGTGATAACTGGTGGCATTTTTATTTACCGCGGCACCCGAGTACTAAACACAGATAGACTATGGAGCAACAGTTGTCATGCCCGTTCTTTTCTGGTAAAGGCCGATTCACACGACGGTCCGTTCGCCCGCTGCCGCGGTCGACAGCGCGCCTCTCAATGTGGTTATAGCTGAGGCAACCGCCCGCAGACTGCCTGCACTGCCATCCCTATATAGGCGCACACTAATAACGCGTGCGAATAGAGATCAGAAGTAAAGAAACGTACACGGGACTCACCGTTCAGACGGCTCATCAAGGCTTAGCAAAACCGCACATTCTTCTTCGTTGCCTCTCCAGATGACAAGAAGTCGTAGCGCTACCTTTCTTCAAGGCTTTACCCGTTCAAAATCACCAGTGTTGACAGGGCGTAATTCTCGTCGTTGGTTTCCAAAACACACTTGTGTTCTTCATACACGTCCACCGCACGAGCACTCAAACAATGCTACGAAAACCCAAATAACACAAAACGTGACGACGGCTGCAGTTTTGCTTCGTTGAAAAAACCTACAAATGCGCTTTTTTTATTACTAATATTTGAATTGTGTTCGCAACAAAAACAAATTATATTATTTCATTTTATTTCTTTATTAAATGCGAATACCAAAGCGCTTTTAGATACTTTTGCTGACATGTCGTTTGTAGAAGCTGCGATCCTGTGATCCCATCCCCGCGGGTGTCCTAGCAGACGACGGCGCAGACGACGCTGTTGACGGAATGCAATTTCGATTGACGGCAGCGAAAATCCCTTAAATGCGGCAAAAAAGGCAAAGAAACGCACCGTATCGCAAACTGGTCCATATCAAGGATATGTTCGACGCGACCGGTAGGACAAACAGCAGCTGCGATGCATTACTCTACGCGACACTGGCATGCTTGACGGAGATCTACATGAAACAGAGCCTAAATGGGACCCGTACAAGCGGATTACTGTGATATCAACTGCGTTACGGAACTACGACGATACTTGCTTCACACTTTAGCTTATATGCAACAGCGGCCCGCACCCGCCGCATCCTGTTCGAGTGTACTTTCACCAGCAAGAGCCCACATGCATGGAAGCCGACAGAAGCAACTGTCTTTTCGAGTTCAGATTGTTCCGAGAAATACGAGCAGCTTACTTTAGCACGTACTCGAATTCAAGTTCTCAGCCTGTGTGTCACGTACGGTGACGATGGCGTCGAGGACGAGCTTAAGAATCGCCTTAACGTGGCCGCAACGCAGCCGGTATCCCAAGCATTCGTGCGCTAATTGTTGTTCACCTGTACTGCGAACGTGCGCTCAGTCGCAGGCCAGCCGCTAGCTGCTCGATTTGCCAGCCTTGCGAGTGCAATTCGCAAGTTTCTGAGCCAATCTCTGAGCGAGCCGAGCTTTCAGCAATGACGCTGCTCGCGAGCGCGCCGCGCGACGAGCTTCGGCCTGCTCCCTGGCTGCCGTATTCGTAGCTAAGCCTAGGAGGTTTCACTTCGATGCCAAAGCTGAGAGCGCTTCGAAACTGGCTAGCGCTGAGGTGCTACTCTTTGCATTGTAAGTACGTTTTATTGTGAACTATGTCTCGTAGTGAAATAAAGATATGCTCGGGTCCACCCGAACGGTGATGATGGCGTCGAGGACGAGCTTAAGAATCGCCGCAACGCAGCCGATATTCCATGCATACATGTGTGCTAAATTTGTTCACCTGTGCTGCAAACGTGGGCATAAAGGCTCGCTCAATCGCAGGCCAGTCGCTGCTCGATTTTCCAGCCTTCCGTGCGCGATTCGCAAGCTACGGAGCGAATCATTGAGCGAGCCGAGCTTTCGGCAACGACGCCGCCCGCGGTCGCGCCGGGCGACGAACTGTGCGCTGCTCGCTGGCTGCCCTTGTCGTCGCTAAACCTAGCCAATTTCACATAGATGCTGTAGCTGAATGCGCTTCGAAACTGGCCAGCACTTAGGTGCTACCCTCGGCACCGTTTTACTCTGAACCCCGCGTCATAGGGAAATAAATATATGCTCGGTTTCCGCGACCCCTTCAGGAGCGGAGCTATAGCAGAGGCCAGGTGAACTCCAGAGCAGCAGCAAAGCGGCTATGGGAGGAAATTTGTATGGCTGTTATCGCTTCTACCAATAACTCGACATTGGCTAATGATACTCTATACCAGAGCTTTGGTCGTGAACAAACAATACCAGTGCATTTTTCTGACGCCGGCAGCCGGCATCCAGGCTGGCAGGCCGGCCCCGAGAAGCTAGCGCGCCCTTACGATTGTATGGCCGTGGCGCACATCAAAACCGCCACGATATTCTCCTCTTCGCTCAGGTTGTAGCAGCACACTGCTAATAACGAGGAACCATACCACTTTAAAAGAGCGAGCGCGAGGGCGCAGGAGCCTGGGCCAAAGCGCGTGACTGACGTCATTCCCGAGACCTCATTTCTCGTGAGAATCAAACGAGCAGGCGACCCGCAGGTCACCCTTGTAGGTGTGAGGAACGGTGTCGTGGAGCTGCTGCCTGGTCGCAAGCGACTGCTGGTCGCATGCCCTTTGCTACTTGCAAGTGTGAATGGGCATTCAATGCCCGTTTGCAGTAGCGGGTCCCTTAGTTCAAGTAGTTCACGTATACGTATGTATACGTAGTTCACGTATACGTATATAGTAAGTGCTTCCGCGAAAATACAGTTAAACGCAAGTTTGAAGGAATGCATGGCGAGCGCTCTTAGCAAAATGAAACCGCGTCCTCGCTGTAGATTATTCTTTGCGGCATAAGAAAATAATACGAGTTGCTTGCTACGATGAGCAATGATATCTATTGTGCAGCCTGTGGAGCCGCATGAACGTTATCATTTGTTTGTTAATTCCTTTGGCGGAGGAGTAAAACAAGCACTTAACTCCCTTGGGGTATCCAGGAGTGGAAATGCCATTTTACTCTTTTGTGAAGAGGAGTGAACAGGACCTTTCACTCTTTCTTGTTTGTAGAGAGAGTAGATTGAGACCTGCAGGAGTAGCGAGGCTCTTTTACTCTTAATGCAGGAGTAGCAGTTCTTAGAGTGTAGAGCACCGCACGCGCAATACGGAGGTCGTGGGTTCGGGCTCCCCTGGTGGCATGTGGTCGTTTTTTCTTATCCTGTATAATCACTTATGTTTAGAAATGATCATTTGTTGTTTTCCCATTGATGGACGCCACAAATTAAAAAAATATATATACCCTATGCTGCTTTGTTTCGGTGACTGTTGGCGTCCGTCATATCACCCATAACAAGCCCCTCTTTTCTATTATCTTGTTCTCAGACCTGTTCACATGTTCCAAAGGAGCATGATTTTTTTGGTTTCGTTTATGAGGTTTAACGTACCGAAGCGACTAAGGCTATGAGAGACGCCGTAGTGGAGGGCTCCGGAAATTTCGACCACCTGGGGTTTTTTGACGAGCACTGACATCGCACAGTACACAGGTCTCTAGAATTTCTCCACCAAAGAAATTCAACCGCCGTGGCCGGGATCGAACCCGCCTCTTTCGGGTCAGCAGCCAAGCACCATAACCACTGAGCCACCGCGGCGGCTCCAATGGAGCATGAAAGGCCACCACTTTAGCTATGGGATGGCGGGCTATCAAAGCACTCAGCTTTTCTCGTACGTGTCAGCTCCCTTGAGAATGCTGCCTCAGATTTGCGCTCTCCGCTCTAGGTTTCGCTTCAAGGATAAAAATCTATGACACAGAGGCGAGCTGTTACGGTGATGAGGTTACACGTAACGACACCATCAGAGGAGAGTCACCGGAGTATGTCAGGAACAGCTTTTAAATTTCAAACTAGTTTCTAAAGGCACTAACTTTTCACGTCGTTCGTCCATCGTAAACTTCCATTCGAAAGCTGGCCTTATCGGCTCAAAATTATCAGGACTATTTGGATGACCTTGTGAAGTGCGTTAAAGAAAGGAGGTAGGCAGCAAATGGTGGAGTGGACGCAGCAGCCAAGCGCTCTCTCTTTTGCTTCAAGCAATTCTAACGAAAAAGACACCGCCCTAACAGCCGAGCACTAACAGCCTACTTTCTTCGTTTGGGAGGAAAAATAGAGAATGGTTGTTAGAGAAATGAATAATACAAGCAGCTGCTAATATTTAAGCAGCATATTATTTAACCAGCTTATTATTTATTGCTGGGCTTATTTTTATTCTTTTTTTATTACGGAGTCGGCGGCCATCTGCGCTGCGCGTGACGTCGCTCGGTTTCGCGCATGCGCAGAAGTGGCAAGTCTGGCCTCATGAGTAAAAAAAAGTTGGTTGTTTGGTTGGCCTCAAGAAGAATGGCACATACCTACTACGGGGGAGTGGCCAAGACACAGGCGGTGAAAGTTAGCAAGGTAACCGATTAGATTCCAGTCCTCTTTCTCTTCGTCTTCGTCAACACATGTAGCGTGGATAACATTCATCCCCTCGCCTCGCTACCTCCTGATTGCCTCATTTGCGTGGTAAACCAGTGGGTATCGAAAATATTTACATCATTCCGCTTTCTTAGTTGAGCTCTTAATTTGCGTTCTTCATCACGCACTTTATAATTCAAGAATTTATCTCAATTTCGCACTGCGTCTACCACTTCGTGAGCGCGCACTGTTCTTCACAAAGATCATCATCAGTCCGAGAACGACTCCTGTTTCCGGGCGACATATTGGTCAACCTCGCTGTCCGATCTCCTTGAACTTCGAACCGCTGTGGCCTGCTGAGCTGCCCACCGGCATCGGATTCACAAGTGCTAAAAGGTGAGCCTTCGCGACCAGAACTGTTAGCGAGGCGTTTGTATCGCGAATAACGTCCGGCCAACCCAGACGTTTTGTCAGTAGGACAATCTATATGCTCTGTAACCCTACCGGTAGCGTTCAGCCTTGTTCAGCTCGGATAGTAATTACACGGTAGTTTCTCAGATTCACGTTGCGTCCGCGCCAGTCAGGCATGTTGTAACCAATAACCCTCGGTTTCGTGAACCGGTCAACGAAAACGTTCTTCGCGGGTGCAAATGCGCCCGCATCGCTTTCATTTGGCCTTTAGTGGGCACATCTCCAGGGTGTGCCGGATTGGCCAATCACATCCTTAGCTCTCAGCGTTGCCGCACTTATCCCTCCTCCATATGGACAGAGGTCTAACACGATACGGATAGAGCAGCTGTTCGCAGACGCCTTTCCGTACCGTCTCTCACGTCGCTTTAAGCGCGACGATACTTCCTTTTTACAGCGGGAAAACTGAGGGCTAGTAGTTATTCGTGTTAACTAGGCACTGCAAATAGCACGATGAGCTACAGGCCGGACTAATGCAGCGCAAACCTTCGAGTAGGTTTAACACCCAAGTTTAGCATCTGCAGAGACTGGCGGAGAAGGATTGGAAAAATAGGGGCACAATGCGCAAAAGATTGATACGAAAGAAACAGTAGTATCTGCTTCGTAGAGATCATTCAATGTGGAAAAGGGAAGGCCCAAAATGCAGACATGTGAATACGCCTGGGATTAAATGGAGCACAGTTGAGCATGCCTTATTGCTCACGATATCTGTAGGAACAGCCCAGTTAACAGGGCAGAACGAAGAGGGACACACACAGTTTGTGTTTTCCTCTTCGTTCTGTGCAGTTACCTGCCCAGTTCCCACTAATACGCACTAACAACTAGCCTGCTACATCTATTTTTTGAACCTCATTATATGTGGTATAGTTCTATTTTGTTTTCCGGATCTAACTAACGAATTTTATTTACGACCCACTTAGTATCAAACACTGTGAAACTATATTAAGGTTTACAGAACAACAGATACCAGAGGACCTAGCAGTGAAATAGCAAGATCTTGACTTGAGGGATTGATTCGAGGAAGCGGAGACGAGTTTTTGGTTTGAGGTTAAATTTTGAAAGTTTGTTTGGCGTGTTTGGTTTCTCGGATTCGCGTGTTTGGCGCGTGTTTGGGCAGCTGGTTAATAAGCATTTTGAGTGCGTGAGCGGGATAAATTTTTATAAGACACTGCATTATCCTTGATTAGCTTTTTGTTTGTTCCGAACACGTGAAATAAAAAAGGATGACAGTGATCGGTCACAAAAGCATTAGCACAATCCCACTGATCGCGCAAAAAAAGTCCATCACTGTTAATAGTCTTCACCATTCTCTGCAGCGCCGTCTCCTGTGTCCGTCAGGGTTTCAACGAAACTTCTCCTGACACTCAAGCGCAGCGAAAGCATCCAGCGAATCACACCGGGCCGGAAAGCGAAAGTGAGTAAGCAAAATAACTGGTCTGCTTACCAGAAGGGTTCAAAGAGCCTAAGTGGCAGAAGTTGGCGGCGTAAATCAGCGTCGTCAATCACAAGCTTCACAGCCCTGGGCTATATATTATCCTTTTGAGGTGTTGTGCACCCTAATGTGGAGCACATGCGCAGCTTCTTCTTGGAGGGTGCTCCAGCTAGCACCAATTCCTTTGTTTAAAGCCGATTCCGTAGTCATGGTATTGCATCTGGGGTGCCCTGTGTATTTAGATAGCGACCGTAGTGAATATTTATCAGAACAGTAAGCTGTGTAGCACGCCTTTGGACTCCAGAGAGATATTGTCACCGACAAAATGATTTTTGTTGCGAAGCAACACTACGCGAGTCGCCGAGCCATCTCGCGGAGCTGAGGAAAGGCCGTACTGCGCGTGCGCGAGGAGCAGTGACGTCACACGGCGCACAGTTGGCGCGCCGCCACCGTCGCTGCGCGGGTGACTCAGTGGTGCCGCCGCTGCGCTCGCCAGTTGCACATGCGCAGTATCGGCGCATCGCCATCGCCCCTCTCTCTCTCCTCGTTTTCGCAATCGTCCAAGTGTAACCAGAGATGAAGCACTGCCAATTTTTTCTGCTATTTCTGGAATGACGACCATCTTCGAAAAATATGTGAACCCCTTATCTCTGGTGTACTCGTCTAACTATGGTGTTTTTCTGTTGTGATTTGTAGCCATTGGAATACTTTGCACGCAGTTTTTTACAGGGTTGAAAAATTACTTTGTGCTTTGAGTTGCAAATCTGGCTGTTACTTGAGGCTCCAGTTTGTAGACCTCAACATCTTTCCCGGAGAAATGTGTGTACGCTGGTGCTAGCACCCTAGAGCCAAGAAAGATTTTATCCTTTTTCCTCGGCTCAATCAAAAACTGTTAAGAGGGCTATTGCGGCCCCTTCTCTAGAATCCGCACACGTTAAGCGATGCACTCACATAATGGAAGGATGCTTTCGGGGCGATGTAGCCAGACCGCGCAATGCAGGGTTCCCTGGCCACGTGTACTGCTGTGACCGAGGCACTGCTATAGAAAATCAAGGGAAGGCAAAAGAAGACACGGAGACCAGGAAGACTCGGGAACGCCGAAACAGTGGTTATTCCATACATCCACAAGGTGTCCCACAACCTAAAAAGGGTAAACAGGTCTCAGTTTGTCAATATACGCTGGAACGACGTACAACCACAAGTGTCATTTGATTTATTCAGAGGCTGAGTATGGTGAAATATGTCAGTAGGTACTCCAAAAGAATTTTCCAATGCGCGCTGCGCGCCTCTGAATAATCAGCTGCTCTGGCGAGAACAGTACGTGGTTGCGGAGTAAACATAATGGCAGCTACCCAAGGACCCTGTATCGAACTTCGCGAATACAAACATATAAAAGAGGCGAGCAAACAAAGACCAACACACTGCTGTATTCCTCGTCTCTTGTGCCTGTTGTCGTTCCCGTTGTTCGATACAGAATGCTTAACCAACTAGCCCGCGAAAATGCTCCTACTCAAGGATTTTCTGATAAACCATACGTCCGCAAAAAAACCTCTCTTGTAGCACAGAAGAACTGCGAGAACATATTGATATACATCCTGGGTGTCCTGACACCGCATACTCAAAACAACAAAATATTATTTTCTAGCGACGCAGCTAATATTTCCCACCTTAGGTGCAGGGGCAGCCATCTATACATCCAGTAACTGCGAGCACACGCGGAGTGGGCCTGACTGGGCTTGTAAATACTTCATTACTTGTGCTCCGCACTCAACGCGTGGCAACCAAGCTCCACTCAGTGGAGCAGTATGTGGCAAGCTCGAAAAAGAACAAGCAGCGCGAAACAAGCAACCTCAGAAAAAGAAGGTCACAGGCGTGGGCTCTACTGCACTTTATTTCAGGCGTTCCGTTCTTCGCGCTTGTAACGTGTCACCGTGAAGTTGTATGGAGTGTCGTATTATGTACTATTATGCAGGCTATTATGCATTGCCGTTGAAATAATGGTGCGCGCTGTTGATAGCTGATTCTGAAAGGAATAAACTAATCGACCGCCTCACTTTTTTCAAGAGCTGTGTAACAGATATCTGTCCGTCTTTATTAGGAAATGTAAATGATAGGTGGCTGGCTTATACAGTTGCGAACCCTTGTGTTCTTTGCAGGCTCGGGCTGGGACATACTCTGCTGTCGAGACGTTATGTCTTCTGGACCAGGTGCTCCCGACAAGGAACGTGACCTTTCAAAGCCAGACAGAGAGATGTCTAAGCTGTCCACTCGTAAGAGACGCAGGCCCAGCGCGACAGTCGCCGCAGAGCAAAAGAGTGAATATCAGCCTCCGCAAGGTACCGAGGAGGCAGTCAATGCAGGATCTTCCTTTCAGGTGCCTTGCAGGCCGTCAACTACTACTGCTGACAACCGCAGTCGGCGCTCGTTAGCTGGAAGCTCCACCAGCCGCCTTAGGGGCGAAACCATCAAAGTGGAAACAGCGGGGCCAACTTCAGACGATCCCGCTTCGAAGCCCGCAAAGCCAAGCCATGCTGAGAGCCGTAAAGCGCCGCATACTGAACGCATCGCAGAGAATCAGCCATCTCAGCAAGCTCGGGACAAAAGTTCGTGTCTAAAGCACTCACGCCGAAAAACCAGCCAGGTGGCCTTCGGTGTGCAAGAGGCTCCCTCGGGTGGTGAAACAAAGCAGGCGGACGTGATCGTCCCGCTGACCGCCACCCAACCTCCTAGCGCTCATCCCACGACGTCTACCAAAAAAGACGCGGGCGAGACTAGCCTGGCTTACCCGCAGAGCTCAGTAGCCCCACCACGCGACCCGGCTCCCGATGGCTTAGTGCCGGATATTGCACCTGCCGAGGAGCCGGCATCTCGCACCAAGGGTTCCAAGGCGATTCCGAGGAAGAGCACTATAGTGAGCCCAAATTGGCTGGACCTGAGAAACTTCGATTTGGCCGTCATTGTAAGTTTCCAGTTTGAACATTGCATGCGGAGGTGTCTTGTATTATCGGAGCATGGTAGGAATTGAGCTGCATCTGCTTTTATATGGGCAGCGGCCTGATGCAACGGACGTAAAGTAGATGGTGTCGCACACTCACGCCGACACTACCTTTATTTCACTTCTGAGCAGGGCGCTTTATGTTAAACATTTGGAAGGCGCGCGTTACTTCCAGCAGTAGAGAATTCGCCATATAGCGTTGGGTTTAGGGTCGGGGAAGAAAATCAAACGTAAACAGGGAAACTTAGGGGCCTTCTTACCCACATTGTTAAAGAAAAAAAATATATCGTTTACATAGCCTGTTGTCGTGTCTGTAACGAGTGCCTAATGTTCTTGCAATTTTCGCGCCCGAACTTTGGTTGGAAACTTTGCACTAACTCTAAATGGTATGGTGACTTATAATGACTTATAACTATTATATCTTCAAGAATGATCGAGTACCTTCTATTTTATTATCACAGAAAGTTTCAGTAATTAAACTTGCTAATGTAGTTTATTTCACCCACTAATCCCCTTAATTAAACATGAGAGTGTCGCTACTAAAGTTCTCAGTGCCCTTAGGAATTTTTCGGGGTGGGTGATTTCAAAACTTTGGGGGTCGTCACATTTTCAACTTTGGCGGTGATCTATCATAGATATCATAGGTGCTCTATCATTGGTGGTCACATGGTGTTGATGGCGTCACGACATTTTCAGTTACATTCATGATCGCGGTGAGTCCTCGTACGACTGCTGGCGCAGTGGCGCAGCGGTTAAGCGCCACTGCCGAGGATGGTGGCTACTTCATAAACGGCCACCGTTTGGGCTTTGGCGGCGCAGCTTGCTCATTCGGAGCTCCCGTAAGGCTGTTACGCAGCGCCATGATGGGCGCGTGGGAATTGCATTGAGTTTAGCAAAGGTCGTGGTTTCCTCACAATCCGTTTGCTCACAACACAAGATCAGGTAACTTCTTTCCAGGAGACAGAATTTCTGTACAAAGAAGTAGGAATGATCTTCTAAGACGGCATACTAAAGTATTTCGCATTTATAATTATTATCACTGGTGCAGCGCTTTACTATTATATCTTATATTCATTTTGACATGAAATCTGTCAGCCTTCACTGGTAATTTCACTCTTAAAAGTAATAACTTCATTTGTAACACCGTAAAAGTAAAAATACCACTGATAACTTAGGCCGAAGCTACCTAAATTAATTTTGGTCCTGCACAAATACTGTCTTGTTCTCGTTCTTTACCCTATAAGGACACTGGAACGTGGATAAGGGCGCATAAGCAGACTCTCATATTTAATGACATAACTCTGCAATTCCGGGTCCAGTAATACAAAGCTCCTCTTTATCTTGAGGTGAGAAGTCCTCGTGAGACCTTTGGCAGCAGCGCAGGAATGCTGCTTAAGAGGGAGATTCTCATCAGCCTCGTTGCTAAGCGACCATGCTATTTTTCTTAGTCGCCCTCTTCTTCCTAATCCCCACGACGACACCGAAAGTAAAAGAGGGCTTCTGCGTGACAGACGACTGCCTTTCATACGCAAGCCTTCTCAAAGACAGTCGGAGCACAAAGTTTTACCCCTGCCACGATTTCAGTGCCCACGTCTGCTCAAACTGGTCACCGCCCAGACTACGAGAAGAAATTAGAGATTTCGACACGTCCGCTATGGTAGACATCGTCTACTCATGGCTCCTGGATCTGAGCACGAATCTGCAGGAAGGATCCAAGGCGTTTCCCGTGGCCAACAAGGCACTGGCTATGCCAGAGTCTTGCATGAGCAACTCCTCCACGTACGGAACAAACCTGAAGCTTTTCCGGCAATTTCTGAACGAACTCAGCCTGCCTTGGCCGAATCCACCAAAACAAGATATCGACGCGCTTGGCGTGCTCGTCAATCTGGCCTACAATTGGCAGGCTCCCTTCTGGTTCAGGGTGAGAGTGTCTTTTATGCATAAAGGCCTATACAATGGCAAGCGCAGCATTATTTTGACGCCGTCCTCTGATTACGCTCTACCGCCAGCAGCACCGCGCTGTCATAAGAGACGGAAAGGACGCCTACGTCAAGAACTGGATGGAATTTTATGTGGCCCTCTTCGGTGATGCCAAATCAGCCAACAAGAAACGGGCGCTTCAGACGGACGAAATGGATGGCGACATTATTGAGACTATCAACGAGGCGCTACAAACGTCACCAAAACATTCGCCGTGTTCCTTGTAGAGGATCTGGAAGTGTACACGAACCACATAAGTTCCCGCCGATGGTTGGAACAGATCCAGGGCGGTACCGCTTTGAACCCCGTGCTGACTGAGGATGACGTTGTTGTTACGACCAATGTACTTTTCCTGCAGACAGTGGGCTACCTGTTCAAGAAATGCACCAACGCTCAGATCTTGGATTTTCTAGGGTGGCAGTTTGCGCAGCACTATGCACCTGTGTCAGACAGCGCCCTTCTGGTGGCGCGTTACGGCGATCACAGGACAGCCAGAAGCTTGCGACCCGCCTTCTGTGGATTCCACATCGAGGTGCCTTATAGGGTGCTCCTCCTATCCCTGCGCTTTGCGTCGCGGCTAACGCACACCGACAAGGAACTAGTCGACGCCGGCTTCGACCGCCTTGTATCGACGGCTGTGTATTTGCTCAACGATTCGATTTGGTTGGACCCAGAGAGCAGATCCTTGGCCACTGGCAAACTTCGTGCTGCCAGTTTACGGCTGTGGCGTCCCGCCAAATTCCTCAAGGATAGAAACCTGGAGGAGTTATTTCGAGCGTTTCCGGAAAAAGAAGAGTCGTTTGGCGAATACTTCATCAACTCGCGCCGGAGCATTCGAACAATTAATAGAACGCCGGAGTTCGACGCTGTGCTTGAGATGCCGGAGAACTATGGCCTGCCGTATTTCGAGTACGATTACGTAGAAAACACCGTAGGTGTCGCGATCGGTGCGGTGGCCCGTCCGCTATTTTACAGCCAATGCACTCTGGCCATGTTCTATGGCGGATTTGGCTTTTCGCTCGCCTTAGATTTGGTCAAGGCTCTCGACCAGGAGGGACTCCAATGGCACCCCGATGGACGGCTAGTCGACTCGTTCCTCAGCGCACACTCGCAGGCTGGTTTCAAAGCCAAAAATAGATGTTTTAACAACAGCGAGCTGGCCGGGAGCAGAAGTTTGTTTCCAGAAATACCGGCGCTGCAGATAGCCTACTCTGCCTTCCTGGACGCAGCCAGCGAAGCCGGGAACACAACGCAGATAAGCACCGAGCTTAACGAGGAGAAGGTATTTTTTATGACCATCTGCCTCATGACGTGCACCCGACAGGACGTCAAGAACTCCTTCTCGGTTGACTACAACAAACTTGTGCGCCACTCTGCGGCTTTCGCAAAGGCATTCCGCTGCCCGGAAGGGTCTCGTATGAACCCGAGAAATAAGTGCAGCTTTTTCGACTGATGCAAGAATATTGTGATGTAAGCATTTTTAAGCTTTGCGTCGGAACTGTGAGTTCGTGTGCATACCAAAGAACATTGACTACCATGTGTAATCTTGTGTAATCTATAAGGAAGTGGTGAGAACTTTGGAAAACTGCGGACATTTCTATCTTTCTTTTGTATTTTGACTCATCTCATGTGATATTGTGATAGCCTTGTGATAGCCTTGCTCTCGGGTATCAAGCGGCGACAGAGATAATTTTCGAACAGCCCTAATCAAAGCTGAACTCATAAGGTTGAAATATCCCTCTAACGCAAAGAAACCAAGGCGGCAGCCAAGCTTTGTACCTAGCTATATTTGGTCTTGTATGTTTGGTAGGTTCTAGAAACGTTCTTTTGTATTTTAGTATTGCAGTCATAGTGGCCAAGGCGAAAAAGTGACGTACTCTTGCTAAGTATTCTACAGTCGGTTTGCAAAAGAGCGTCTTGCTGCGCTGAGATTTCACTGCATCTACCAAATTGTGTCCACCTGTGTTATAGGGGACGTGGCCGTTCAAAGTGATATCTTGTTTTCTTTGCGAGTCACTCTTTGCACACTATAGATCTTCGTCGATTGTAGACCTGTTAGCTTAACCTGGCGACTTTTGGTGCGTGTTCTTCTCTATTCAAGTGGACATGTGGTGCTTAATTTTTAAGTTACGTTATTTGCTTAGCCAGTGTTAAGTCATCCATTTGCATTAGCGGTGTATCCAAGTGTTGGATCAATTGGTGCCTCTGTCAATTAGTTCGCCACGCCTTGTTACTTTGACCTCTTAATTTTTCTTTCGCCTCGGACAACATAAAAAAAAAATTAAGTCAAAATAGGTGGCGTTGTGGTTCAAATATAGAAGCTTCTTCTTTGAGCGCATGGTTGTATTTTCGCTGAGCTCTTAATTTGTTAACGCTAATGGTTTCTTCCTCGCTGCCAGAAAAGAAACTGAGAAGTGAAACGCATCCAGCGTAATAAACATGAAGTTTTTTCACGTTTTCCTGGAACTAATGTCGCCTGAATGCTACAAAGCTACAAACGTTAGCTACAAAGAGGCCCTCGGGGGCCTCTTTGTAGCTAACGTTTCTGCTCCAGAGTACGTCCTCTCTGTTCATGCAGTAGGTGACTTTTTATTATGTGGCAGGAGGAGGGCGAGATATCACCCAAACGTTGTGCGAATGACTTGCTCTGTCCTTCTCACGCAGTTACAGTTTTTGATCTTCGAAGTCACAGCCAATATCCTAATTCTTGCGAGCGCCACCTTTATGGTTGGGAACCGCGCTTGTAAGTTCGCAGGCGGAAGAGTTCAGAATTGTGCGCTCGCGCTCCTTGAGGTGTTTGCCAGTCTGCCGTATTGGGAGTACACCCCCCTCCCCCCGCTCTTCCCCCCTCCATGGTTTATTTGTGCGGAACATTATGAGATGTCGAACTTTAATATACTAGAGAGTAGCACAGGGTGACTTTTTTGTCAGTCTTACGTGCGCTCATCCGTACTAATACTGTCTACTAACCCTTTAAAGGAAGGCATTTAGGGCAAATTGAAGTTTGCCAGCTTTGATTTGTTTTTGTTCTGACGGCAAAGCGTATAGTTTCAGTGAGAACTGAGCGCTTATAAGCTCGGCTATGTTAAAGTTGTCGCAGCCGCAGGTCGCTTTTCTCCCGTGCAGTAAAGTGAATCATTTCATGTTCAAGGACGAGAGGCATTGAGAGACGGGGACGGGCGACTTCCTGTCGGTCTATGTCTCTTTTTCCTTTCTTGTTTCACGCCATGCACAACGGTGACCAATTGGCCCATCTGGACTTCCGAACAAGAAAATCCGTTTTAAGCTTTACGTCACATCTTTGAGTTTAGGCCACAATATTCTTTCACTCCCGGTCGCTGATTGCACTCGTTCTACGAGTTTGAACTCTGGCAGGAAAAACGTTTTTTTTTTTAAATCAGAATCGCCCACCAACTAATGCATCCATTCCTGCTGAGAAATTATCAAAGTATCAGAGATTCACGCACTCGGCCTATAGTAAGAAACTGACAAATTTTCAAAGATGTTATACCGAGTATGACGTGCGAAGGCACTTTGTTTCGAAATAGCGTGACGATTGCGTAAACATTGCTTTAACTTGTGCTTCGAAATTTCCTCACTCTTACCTAGACGTTGCATTACATTGTCGTCTAAGACAATCCCCTCTAATTTTTGTCCCAGCTCACCGTCTCCTAGCCACACCGTACTCAATCATTTTATCTCAAAGGTCAAAGCTTGAAGCTCACAGCTCGAAGCTTTAGAACTCCATCGGTTTTTTTCATTACTGCTACTGAAGCTGTGATTTTGCAGTAAAACTAAACGTTTATGTTGTTGTCCGGTATGTATATTTAATTTGCACTGCTGAAAAAATTAAGGCTGCACGAAATAGAAATACCTCAGTTAGGAAAGCATCTTATCACAAAGATTCATTAATGCATGAAACTGATACCTCTCAGTTTTGCACGAACAAAAAGAAAGTGTTGTTCTTAGCGTTCGTTTACAACAAGCAAAACGGCAGATATCCTAAGTGCCGAACTCAGCCGAAATAATAGTCTTAACTGGCAGCAGTTCATGCGTATCTAAATTAAGATCATTAGACTCACACCCCTTAATGGACTAAGTATTATTGCTGCCTGTTTGCGTATGTTGTTGCAATTATTTCTTACAGTTTGTACTTGTGATAAAGATAATGATCGAAATGCAATGGAAAGTTTTGTGAGCGCACTACCCCTTTCAACTTTTACCCGCGCTTGCCTCCGCAGATGAAGACTACGGTCACCATCACCATACATGCGGCGCACATCTGGTTCACCGCGACCGAACACTTCTGCAAGTCCACGGGATTCTGACGGACTGGCCAGATGGCTTATGTTAACGACACACAGTAGTGTCGTCAATTCACACAAGCTCATATATTGCACGAGGAACATTTTGTCTGTTTTTGATCTTTGCACATTTTCATGTTCTTTTGAAAATACAGCAGAATGGTTGTGTTTGCGTCATCCAGTATAACATGATCATAAAATTTGGAGCAAGTTTACCTCACCTAGGTCTGTAGTAGTTACCTTTTTTTGTAATTCTGCATTCTTTCATTTCAAAAGTGCGTCTTTGTTGTTCCGTATTAACCCAAATTCACCGCTCAGACGTGGTCATCGCATTGAAAAGTTGTACTAGGAGCTGCTATGCATGTTTATATGTCAGCAGTAAAGCGCAACAACATAGCGGGGCAATGATGTAACGCATGTTAACACACATTACACAGAACTCCAAACTTAAAACTCTCTTATATATATCTTCTGTGAAATGCGAAGTTAACGTAGTACAGTCGTAAGCACGTCTGTCTAGGGCGCTCGAAGGACCATCTTTTGGCTGCATGAGCGACGCCTAAAGGAAACGGCTTTTTTTTTTCGATTGCCTGCATCTGAGCACGTGTGAGGACGCTGATGACACTTCCTTCACATTTTCCGCAACACTGGACCGCAGCTGGGATCGAAAACGATCGCCGGTGAATGCGCTTAAGGCCGAGAAACCAAAGCCCAAATAACTATTATCGGCGCGCGCGGCAGCAAACGTTTTCCTGCAGCGCATATTTCGGTCTAACTCGGACGCATCTGTCCAGCATTTATCTCATTCTAAGGAATAGTAAATGGTCGCATCACAGGTCCTACGTCCTGAAGTAGTCTTAAAGAAGACAGAAGCTTGAATCTCCTTTTCTTTACCCAAGCCACGAGCCTTTCTAATGACTTCAATACGACTAGAGAATTGAGACTTTCTGCCAAACTAATTCAGCACTGCGGCCCGCCGCGGTGGCTCAGTGGTACGGCGCTCGGCTCCTGACCCGAAAGACGCGGGTTCGATCCCGATCGCTGCGGCCGAATGTCGATGAAGGCGAAATTCTAGAGGCCCGTGTGCTGTGCGATGTCAGTGCACGCTAAAGAACCCCAGGTGGTTGAAAATTTCGGAGCCCTTCACTACGGCGGCCCTCATAGCCTAAGCTGCTTCGGGACGTTAAACACCAATAAACCAAACCTAAACCAATTGAGCACTGCCAAGAGTGGCGGCCATTGTGTTCTTGGAATATTATGGAGCACGGCTGCTGCTATCGCCGCCGCCGCTACCGCTGGGTTCAATTCTTCGCGGGTGCAGCTAAGGCAAATAAAGACGTCAGTACCTTGGTCTGTTTACGCCGTTGTCACATCTAATTGACTATATCAAGTGCAATCTTGGTGCTGTTAGTGTTTGCATGATATGTATACATTGCAATGTTGTGCCACATGTACAAGCGGTTCCCGTTCTACAGAACTCCGTCGTAATCGGCACTGTAACCGCAAAATGAGGTTGCCCACCTACCATCTCAGTCACGTGGGCTTGAACTGTTAGTGTGTCAGCAGACACACATCAGAAGCAGGACAACGAACGGCTTTTTCTGTGAATGTAGACTTGAGCACTTGGGCGCTTCTCCTATCCCTGCCCTTTGCGTCACGGCTAAATCAGACCGACAAGGAACTGGCCGAGTCGACGATTGTTCGTTTGGTCTACTATTCGACCCGTGTCAATGCAAGGAGCAGAACCTTGGCCACAGTAAAGTTCAGGTTCTTTATCTTCCTTGCACCAGAGGTGCCCCGCCAGAGACGGTTTGTTCACTTGAAGACTGAAGCTTGATCTTCGCACCAGGGGTGCCCCGTCAGAGGCGGTCTCACGATCAGTTGAGATGCATGGGTAAGGCGAATACTTGAAGGTTTATATACAGCTATTTACATTGCATATACAAGTTTAGGCACCCAAGACGGCAAAAAGATACACAACAACAAAAAAATGGAACTGGCTAATACTAGAGGAGGCCCCTACTCGGCGTAGCCGAAGATGCATAGCATCTCACCTTAGCCCAGAACCCTGTTTCTGGCGCCGGAGCCCGGTTTTAAAGACCTCAAGGCCCGGCCCACATTTGGTAGCAGAATCATTTACACTCTTCATATGAATGGCTAATCGAGAGCATGGCCAGCCCTCCAACTACCGCAGGGTAAATCACCCTCTCCGCCACAAAATAAAAACAAAAACAAACAAAAATACACATTCGTGCCAGCACGTGCGCGAATCGGTACCGCGGGGCGTACTTCCCGGCGCGTTCGCGAGCGGCCGCGTTCCAAAAAAAGGAGACGCTTCGCTTTGAGCACCCCCAGCCGCGTTCTGATGACCCCGTGTACACTACCGATCCCTTACACGCCCTTCCCAAAATTCTACAAAGGGCTCAAATGCCACTTTTAGAATTACAACAAAGAAGGGATCGGTACGGGTCACAAAACCACCCTGTGGGTGACATGCCGCAGCTACACAAGCACTGGCATCCACAAAACCAAAAGCAAAAAATGCACACGGGCACCAACACAACATTACGCAAGATGCTTAGGGGCACCAAGAAAACATAAGCAAAATGCACATTCCAATACACACAGTGGCATGCCTGCCGTGCTCTGTAACACGGCGTCCAAGTTGGTGGGTTGCACCCTGTTCACCACCTCCAAGTAGACACTCGTCCTCGCGAATGGGCACACATGCACACACACACTCGCAACCGGAGCGTACATTGGCACTCATATTGGGTCCATAAGCGGCCACGTGAGCCTCCTTAGACGCACCGCGCGTCCCTGTGTGCGCTCGAGCCAACACGTGTCTCGATCGACACGATTAACGCCTAATGGCGGCTATGCTCATTAGACTGGTGTCACAGCGGGGCAAGAATTCAAAAATTGCTGCTCTCCAGGATCGAAAACGTCCTGATCCTCGATAATTTCAAATACCTCAGCACGCGACACACTTGAGGGCAAGCTTTCTCCGTCGCGCCGGTTCGAACCGCGTACTGCGTGAGGAACATAGCGCCTGTCCAGTCTAATCATATCAGGGCGACCACTCTTGCCACACGTGATTTGGCGTTCTGCAGCACGGAACGTACTGTTCCCCACGCCGACTTCCAAAGTGAATGCCACGTACCTGCCTCCTGTTACTCTGCCTCGCTTGGAGCCATTGGCACCCTTCCTGCACGGGCAAACCTTGAAATTGCCGCTCCCTGCTTGATCAGCGCCTGCCGACTTCGTGGCATCGTCTAACTCTGAGGCTGCATGAGATCCCTCGCAGTCAATTGACCCTAATTTGCCTTGTGGCAAGTCGCCACTCATTTCCGGGTCCTCAAATGACGTAGCCGGACACACATCGGATGCGTTCGACAATTGCGCGGCGCTCAGCCCGGTAGGCCCGGCAGGCCCACCTCCGCACTCTGCCTCGGATGGAGCGTCCCTGCCATCACTAACGCTACGGGACACTTCACGCCCTATGACCGACACAGTGTGCGGTTGCGGCAACGCTAGGTTTCCTGGTGTCACTAGTTCACCGATCTGACGCCTGTCGTCGCTGGTCGTTTCACGACGAACCAGCTGCTCTTTTTCGCAGCTTGCGTGGGACCGAGTTCTTGGAATCGTCAGTGACCTCCAACAATCCTGAGCTCGCGTCCGCGTCCCAGGTGTCATTTGGTGTAGAGCTAACCTGTGCAGCTGGAACGTCGGAGTGCGCGTTCACCGCCTTTAATACCGCGACGCTGCGTTCCGTCACGATACTTCCTTCAACTGTGATTCCAGCTTCGCAGAAATCTGGCTCACTTTTTACTTCTGCCTGGCTGTTTTCTTGACCTGTGCTTGACCTTTGCCTTCCAGCACTGGCGGCCTCTCCGCTCGGTACTCGGAGCAGTTCTCCCTGGCTAGTTGACTAGCTCTCCTAGACTCTTTGAGCTTAGCCAGCTCGAGCTCTAGCTGCTGGCGCCTTGCTTCTAACACCTGCAAATCCGGAGGTTTTTTCTCGCATAGCGGCGCCTTTCCTCCATTCACTTTTGCAAGCTCTGTCTGAAAATAAGCCAAGCGCGCCTTCGCCAATTACACTCGATACCTCACATGGAGTGAGGGCCGGCATGGATAACCCTCCATACCGCCGTCTGTACTCCTCAACTGTCCTACCGGCTCGAACACATGCACAGGGACGTTAACAATACGACGAAGGAAACTTACAGTTTCGACGCGTCGATCCGCATTGCCAGCTCCTTGGCGTCGGAGTCCACCGCCACTTTCACCAGACGCTGCGATGAGCTGTCGCACGCCGCTGGTCCTGTACCCGCTGTCGTGACTTGCTGTGACCCGCCGGTGACCGTCAAGTTCTCGACGCGCTGCTTTCCTTCACCGGACGCAGTCTCGCCTCGCTGTACTACTCCCGTGGTCCTTGCCGCTGTCTCTTCCTTCAGGTCCGTTCTCGAACGCTGACCTGTTGCCTTGTCGTCGCCTTTTCCCCTGCCTTCAGTCTTCTTCCTGCGCCGTCTTCCGATGGCCGCAGGATCCTCGTCGACTGCGCCAGTAAATTTCACAGGTTCTCTATCTTCCTTGCACCAGAGGTGCCCCGCCAGAGACGGTTTGTTCACTTGAATACTGAAGCTTGATCTTCGCACCAGGGGTGCCCCGTCAGAGGCGGTCTCACGATCCGTTGAGACGCAGGGTTAAGGCGAACACTTGAAGGTTTATATACCGATATTTACAGCATACACAAGTTAAGGCACTCGAGACATATTAAGCAGCAAAAGGACAAACAACAAAAAGGCGGAACTGGCTAACACTAGGGGAGGCCCCTACTCGACGTAGCCGAAGATGCATAGCACCTGGCCTTAGCGCAGAACCCTGTTTCTGGCGCCGGAGCCCGGTTTTAAAGACCTCAAGGCCCGGCCCACATTTGGTAGCACCCAATCATTTACACTCTTCATATGAATGGCTAATCGAGAGCATGGCCAGCCCTTCAACTACCGTAGTGTAAATCACCCTCTCCGCCACAAAATAAAAACAAAAACAAACAAAAATACACATTCGTGCCAGCACGTGCGCGAATCGGTACCGCGGGGCGGGGGGACACCCGTACTTCCCGGCGCGTTCGCGAGCGGCCGCGTTCCAAAAAAAGGAGACGCTTCGCTTTGAGCACCACCAGCCGCGTTCTGATGACCCCGCGTACACTACCGACCCCTTACAGCCACTCACAAACTTCGCGCTGACAGGCTGCCGGAAAACTGCTCGTTGCCTTATATCGAGGACAGGTACGAAGGCAAAGCCGCAGTTGTCGCCATCGCTGCGGTAGCCCGCCCACTATTCTACAGCGCAGGCAATCCGGCCATGTTCTATGGCGGGTCCGTCTTCTCCGTCACCTTTTATTGGTCAACGCTTTCGACCAAGAGGGTTCCCAATGGCACACCGGCGGGTGGCTTGTCATTTCGCTGCTCAGCACGCGCTCTCGGGCTGTCTTCAAGGCAATAACAGGTGATTTAAAAACTGCGGCGAGGGATTTCGTACAACAACTCAAGTCAACTTTTTTTTCCCCAGAAATACCAACGGTGCACGCCGCCTACTCCACTTTCCTTGACGCAGACAGTGAAGGTTGGAGTTCCAATGCTGATAATCACCGAGGGGAAAGTATTAAGGCGCAAGCCATTAATGGCTCATGCTCGCAATGTCCGTCCGTGCGCTGTTATAGTGCCAACTGTGACCTCTCCTCCGCGCAGCGCCGCAAACTTCCTCCCCTTCTTAACAACCGGCGCGCCGGTGGGAGGCGTAGCTGTGCATAGCAACCGTGACGTCACACAGCAGCGGTAGAACGAGCGCGCGCGCGTCGGCGGTGGCAGCTGCACCACCGCCTCTCCTTGGCCAGACGTCTCGCTGCAGTCGAGTGATAGAGACGCATGGCTCCGAAGCGGCCCAGTGATTCCGCGCCAAGAGGTTCGGGGAAGCGGTAGTGGGTTGGCCACAAGCATTTTTCTGACATGTTAAATCGATCTTTTGAACGTAACCAAGTGGTGTGTGCACTGTTTCTGGATGTCAGCAAGGCTTTTGACAGCGTGTGTCACAGTGTGTTATTGTGTAAACTGTCCAAGTTAGGCTTCCGTGGAGCGTTTCTTTCGCTTTTGGAAAATTTTTTACTGCAGAGAACGCAATATATCTCCATTGGCCGGGCAAAGAGCGCTTCTTTGTTAATTAAAGCTGGCGTCCCGCAAGGTTCTATAATTAGTCCCCTGTTATTTAACGTCTACGTGAATGACCTTTCAAACTTTGTTCCTGTAGGCCTGTACCAGTACGCTGACGATACTGTACTTGTAACCCAGTCACCGAACTACTCTGACTCAATTTCTTCTCTTCAAGCTGCAGCAATAATTTCTATGGACTGGTTCTCAAACAACCTAATTAAAGTTAACAGCTCTAAGACTCAGCTTATATGCTTTCACAGCCCGATGAAGAAGGTAGATTTAAACCATCACCTTTTCTTGCACGGATCTGATTGTTCCCAATGTCAATGTGTACCCTTGAGCTATACAAATACAGTGAAATACCTAGGATTATACTTTGACAGTGCTCTTTCATGGAATTATCACTTGTCCCACGTTTGTAAAAAGCTCCGAACCGTCTCCTGTGTGCTTTACAACATCAGGTACTACATGCCGCTTTCAATACGCAAAGTTATCGTAAACGCCCTTGGTTATAGCGTACTGCGCTATGGCATAACGATTTATGGTCACTGTGCAGTTCGCTGGAGAGAGAGAGAGAAAACTTTTATTGCTCTTTCAAGAGATTCGCGGAGATGAAGACTTCTTGGTCGTCCTGCTTGGGCGCTGGCGACTTGAGTCTTCGAGCAAGGGTGGGCCCTCAGTCCAGGGCTCCACTGAGTCGGAAGTGCAGGATTAATTCTCTCCTACAATCTTTATTAAAAAATATCGGCTATGATTTAGGCCTTCCCTCCAATTCTGATCTCTTTAAGGTATTTTCTCTACCTGATTTTGATCGCCTTTTGATGGAAACGATCGTCCTGAAATATTTTTGGCTTAGTGACGAAAACATTCCGTATGTTCCCACACGGTCTCTTCGACCGAAGGAACCTTTTTGTATTCCCCGACGGTTTACAAGATATGGAAGGCGTGTAAGAGATTATTACGTTCCCTTTCACTTTAACAGGTTACCTCCAAGTGTTCGCCGGGCAAAAACTAAATACAAAATAAAAAAGATGCTGCAATACATTAATTAGAGGGTTTACGACATCATGCATGTGCTTTACCACCTGTCAAGTAAATCTTGTGATTTCATTGGTTACTGCTGTATTTATTGCACTGATCTGAGGTATTGTCATGCCACTTTGGTTTTTCTTCCTTGCGATTTAATCTGATGAGGATTTTTTTTCCTTCATGTAACATGAGTCTTGTGTCTATTTTGTTCTCACCCTCATACTAATTTGATGTCCGTTATTTTGAATGTGTTTTTTTTTGCCTGTGTGTATGTCTGCGCGGTTCCGCTGCCTGTCGGGCTCTGCCGCTATTGGCAGGCCGGATTTCTGTACATTTTTTTAAATATTTGGCGCAATAAAGTATTATTATTAAAGTATTATTCACCAAGCACACTTTAGAATTTCGAAAGTGTCTGCGGCAATTTTTTGTGTGACAATCTACTACAATGCGTACACCCTAAAAGACGCCAAGAACCCTCTCCCGGTTCACTGCATCGAAACTGTGTGCTATTTTTCGGCTTTTGGAAAGGCCTTCATCTGCCGAGAAGAATCTAGGCTAAACCTAGGAAATAAGTGCTCGTTTTTCGACTGATGCGAGTATTTCTTTCACGTGAAGACATTTGAAATATGAAGACGTCACTATGAGCTTGTTGCATAGAAATTACCATCGAGTGCACTCTGTTCACGCGGTAATTTTATTCCAGCGCATGACCTCTTGTGAATTAGGAACCGGCGAGAAATGTGGAAGGCTTGAGTTGTTTCCTCCATTTTCTTCTTTCCGTGTTCTCTGATCCGGTGCATGTGCTTTAGGACTCACAGGTGCTTGCACATGTTTTACGAGAGCTTTGCGGTTAGGTATGGTGTCGCGACGGAGAAAATTTTTCAGTAATCACTATGAGAACTGGACTAAAAAATTTGCAATAATTTCCACTTTAGCAAGGAAACCGATACGGCTGCGCAGCGCCTGTCCTTATGTTGGCCCGGCAACTACGACACTTCTCGCGAAGCTCGTTTTGTAATCTACTCACGCGGTTATAACGGCCGAGGCAAAAAATCGAAGTATTCTTGCAAAAAATTCTACTGTGTATACGGAAAGGTGCATTGTCACGCAGCGATTTCAAACAAGCTACCGAGAATGGAATTTGTCTGGAATGCAGACGTTCCACTTGGTACCATCTGTGCTTTTATGAGATGCTGTTTTCATAGTATCGCACTTTGTACAAAAAACTGCTTGCAATACTACGCGAATTATGTGTATTTTTCTCTGTGTTAGGTTTGGCGGGAGGCTGCCCATCTTCTAATTACGTGCATTGTTCGCATGCTTTGACAATCGGCAGTCATTTGATTATAAATCTCTGGATCATGGTGAAGCGTTCAGTTATCATTATGTTGTCTTCTTCGCGAAACTTTTTTGGCCCCTCAATGTTTCGTGTACCTCGTAAGATAAGACGATACAAAGTTTTATTGCCACTCAGTAACTTTATGATTCGAGTGGAAAAACTTTCTCTTCTTGAGCAAACATTTATATTGCCGCCAATGTTTGTAGCGTTTGTTCATTCTTCAAAGCGGCCGGCACGCCACTTTATCGCTCTGTTTGTGATGCAAGACGCACCAATGTTTATCTTGATTGATCAGTCAATTCTACGTTGTTCCAGTGTGTTCTAGTAACTTTCCAAGCTTTATCTCAAAAATTCGCTATCAGCTTTAAAAACAGCATGGCCGAGAGCGGTCGGCATTCGGTTCGACGACCGCCGAGCACGCTTGTTGCTACGCCGCCGCCGAGTGGTTCAGTTCTTCGCGGGCGCAAGTGGGCCCAAATAAAGAGTTTCTGTTAGGAGCCATTCTCGCTGTTTTATTGTTCCCCGGACTGTAGTCACCAGTGCGTGTCATCTGGTGGAGGTGCTGACCTGCTATATAGGTATGCCCCTCACGATGGAACCTGGTGCACAGCCAACGCCCGTCGCTTCGCCAGCCCCGTGTGCCGCCGACATTTCGCGGAGAACCACACGAAGACGTAGAAGACTGGCTGGACATGTACAACGGGGTGGCAGCGCTGAACGCCTGGCACGACAGCGCTAAGCTTCGAAACGCTGTTTTTTGCATTGATGGCCCTGCCAAAATGTGGTCTGAAAACCACGAATCTTCCCTCACGACCTGGGCGACCTTCAAGAAGCTGATGCTGGGTATGTTTACTAGCGTCGTACGTAAGGAAAAAGCGGAGGTCTTGCTGCAGTCAAAAATTCGACGCCCAAACCATGACTGCGTATGTGGAAGATATAAAGCGCCTTTCTAGGCGCACCAACCCCGAAATGAAGAAAAGAAGCTCTCCTTCCTGATGCGTGGCGTGAAAGAGCAACTGTTCGCCGGTCTGATCCCGATGCTCTAAAAAGCATCGCCGAGTTTGTAGCTGAAGCTTCAACCATCGAAAGGACCCTTGACGCCAGGACCCGTCACTACAACCGACCACTTGAATTGCTGTCGGCAAGCCCCTTAGAAGATACCCCTGCAAGCTGGGACAACCTTCGTGATCTAATAAGCGAAATTGTTCGCGAACAACATCGCCGACTGCTGCCATCCCCAACACAGCCAACGCAGGAGACTCAGGTAGCATCACTCTGGGACATAATCCGTGAAGAAGTACCTCACGCACTTGGCTCCCCGCCACCAGCGACACGAACGAAAGCTACGGAAACGACCTACACTGCAGCACTACGCAGTCCACCGGCTCGATGAGACCCCCTAAGCCCTCGTCGATGCGCATCAGCTCTACAACAACGCCGGCCCCTAGAATTCCGCGCGCACACGTTCTAAGCGACGCAACAGCTTTAGGAAATGCGACGAGTGGCGGACTCCCGATAACCGCCCACTGTGTATCCGTCGTGGCCACGCCGGGCACATACTTCTCCACTGCCCGTACAGATGCATCGGCCTGCGAGGTTTCGCCATCGACGCGCCACTACCGCTCCCAGGCTAGCGACCTCGGGAAATCGATGACTACCTGCGCAGAGGCGAGTACTTGCCGTCAAGCCGTCTTTCCCACTCCCCGTCACCATCCGCCCACGTTTCGCATCACCGGGCCGCATCTACGCCGCAGGTGTCCGAGGATGGTCCCCTAGCCCCCGTAACGGAAACCAAACAAAGCAACCTGTGGACGTCAGGTTGCTTGCCGAGGAAACGACGAAGATCCTCCAGGGAACACGCCGTACGAAGATGTCTCATCCACTACGCTGACGCCGCTTACAACGACGACCCCGACCACGACGCGAACCACCTTCAAAACGACGCAGCCATCAAGAAAGGTTTCGACCACATGCCCCACCCACGATTTACATACCCGACAAAGCCGTGATCCGACGCCGAGGACGATGTGCAACTCCAGAGCCAGGACATCCGACTTAAAAGTGGTTATCGACGGCCGTAAAGTCACCCGTCTAGTCGACACAGGAGGCGATTATACGGTGATGATTGGACCATTCGGTGCGCAGCTGAGGGAAGAAACGACCGCTTGGGACGGCCCTCAAATTCGCACCGCATGGGGCCAACCTCATTACGCCATCAGGACGATGCACAGCGAAAGCAACTCTCAAGGGACATACTTATCCCGTGACCTTCGTAGTGCTATGGCAATGTTCCCGCAGTGTCCTGGAGGAACAAGTGAGTGTCCCACCCCGCTCAAGCGTCATCGTCACCATAGGCGTCACGGAAGCGAATAACACTGAAGCCATTTGTGACGGGAACATGCAGTTGCTTCTCGACTGAGGAATCGGCACCGCAAGAGGCATCGAACACTTCCGCAAAGGACAAGCCGAAGTACTGCTGACTAACTTCAGCGAAGAATAACGGCACGTTAACAGAGGAACGGCGATTGCATTCTTCGACGAAACATCAGACGTACGAGATATCTTCGCCCCCTCCGACCCATCCGTAGATGATTCACCTTACCAAGAGAAGTCGCCAACTTTCCAAATAAACCCAGCCTAGCCCCGGTGCAGACAAGACCAGATCCGGAATCTCCTTCGAAGTTTCAGCGAGTGCTTCTGGTCATCACCGAAGGTCTGACAAACGCCGATTGCCAAGCATCGCATTATAACCGACCAGCACATCCGACATCCCCGCCAAAATCCCTACGGTGTGTCGCCACGAGAACGACAAAGCCATCCGAAACCAAATGAAAGAAGTGCTGCGCGGCGACGTTATTCAGCATGCAAAGAGCCGCTGGGCGCCACCGATTGTTCTAGTGAGAAAGAAAGACGGTGCACATTGATTCTGCGTTGTTTGCCGGGACTTTAACAACTTCAAAAAGAAGGACGTCTACCTCCTCCCCCGCAATGACGACACCCTGGACCTGCTCTGGAACGCGAAATATTTCTCATCGATAGACCTCAACAGCGGCTACTGGCAAACTGAGGTCGATGAAGGAGATTGCGAGAAGACCGCATTCATCACTCCAGGTGGCCTCTTCGTGTTCAAGGTGATACCATTTGGTCTCTGCTCCATACCAGCGATATTTCAGCGAGTAATGGATACAGTGCTGGCAGGCCTGAAGTGGGAGATTTGCCTGGTACATCTAGATGACGTCGCTGTCTACGCCTCAAACTTTGAGGATCATCTAAAATGGCTTCCAAGGCATTCCTTATTGTTATCACACTGAAACTTTTATTTGGCAAGCAAATTTCCTGGGCCCCTTCTGCCGCTGCTGTGATGTTGGCCCGGTCGATCAGCTTGCTCTGCTCTTTCCTGGTCCTGTAGTCACGCAAGAGGAACACATAATCTCTGTGCAAGAACATCGCCTTTGTATGCTTCATAACTTCTGATGATGACAATGACAAAACTTCATTTCATCAACGATCAAATCAAATCATATCTTTGAGTAGTCTCAGGTAATCGTCTTCTTCTCCTTGACCCTGAGGTTTCGGGCAATAGCGACTTTCAAATCCCGATGGGCCCTCTTATGGTTTTGAGGGTTTGAGCCGATGATGCTATCCACCCAATATTACTACTTGGCAAGTGAAGACCGTAGGAGCTGTGTTCCCAGGGCATTCGTATAATATATCAGCTATATCGTCCATTGAAACTGGTTTAATGAGAATATGACCCGGAATAAACGATGAACCATTTGCATGAATTGGGTTGAGTATCTGTCTGGAGTTGCCTCCTTGTTAACTTTGTCGGGGGGGGGGGGGGAGCGTGGATAGCACATTCTATCATTTCGTTAGTGGTACATAAAAACGTTCTCCTTTTTAATATCAGGTTCGGGCAACCCACAGATCGGGCTAATCATGGGCTGCCTCATTCCGAGGATGGCAAGAATTCGCAAGGACCCATACAATTTCAGTTTGGCGGTGTACATTACGTATATTTATAATCTTGCTGCACGCTATACAATTCCGCCTGCTATCCGCAAAATTCCTAATACCAGTTTTTGTTCGCTAAAAATATATGTAGCCCCGGTGGATGTGATCGCGAGAGATATAGCCGCTACCTCCGCATGCTGAGGCCTAACGTTAACACTGGCGGCACATAGACGGCTGCATTTCGCGCAAAAAGCATTTGAGTTCTTTCTCTTACACCCTGCAAAATCATGTAATCCACGAGGTTACACAATATAAATATTTAGGGGTAACGTTAACTCATGACTTAACATGGACTTCACACATTGCAGACATTTGCTCCTCGTCCTTTT
This sequence comes from Amblyomma mixtum, assembly GCF_055824585.1. Taxonomy (NCBI): domain Eukaryota; kingdom Metazoa; phylum Arthropoda; class Arachnida; order Ixodida; family Ixodidae; genus Amblyomma; species Amblyomma mixtum. The sequence continues at coordinate 123,957,854 of NC_143013.1, forward strand.
CTAAGCTTTGTTTCTTAAGGCGGAAGCTTAAAGATGCCCCAAGTAAAGTTAAACTCCTTACTTACTCAACATTCATTAGGTCCAAATTAGACTACGCTTCGGTATTATGGGATCTATTCATAAAGAAAGACATATACAAGTTAGAGATGGTGCAAAGGAAAGCGGTTAGGTTTATTTATAACAAATACAGGAGGTTAGACTCACCTACAACACTAATGAAAACCAACCATATTCCATTACTTGAAGTACGCAGAAAAATTTCCCGTCTGTTGTTTATGCATAACCTTTTAACACATAAACTAAACATACCCCGCCCTGTAATTCTCAACCAATTGTCGCGCCGAACACACCATTCACGAATTCATTTGCTGGAACCCATTTTTGCAAACACTGACTCATTCAAGCACAGTTTTTTTCCACGGACTGTTTCCGACTGGAACTCTCTTCCCGAGGCCATTTTCCAGTCCTCAAACTTTAGTAAAGCTCTTGATAAGCATTTTCTCGAGTGAATGAGCGTTGTATTTCGTTATTCTGCTCATTGTTTGTAACCCCATGTATTTTCTTAGTGTTTGTCATTTTCAATGCCTTGTATATCACCTCCTGCATGGGCCAGTCTATTGGCCTGCAGTATTATGAAATAAATAAATAAATAAACTTCCTATTGCTAAGGCCTCTCTATCCACGTTCTCTGCAGCATTGAGATGAGTGCCCCTTCTTACCCTGCATAGTGTGACAAGAGCCTCGGATCTATTTACTTTTCCCTCTTTTTGTTTCCCTGATTTTGTGTTTTCGGGTATGCGTTTGTCTACGTTAAGTTTTTATATCTTGTGTGGGATTCTATAATTCTACTTTCCCTGTTTACTGATGTGTCACCTTTCAAACGTGGCAAGGATTGTTTTGTAAGTACCTAAAGTGGTTTTTGAGGAAAGGAAATGGCGTAGTATCTGTCTCACATATCTCGGTGGACACCTGAACCACACCTTAAGGGAAGGGAGGAAGGTGGCAGTGAACAAAACAAGAGAGAAAGTTCTACCTTTTTTAGTTTTTCACAAGTGCGCTTTCTGTGAGAACAAATGCGCTTCTTTAAGCTCTATCATAGTGCTGTGAACGCCTAAGCGCTTTAATTTTTCCGCTGACATGCATACATGGAGGTTTAAAGCTTCTTTGTATGCTTGCTTGATAATGCTGTCTACCTGGAATGGCTCTGGTATTGAAATTTAGAGACGGTTTGCAATATACAACGCGACTCACTATGGCTCAATATATAATAATAATAATACTTTTATTCCTGCCTCAAAAAAAAGTGACAGAGGAGCTGCAGAAAAAGCTGTCATAGACAGCTTGACTGAGCCGCAGCCCCCTATACCGGACAGCAGTGACAGGCGACGAGAAAAAAATAACAAAAAACAAAACAGAACAATTCAGAGAAAAACACATTATTAACATTAAGAAAAATCTTACCTGTAGTTTGTACATGTGTGCAATTTACATGGTCATCCAAACATCATTGCATAAGTTAAGTATCTTTTAGCCGTACAACAAAAGCACAATGAATCAGACAATGCAAATTAAAGAAAACAAAAAACACCACTTAGTGCACTTTAAAGGAGAAAAATCATTTTGTAACACAGTCTATGTATAAGCAACGCAGCTCACTATGAGTACAGGTAAACAAGTTAAAATTTTCAGATTTGTATGCGTTTAGAAGAGAAGGAAGTGTATATTGCAGGCGCTGTTTACCAGTATTTATGCCTGGTGTAGGCACCAACCAGGCTTCAGGCTCTATAAAAGGGTAACTCGCTTCTTTTTCTTTCAGATTTGCCAGACGTCGAATATGACTTATGTTATTTTTGGTTTCTAGTTTAAAACGAACACTCAGTCGATATTGATATAAATCAAAGATTTTGATTATGCCAGTTTCCCGAAAGAACGCTTTGCTGGGTGCTCCATAGTCCGCATTAAAGACGTAGCGAAGAAACTTTTTTTGCAGAACATGAATTTTTTGTAATGAGGAATACGTTGCAGTGCCCCATACAAGCTGGCAGTAGTTAATGTGGGCACAGAACAGTGTGTTATATAGAAGTAGTTAAATTGATTTAGGAAGAATGTATCTAATGCAGCCAATCGTGCCTGTTACCCTGGCTAACTGCTGGACAACATGATTTGCGTGATCTTCCCAAGACATGTGCGAAGAAAATTCTACACCTAGGCATTTGAAGTGATCAACAATTTCTATTTCTCTAGAGTTAAAGTTAATACAATCGTGTGGGGGGATCGGTTTGTTTCTTGGTCGAAATATTACAGCTTTAGTCTTTTGTTCATTCACGCGCATATAGTTTGATTGGGATCATCTTTCCAGTGTGATCATTGTCGTGTTGCACATTTGTATGAGGTCATGAATGTTACATCCGGAGAACAAAATTCTAGTATCATCGGCATATATGATGAACCTGACATTTGGGTTAATGTTCACAATATCATTAAGGTAAATGTTGAAAAGTAGGGGCCCAAGTATGCTTCCCTGTGGGACACCAGAATAAATTGGTTTTATTTCTGAATATGTATTATCTATGTTGACAGCTTGTTTCCTTTTTGACAAGTATGATGTTATAAGTCCCGCAGCCTGGCCGAATTCCGTAGTGCCATAGTTTCTCTAGAAGTAACTTATGATTAACCAAGTCAAAGGCCTTTGAGAAGTCTATGAATATTCCTATTACGAGCTCTTTGTGTTCAAACTGTGTCAGAATATATTCTTTTTGCTCTAAGAGTGCTAGTTAAGTCGATTTGTTTTTCCGGAATCCGAACTGATATGGTGTGAGCAAGTTGTATTTATCTAAAAATTTATTCAGTCTAGAGAGTAGAATTTTCTCCAATGCTTTGGAGAAAACAGGCAGTACAGAGATGGGTCTATAATTACCCAAGTCATTTCGGTCGCCCTTTTTAAATAAAACAGTTATTTTAGCAATCTGCATTTTTTCTGGGAATACTGATGTAGCTAAACAAACATTAAAAATATGTGCCACAGCTGGAGCAATAATATCGGCTACATATTTTATGGGCTTTATCTGGATGTCGTCAATATCTCGACAACTGCTATTTTTTAGGCTAAGTATGACCGATGCTACTTCATCCGTCGTGACAGGTTCAAGAAATATTGTATTATCGTTATGAAAGTCTAAGTAATCGCATGAATTCCGTGCAGACCCATCCGTTCTCTTTTTCGTGAAAAAGTCGTTGAAAGCATTTGCCAGCTCTGTCCCTGAAAGTTCTTTATCATCGATTTTAAGATTCCGCACATGGCCACGTGACTGGTTACGTTGCAGCAATGAGTTTAAACGTGTCCAAACCACATCATGATGACCCTTCTCGACGTCTAGAAATGCAGAGTAGTATTCTGTTCGTGATGATCGCAATTTCTTTGTTAATCTATTTCGGAATTGTTTAAATACTCTCAAATCATCAACTGTACGTGTGGTTAGAAATGTTCTATACAGCTTATTTTTCATTTTTATTTCTTTTCGTAACTCAGGGTTGATCCATGGTTTCCGAGTTTTTCGTGAGGCTTTATATGTTGTAGAGGGAAAGTACAAGTGATATAGTTGTTTGAAAATATCAAGGAACTTATTATAAACTTCATTAGCATCATCGAGGTCAGCTATGTGGGCTAGGTCAACTTGTTTAAGAGCATCGCGAAAAGCTTTCAGTGTAACACTGCTTATACGCTGGTACCTAATACCTTCTGGTTCTTTCAGTGTATGGGTTGGCTCATTCATGCACAAGAACACTGGGAGATGGTCACTGATAGGACATGATAAGGCACCGGTCTCAATTTTTGGATGGGCGAGATTGGTAATGAACAAGTCTAAAGTGGATTGACTTCCTGTTGTTACTCTGGTAGCGATTTCTATTACACTAATGAAACCATTTGAAGCCAAAACAGTCCTAAATTCTCTCGTAGAATAATTGTTACTGCTCATGTCGATGTTGAAATCGCCTCCAGCAATAAGCGTATAACCTCCATCAGCTACAAAAGACAAAAAGTGTTCATAGAATTTAAGAAAAACGGATACATCTCCACTGGGTGGGCGGTAACAGACAGAGTAAAAACATTTCTTTGAGCATAATGATAATATCTCGTAATCCGGCGTAATCACACTGTATGGGTCTAGCATTTCACCAGTTATATTTTCATTAAGAAGTAAAGCCACTCCCCCGCCACGCCCGACGGGTCTGTGAGATAGTAGGTTTTGTAATTGGTCATTTTGAAAACATTATGCGCGCTGGTGCTCCATGTTTCACTCAGCATTATCACTGAAAACATAAACCGAAATTCGCTAAAAAATTCATCTAGCAAGACCATTTTATTTTTTCCTGAGCGTGCGTTGACATGTATAGCTTTAACGGATGCGGATGAGAAAGAGGAAGCGATGTGGTTCAAGTCATGCGGAAGGTGATACGGGCACTGTGCCATTTTTCTTTTTCATTTTCCTTTGGTACTGAGCTTGCGCAGTGCTACGTAAGCTGGTCCAGATCGCTTGCTCCTTTGATATGTATGGCAGTCATTCCTTGATCTTTGCGAACGAGAATTTTCCCATTCGTATACCAGAAAAAACGATAACCTGTATCTTTTGCCTTCTGTTTCGCACTTCGAAGCAAGTCTCTGTAATACCGTGTCAGGTTTTCCTGAATGACAATGCTCGGTTCATTATCTTTTACTTTGCTTCTAGCGTTCAGCCACGAATCTCCACGAATATAGCGACGAATATAGCGCGACTCACTGATCTCTTCTATAGCAGTTTCTGTAAATAGTGCAGACTGGGGAACTTAGGGTTAATCGATGCCTTCCTGTGCTGCGTGGCATGCTACCGTGCGTCTAGCGAAATATAGATCCTTTCTTGGCGCATCTTTATTTGACCCAAAGGACCAAACCGGAATCGCACATGGTTCCTCTAATCGGCGCCATGATTAAAACTTAGAAGATGGGCAACACTCTAGGTCTCCTGCGATTGGGTCGAGAGCTGCAGAATCTGCGATGGCTCGTCTTGATTACATGTGTATAGGATGTGTGGTGTGACTGCCTTTTGGTGGCCACATAGAGAACAGACGTACTGAACTGCTCTGGGAACCATACGTAGTACAAGCACGAATTAAAGTGAGTCTGTTTGGAGCTGCCGCTGACTGATTTGTGCTTCACTTCGAGTTCTGTGTGGTTCTGGGAAGAATTTTTTTTTCTTGAATTAGGTTGAAATTTCTTTGTTCTCAGCTCGGACAGAGTGGCCCAAGTCTGAGTCACGGAACGGGCCAAAGAGGTCGCCTAACGAGATCGTCGGAGGGCCACCTGGCGTCCGGCCCAGAAGAGGAGCCCACCGCGGGGAAGGGAACGTCACGCCAACCCGTGTCTAAGACCTCTTTTTAGGAACTTACCTCCTCCTCCTCCTCTAGGTCTCACTTCCCAGAAGACCACGCTAGGCCTGGCAGCATACAGCTGACTGTTTCCAAAGCGAAAAGTACAACCACAGTTCTGTCCACACTATCTGCACATTTTGGCTTACTCCTTCTAAGCAACCAATGCTAGTGAATTTTTTTTAAGCGAAAACTTCACTTCGCTAGCTCCAAGCCATTCGCAGTGTCGCTTGCGCTCTGCTCTTGCCTGCAGTTTTGTTCGATTCAGTATATGCGTGTCACTGCTTCACCGAGGGCAGTTTGGCCGACCACAAGTGACTAATAAATCGTTCTTGGTCCAGTTCCAGGCGTGCTGCTGTGTTCTGAGTCCGCTCTTTACCAAGAAACCTTGAGAGAGGTCTAGTTGAGTTATTCTTCTACAGCTTTGTAGATTGCAGGAAACTGACGCCTTTTTTTTCTAGAAGGAAACGTGTACACGCATATAGCGGAGGCTCAACCTTAGAACCTCTTTATCTTTCTGGTGTAGCAGTGGACCAGTCGGGTACAGTGCATCCGGAGCTCGCCATGTTCGCGCTATATTAAGCATCTGCGCCTTCAAAAGGTATACAACAACAAGTCCTACCACGACGACTACTCATTTGAACTGAAAGTAGTTTATCCCGGGCTCTCAGAAGAGAATCTATCGACCAATATGTGCTCCTGCAGGGTACACGCGCTACTTTACGAGCGTACTCGAAGGCTCACTGGTATATCGCTATCGACAGAAGCCCTTCTTAGTCAGGTGAGGTTAAAGGTGCACTGAAGAGGAATCTGAACTTGTCTTTTTGCTGCGTGAACTCGATCTACACGTTCCGAGCTTTCTTAGAAACTGCGATTTACTGCCCTGTGTGGCCGATTTCCCCAATTAAATCGAATTAACGTCCGGCTCCCGCCTTTTTTTTTTAATTCTGCCTCGTACGATGGGCGGAGTCGACCAACGCGTGGAGCGCCTTTCACCCAGTCCCGTGGCGGCTTGCCGCTCTGCCATCGGCGGAGTAATACGTAGTAGTCCGTAGTAGCAAATAGCCCGCGCGTATTTTTATTTCTGCGGGCTTATTTTGCGGCTATATTATCTGCGAATGAAACTATTTATTCATGAAAACCTAAAAAAACAAAATAAAGCGAAAGCAAAGCCTCCACGGGACTGGCTGAAAGGCGCTCCACGCGTTTGTCTACTCCGCCCACCGTACGAGGCACAATTAAAAAAAGAAGGTGGGAGCCGGACGTTAATTCATTTTAATTGGGAAATTCGGCCGCACAGGGCAATAAGTCACTGTTTCTAATAATGCTAGGAACGTGTGGATCGAGTTCCAGCGGCAAAAAGACATGTTCAGAATCCTCTTCTGTGCACCTTTAAGAAGCGTCGCGATAAAATTGCTGCATCAGCACAAACATTTGGGTGGACTGCGGTAAAATGATGTGGAAGGCAATGCCACTAAGTAACACTGCTTTGGAAAGCGTACGTTGAAGGAACCCCGGATTATTCACTGTCAGTTTATTTATTTGTGATACCCTCAGGGTACAAAGTACATTTCAGAGGGGAAGGGCATTTGATAACAAGAAAAATAAACAAAGCACAATTCATACAGAACTATAGAACAACTGAGGCAAGATAAAATGAAGTGAGCAAAATTAACTCGGAATAGATTAATAAAGTACTTTAAGAACAATACAAGCAGGTGGAGAACACAACACTACAATAAAATACAAAAGCGATCATTATGTAATGAGAGTGGTAAGTATTCTTCTAAATTGAGTTGAATCAGTGATGCTAGTTAATAATGCAGGTAGGGAATTCCATTCTTTATAGGTTAGCGGAAAATATGATTGCGCACATGTCACTCTGTTACAATGAGGCACTGTGACCTTGTGTTGATGATCACGACGTTGAGAAATGAACGGTGCCGGTTGAATCCATCGAGAGCGAAGTTGAAAATTGGAGTAGAAAATCTTATGGAATAGACAGATGCGGAAGTGCATACGGCGGGTAGCTAGGGGCAGGAGGTTTAAAGACCTTTTCATTTGGGTGACGCTAGATGTACGATGGTAATTGCCTAAAATCAATCTAGTTGCACGATTCTGTACAGTTTCCAGAACCTGTGTCAGTGAGACCTGTCGAGGGTACCATATGGATGAAGCGTATTCCATTTACGGTCGTACGTAGGTCGTGTATAATAATGATTTTAATGAAGATGAAGCAACTGTAAAATTCCTTCGAAGATAACCTAGCGTTTTGTTTGCTTTAGATGCTATATGTTCTATATGAAGTTTCCAGGACAGGGTGTTAGTTATATGTATGCCAAGATACCGGTACGATCTTACACTTTCAAGGGGATGACTGTGAAGAAAATAAGGAGGACAAGTAAACGTGAAACTCTTATAGATTTGGATTTTTTAATATTTAGTTCCATTTTCCAATTATGACACCAGTCTAGTATGTTATTAAGATCGACCTGGAGAGAGCGAATATCGGAATCGTTCTGCCAAGAATGTCTGTTGCAAGTGTAAAAACACCGAAAGAAGTGCAGGGAAAGTGCCTTATATTCAGTCTGTACCTCCTCAAGGGATATTCTTTCCTCGGAACTCCAGAGGTAGCGTGGTATCTACCTTTGGATATCATCCTTTCCATGGAGAAAATGTGTTGTCACCCCAGGAATATACCCAATTCAAACAAGCACTTCCTTTATCTACTTGATATAAAATACATTAACTCTGGCTTTGATTGAGCCGCTCATCTCATCGGCCGTTCTTCTCTAGGCCAGCTCCCAAAACTGCTTTCTTGTTGCATTCGTAGATAACCTGTAACCTTGAAGTCAATCAGGCTGCATGTGCTGTAAATAAATGGAACTGAACGCTACAAGCCGCGATACTCCAATCTCCTGCGAGCTATACACAGTGGAAAAGTGCTCACAGGAGACTGAGATCCCCACAGACGTCTTATATGCGCCTCCTGTAGTACCTACGTGTGGCTTACACGGCAAAGGTACTCTTATCGCCTTCAGCAGAAGGCATCCTCCACATCGGCATAGCTCTGCAGGATCAAAGAAGATGCCATATGTATCCATGGGCCGAAGACCTGGACAATGGCTGATATCCACAGACTCAAAGCTGCTCAGCAAAGCATTTCAAGCAAGCTTAGGAAGACCATTCAGGAGTCAGTCTCCTGTGACATTGGATACTTACATCACATAGCCAGTGTAACAGAGCAGTGTATATGATTCAATTGCAATCCAACCCACTGAGACGTTTAGGGGCAAGAAGAGAGAGACGAAGCGCCGCGCAAATGTCTCCCGTTTAGAAAATTTGGAACTTTTTTTTTTTACAGAAGCTTACTCGTCTTTAATGGCGACAAAACACGCTTATAAAAAGGGATTGCCTTTCGAACTTGCCATCTAGTCCACCATTCCTCCATCGTGGTGGTCCGCACCAAAAATGTTGACTTCCGCATACACTTCCTCGCCATCAAGAATCTGTATACCACCATCTGCGACTGAACACTGTATTTCTAAGCATCTTCCGATACCGTGTAGGTCAAGCGACCAGACTGGAGAGTTATAACTGTGATTCATTTGAGACAGTGAAGTGTATTTCGTTAGAATGCTGAGCTTATGAATTCGTTCCAGCGTGCTATGAGCACAAAATATTCAACTTGACAAAAGTGCCGCTAGCAGTGAGTTAATTTTTAGGCCCCTCAGACTCCACTTCATAGCAGCACCGCGCACATAGCTTTTTAATGAAGTCTCTGGAGGACAATAAACTATCTGACAAACTTTGAGAACTTTCGTCCCCCCCCAAGAAATGTATTTGCGGTGCAAGGACCTTATTGTTTGTTAACCACAGCGCATTGTATTTCTATAGTAACGTGCAAATTTTCTTGCCTTCGCCTTCAATGCGTATCAATCCGGATTAAATGACCGCCTCACTTTGTTCTTTCTTCATACGTTTAATTCAACGTTTTCTGTGCTCTTCTCTTTCCGATTTTCTCTCCCCCAAACAGGATTTAATATCAGCCCGTTAAAACGTCTGCTAAAGTATCTATTCTTCATTGAGGCCCCTCTCTCTCGCTCAAGAGCGTGCCGTATTCGCGAGTGTGGGTGCATTGGCCTGCAGCCCAGCAGCGTCAGATGGGGCGACTATGCAGTAAAAACGTCAGTTCCAACCATGTTCGGTGGTACTTCGTGAAAACCAGAGTTAAATAATGAAAATCCCAGTCCTTGCTTTGTTTCACTGCTCTAGAAACATCGGCCTCTTCCAGTATATTCCTCAGAAATCGTGCTTTTGGTCACCTAAAGGGGCTTTAAATTATACCCGCTTCTAACCGTCGACATCATCACCCTGACTAGGCGAACACTGTAGTGCAAACGCCACTCCCATATCTGTCCAATTAGCCTTGTCCGTTGCCACCTGCGGCCCCCTTATCCCCACAAACTTCTTAAATCTAATGCGCCCACCTAACCATCTGCTGCCCGCTGCTACGCTTGCCTTCTTTTGGAACCCACTGCGTTACCCTTAAGGACGAGCTGTTATAGGCCTTTTCTTTACATTCCCGGCCAAAGCCAATTTCTTCTCGATTTCGACTAGCATGACATTAATACGGGTTTGTTCCCTCACCCAATCTGCCCGCTTCCGGTCTCTTAACATTACACCTATCATTTTTCTTTTCACTGCTTGCTGCGCTGTGCGTAACTTAAACAGGCCCCTTTTCGTTAGCCTCCATGTTTCTTCCCCGTAGGTGAGTGCAGGTAACATACAGATGTGGTATAATTTTCTCTTGAGGCATACTGGTGAACTATCTATCAATCATGGTGTAAGCGCACCTGCCATATGCGTTCCATCCCATTCTTGTTCTTCTAATTTTTTGCCTCTCAGCATCCTGACCTGCGGTCACTACTTGCCCTAAGTAGACATAATCCTTTACCACTTCCAGCACGTCGCAGCCAATTTTCAACTGCCGTTCCCTTGCGAGACTTTTAAACATTACTTTGATTTTCTGCATGCTAAATTTTAGTCCCACCGTTCTGCTCCCTCTGCCTAACTCATTCTTTAAAATATGAATGGTATTAGAAGAGCCGTAAGACGAGGCATATAAACGACTCTGATTCTCAAGCGTGCGGCTGATTTATGTTCATCATCTTCGTCAGTCGGACTACGCCTACTGCAGGGCAACGACCTCTCCTACGTCTCTCCAATTACCCTGTTCTTTGGCAGGTGTGGCCGCCGTATTCCGGCAAAGTGCTTAATGTTATCCGCCCACATAACTGTCTGCCCCCTCTGCTACGCGTGCCTTCTCTTGGAACCCACTCTGTTGTATTTAAGAAGCTGCGGTTATCTTGCCTTCTCATTCCGTGCCCTACCCGAGTGGCTGATTACCTGGAGCCTAGATGCTTCAGAAAAAAAAAAACCGTTCGTTATCTGTATAATTTTTATACAAAAAATGCCACTTCTGGCAACGATGTGGCGTAGACTAAAAGCTTTCCAGTGCTCGCTAGCCGCTGTCCGAAATACTTTATAACGCTTCTCTGGGCACAACAGTACCGCGCGACCGCTACACAAAAGCGATTTGCTAACGCTTCACAGAAATCAATAAAAAGGTCATAACCTCTAAGCTGCAGTACATTTTGCTAAATAGCAACTGGTTGTTTACCTGCCATCATGGTTTATTATTATTTCCTACAAATTGTGAGAGTGGTGTCGGATATTTTTATAATTTGCCGATTTCTTCCTGATCGACCCCCCCCCCCCCCCCCCCCCCGAGCGTTTCGATTCCGAAAAGATCACATGATGTGAAATTTTCTTCCACTTTGCCGACCCCTGCTTCCACTGCGGTTCGCCGCTAGGGACTTAAGGTTTCTGTGAGCATGTATTCCTGATTTGTCAGCAGCAACGACAGTTGTGACACAAAGGAACGTCCCTCTCATCTACCCGTCCGGCGGTCGTTCATGTTCTCCTCTGGTAGAGGTACACATACGAAGAGTGAGGGATCTGAAATGTTGCGTTGAAAATTCATACAGGAGGAACAGATAAGACTTAAGTTCGACACTGAGTCGTGAAATTTTTAATGAAAAGTTAGCACAATTGTAATTAACGAAGGAGCTTCCCTGACGAAAAAATGTAATCACGAAGGGAATCGCCCACTAGTTTGGGGGAGAATCACACACTGGTTTTGGGGCGTATCCATTGGCGCTTCCCTTAAGCGAGGGGATAATTGGAAAAGAAGGAGGAGGCCTTAAGCGAGTGAGACGGAACAGAAGAAATTTATCAAGTGATTCAGTTTCACCACATGACTCACAAAGGTTCGAAAGAGAGAACTATGATCGGCGCACGTCAAGATTTAAACCTGGTATTGCGCAACGCAAAACGGTCATGGACACCTGGCGTTGTCGTTAACTGCATAAGCTAGCGCTCCAAGGAAAGTTGTTTTTAGCATTTCAAAAGATTGCACATACCCACACCGGGGTATCGGCCAAGGGGGGGAGGAGGTTGTGTTGCTGTTGTTGTTGTTCCAAAGGCTAAAAATGATGATGATGATGTCTTCAGGCTTAATGCTACATACCCACGGCGGGGGATTGGAAATCCAGGCCTCTTTCTCTTCGTCTTCGTCTACGCATGCAGCGTGGATCGCATGCATCCACTCGCCTCGCTACCTCCTGATTGCCTCATTTGCGTAACAAACGGGTGGGCCTCGAACATATTTACATCATTCCGCTTTCTTAGATATACGTGGAGCTCTCAATTTGGATTCTTCATTATGCCCTTTATAACTCAAGAATCTATCGAAATTTGGCACTATGCATATCACTTCGTGAGCGCGCACTGTTCTTCATAAAGATCATCATCAGTGCGAGAACCACTCGTGCTTCCGGGCGACATACTGGACAACCTGGGTGCCTGATCTCCCAGAACTTCGAAGCGCAGTGGCCTGCTGAGCTGCCCCCCCCCGGCATTGGATTCATTGCGCTGAAAGGTCAACCTTCACGGTCGGAACTGTGAGCGAGGCGTTTGTGTCGGGAACAACGTCCGGCCAACCCATACGTTTTGTCGGTAGGACAATCTATATGCTCCGTAACCCTACCGCTAGCGTTCAGCCATGTTCAGCTCGGACCGAAATTACACGGTAGTTTATCAGATACGAGTTGCGTGCGCGGCAGTCATTCATGTTGTAACCAATAACCTTCAGTTTCTTCAACCGGTCAGTGAAAACGTTCATCATGGGTTTCTGGGAGTAGCAAGCTCTCAAATGCGCCCGCATCGCTCTCATTTGGCCTGTAGCGGCCACTTCCCCTGGGTGTTTCTGATTTGCTGCTCATGCAAGGTTGTTTCAAGATTCTTCGCACACCCTTAGATCTCAGTTTTGCCAGACTTATACCTCCTCGATATAGCCAGAGGTCTCAAACGTACGGATCGAGCAGATGTTGGCGGACGCCTTTTCGTACCGTCTCTCACGTCGCTTTAAGCGTGACGATGATTGTTTTTACGACGGCAAAACTGCGGGCTAGTAGTTATGCGTTTTAACTAGGCACTGCAAAGAGCTACGACGAGACATAGGCTGGACTAATGCAGCGCAAACTTTCCAGTAGGTTTAAGACGGAAACACCCTAGTATCTGCAGAGGCTGGTGAAGAGCGATTGGAAAAAGGGGGAAGGGGGGCACAATGCGCAAGCGATTGATACGAAAGAAACAGCAGTATCTGTTTCTCATAAGAAAAGGGAAGGCCGAAAAGGCATATACGAGAATACGCCTGGAAATAAATGGTTTACTATTAGTAGGAACAGAGTAGTTAACGGGACACAGCGAAGAGGGACACACACACATAGCGCCCCTAGTGTGCCCCTCTTCGTTCCATGCTGTTACTTGCACTGATCCTACAAATATGCATTACAAACTAGCTCGTCACACCGCTTTTCTGAACCTCAGTGTATGTGGGATAGTTCTGTTTTATTTTCTGGATCTTATTAAAGAATTCTCTTCATGACCTATTTAGTCTCAAACTTTGTGAAACTATATTACGGTAGAGAGAACAACAGATACCAGAGGACCTAAAATAGTGAAATAGCAAGATCTTGACTTGAGGGTTTGCTTCGTGGAAGCGAAGACGAGTTTTTGGTGTGAGGTAAAATTTTTTAGTTTTGGCGTGTTCGTTTTTTCGGAGTCGCAGCCGGTTAATAAACACTTTGAATGCGTGTGCTGGTTAATGTTTATAGACACTGCATATATCTTTCAATAGCTTTTTTCTTTGTTTAGAATATGTGAAATAAGAAAAAAGGTGACAGTGATCGGGCACGAATGCTTTAGCACGTTCCTTCTGATCGCGCCAAAGCAGTGCATAACTAATAATGGTCATCACCATTCTCTGCAGCGTTCTCCCCTGTGTCCGTGAGGGTTTAAACGAAACACCTTCGGTCATCCAAGCGCAGCGGAAGCTTCCAGTGAATCACGCGAGGGCATAAAACGAGAGTGAGTGAGCAAATTAAGTAGAGTGTTTACGAAAGCGTTCAAATCGGCTAAATGATAGAAGTTGGGGGCGGAAATCAGCGTCCTCAATCACTCGATTCACTACCCTAGGCTACAGATTATCTTTTTGAAGGCTGTGCACACTGATGTGCAGCAAATAAGCAGCTTCTTCTCGAAGTGTGCTCCAGTTCGCACCTATTCCTTTGTTTAAAGTGAATTCCGTTGTCATATTATTGCAACTGGTGTGCCTTTTTGATTTGCAGATAGCGACCGTAGTGAATATTTCCCAGAAGACTAAGCTGAGCAGCTCGCCCTTGGGCTCTAGAGAGTTTCTCACCGATGAAGTCATTTTCATTGCGAAAGCAACACTACGCGACTCGCCGAGCCATTTCGCGGAGCTGAGGAAAGGCCATACTGTGCGTGCTCGAGGAGCAGTGATGTCACACAGCGCACAGCTGGCGCACCGCCGCCGTCGCTGCGCGGTTTACTCAGAGGTGCCACCGCAGCGCTCGGCAGTTGCGCATGCGCAGTAGCGGCGCATAGCTAGCGTGGCGGGGCCAGCGCCGCCAAAACAGTGGCTATTCCATACAACCACAAGGTGTCCCCCAACCTAAAAAGGGTGGACAACAGGTACGGCGTCTCGATGGTTTTCTCGGCACCGTGTAAATTTTCCAAGATGTGCCCTAAGGTCACCCGCAGTGACCCTGCAACATCTGCAAAACACGCCAAGCCCTTCTTTGTTGGGTGTGCCATGAGTGTGGTCCATGAGATGCCGCTGTCTTGTGGCAAAGTGTACGTTGGCCAGAATGAGCTTTCTGTTAAAGAGCGTGACAGGAAACGTGAAAGAATGATTGAAAACGCATCGACTCAAGCACGAATCGACTAGACCATTGCCGTTCTTGCAAAAATCTAAACATTCAGAACTATGAGCCACGGCTTGATAAGATCAAAATTGTGACGACGAGCAAAGATAGATTAGCTCGAGAAATATCGGAAGCCTTTTTTATCAAGGCGAGAGGCGGCAGGTGTGTCGGAAGCACCTGTGTCTCCCTGCATACCAGCGAATTCACATTGCTTAGAAATAGGGGAAGAAATGCAGTCTGCTTTTCTTACTCTACTTTGACTTATTTGCTGTTCTCTTCAGTAGAAAAAAAGAAAGAAAAACAGTGCGACCTCACTTTCCTTCTCCCCTTCTACCGTTTTCTTGACCTTTCGTTTTGTGGCCAGTCATAGATGCGCATGCGCTCACTGTTGTCTTTCTTGCATCTTCAACGAAAATACGCGTCAGTAAACATGGTTGGAGTCAGCGCCTGTCCTTTTATGTCTTTCAGTGCTTTTGTCTAAAATGTAGCGCTACTTAAATTTCAAGAAAAGAAACATCACGTGTTTTATTAATATACTTGAGCTTGCATAGTATTGCTTTGCGGGAGATTATTTCCTTTTTTTTTCGAAGCCTTTATCATTGAAATAATTAAGGCACTGATGTGTATGCGCCCACTTACCAGCGATGCGTACAGACTTCTGGTTCTAGCTGACTAGTGCTGCGCTCGACAGTCTGTACGACTTCTTACTCATTTGACCGCAAATGGCGCAACAGTAGCGATCGCGGCTACACGACTGTGTGTCTCTTTGCCGTGCGTCACGCCATCCAGCAGCTGTTTCTATGCCACGTCATCGGCTTCGTGCGGTTTCCTGACACCGAAGAAAGTGTCTCGATCCGCGGAATACATTATCGCGGCTGTGTAAAAAACCGCGCGCTCTCATGCTTAAACGTAAATGAACGTAACGGCGACCACTACTGGTCCTCATGGTACCGATAATAGAGGGGCAGTAAATTACGATGGACCCTAACGTCTTAACCCCGCCGCGGTTACTCAGTGCTTACGGCGCTCGGCTCAGAAAAAGAAGTTCACAGGCGTGGGCTCTACTTTACTTTATTTCCGACGTCCCATGTTTCGCGCTTGTTACGTGTCGCCGTGAAGTTGCATGCAGTGCCGTATTATGTACTAGTATTCAGGCTATTATGCATTGCCGTAGAAGTCGTGATGGACGCTGTTGGTGGCTGATTCTGAGAGGAGTAACAGAACCCACCCCCTAACTATTTTCGAGAGCTGTGTAACAGATATCTGTCCTTCTTTATTAGGGACGCACAAACGATAGGTGGCAGGCTTATACAATTCCGCGCCCGTGTTATCTTTGCAGGCTAGGGCTGGGCCATACTCTGCCGTCGAGACGGTATGTCTTCTGGACCATGTGCTCCCGACAAGGAACGTGGCCTTTCCAAGCGAGACGGAGAGATGCCTAATTCGTCCAATCCTAAGAGACGTAGGCCCAGCGCGACCGTCGTCGTAGAGCAAAAGAACGAATCTCACCCTCCTCTAGGTACCCAGGAGGCAGTCAAAACGGGATCTTCAACTAAGAGGCCTTACAGGCCGTCAACTAGTACTGCTGACAACCGCAGTCGACGCTCATTAGTTGGCAGCTCCACCAGGCGCCTTAAGGGTGCAACCATCAAAGTGGAAACAGCAGGGCCAGCCGCAGACGACCCCGCTTCGAAGCCCGCAAAGCCAAGCGATGCTGAGAGCCGTAAAGCGCCGGATCCTGAACGCGTCGCAGAGAATCAGACATCGCAGCAAGCTGGGGATAAATCTTCATATCTAAAGCACTCACGGCAAAAAACCAGCCAAGTGGCCTCCGGCGTGCAAGAGGCTCCCTCGGGTGGAGAAACAAAGCAGCGGGACGTGATCGTCACGCTGATTGCCATCCAACCTCCTACCGCTCATCCCTCGACGTCTGCCAAAAAAGTCGCGGCAGCAACTAGCCTGGCTTACCCGGAGAGCGCAGATGCCCCACCAGGCGACCCGGCACCCGAAGGCTTAGTGCCGGAGAATGCACCTGCGGAGGACCCGGCGCCTCGCGCCAAGGGTTCTAAGGCGATTCCAAGGAAGAGCACCATGGTGAGCCCAAATTTGCTGGGCCTGAAAAACTTCATTTTGGCCGACATGGTGAGTTGCCCATTTGAACATATCATGCGGAGGTATCTTCTAGTATCGGGGCATGGTAGGAATGGAGCTGCATCGGATTTTATAAGGCCAGCGCCCTGATGCAGCGGACTAAAATTGGATGGTGTCACACACTCACGCCAACAATAGGTTCATTTCACTTCAGAGCAGGGCGCTTTAGGATAAACATTTGGAAGGAGAGGGTTTCTTCCAGCAAGAGAAAACTCGCCATTTGGCGTTTCGTTTAGGGTCGGGAAAGAAAGTGAAACGTAAACAGGGAAACTTAAGGGCCTTCTTGACCACATCGTTAAAGAACAAAAATTCTATATTGTTTAGATTGCCTGCTATGGTGTCTATAACGAGAGCCCAATATTCTTGCAATTTTGGCGCCCAAGCCTTTTTGGAAACTCTTGCATTGGGTCTATATGGTATGCATGAATTATAACCTTCAAGAATGATCCGGTACCTTCTATTTTATTATCACATGAAGTTTGACTAAGTAAACTTTGTATTCGAGCTCATTTCACCCACTAATCCTCTTAATAAAATACGGGAGTGGCCCTACCAAAGTTTTGACTGTCCTTAGGAATTTCTCAGCGTGAGAGAATTTCAAATTTGGGGGTCCTCAGATTTTCAATATTGGTGGATCTCTATCATAGGCCCATTGGTGGTCAGGTGATGTTGATTGCGGTACGACCTTTTAATGGCATTCATTATCGCGGGGAGTCCTCGTACGAATCCTGGTACAGTGGCGCAGCTATTAAGCGCCACTGACGAGGATGGTGCCTACTTCAAACACAACCACCGGTTGGGCTTGTGCGACCAAGCTTGCTCATTCGGAGCTCCCGTAAGACTCATGTGCAGCGCCACAATGGGCGGTTGGAATTGCATCGAGTTTAGCAACGGTGCGTGGTTTGCTCACAATCCGTTTGCACACAGCTCAACATCACGTGACCTCTTTTCGCCACTGTAATAATTTCTTTACAAAGAAGTAGGAATGTTCTTCTGAGAGGGTATACTAAACTCTTTCGTATTTATACTTACTATAACTGTACAACACTTTATTGTTATATATTTCATCACTTTTGACATCAAATCTGGCCGCCTTCGACTGCAAATGTCACAGTAATACCTTAATTTCTAACACCATCAAAGACAAAATACCACTGGTATCTTAGGCCGAAGTTACCTAAGTTAAGCTTGGTCCTGCACAAACACTGTCTTGTCCTCGTGTTTCCTAATGTGCAAGATTTTCTTTACCCCATCAGGACACTGGAATGCAGGAAAGGGCACATAAGCAGACTATCATATTAAATAACAACTCTGCAATTTCGGGTCGAGTAATACAAAGCTCCTCTCGGTCTTTAGGTGAGAAGTCCACGTGAGACCTTCGGCAGCAGCGCAGGAGTGCTCCTGAAGAGGGAGATTCTGATCAGCCTCGTTGCTATAGCGACCATGCTGTTTTTGTTAGTCGCCCTCTTCTTCCTAATCCCCACGACGACACCGAAAGTAAAACACGGCTTCTGCGTGACAGACGACTGCCTTTCACACGCAAGCCTTCTCAAAGGGACTCGAAGCACAAAGTTTGACCCGTGCCACGACTTCAGTGCCCACGTCTGCTCAAACTGGTCACCGCCAAAACACAGGGAAGAAATTAGAGATTTTGACACCTCCGCTATGGTAGACATGGTCTACTCATGGCTCCTGGACCTGAGCACGACTCTGCAAAAAGGGTCCAAGGCGTTCCCCGTGGCCAACAAGGCACTGGCTATGCTAGAGTCTTGTATGGGCAACTCCTCCACGTACGGAACAAACTTGAAGGCTTTCCGGCAATTTCTGAATGATCTCAGACTGCCTTGGCCGAATCCACCAAAACAAGGTACCGATGCGCTTGGCGTGCTCGTAAATCTGGCCTACAATTGGCAGGCTTCCTTCTGGTTCAAGGTGAGAGTGTCTTTTATGCATAAAGGCGCATACAAAGGCAAGCGCAGCATTATTTTGACGCCTTCTCCTCTGATTGCCATCTCCCGCAAGCAGCACCACGCTGTCATGAGAGACGGAAAGAACGCGTACGTCAAGTACTGGATGGACTTCTACGTAGCACTCTTCGGCGACATAAAAACAGCCAGCAAAGAACGGGCGCTGCAGACAGCGAAAATGGAGGGTGACATTTCTGAGTCCATCAAAGAGGCTTTACACGCCTCACCAAAAGATTCGGCTGTGTTCCCGATAAGCGAGCTCGAAGTGTTCACGAACGGCATAAGCTCCCGCCGATGGTTGCAGCTGCTGAAGAACGCAACCGCCTTGAATCCCGAACTGACTGAGCATGACGCTGTTGTTACGACCAATGTACTTTTCCTGCAGACAGTGGGCAACCTGTTCAAGAAATACACCAACGCTGAGATCTTGGATTTTTTAGGGTGGCAATTTGCCCAGCACTATGCACCTGTGTCAGACAGCGGCCTTCTGGTGGCGCGTTACGGCGACCGCAGGACAGCCAGAAGCTTGCGACCCGCCTTCTGCGGATTCCACATCGAGGTGCCCTACAGGGTGCTCCTCCTATCCCTGCGCTTTGCGTCGCGGCTAACGCACACCGACAAGGAACTAGTCGACGCCGGCTTCGACCGCCTTGTATCGACGGCTGTGTACTTGCTCAACGATTCGATTTGGTTAGACTCAGAGAGCAGATCCTTGGCCACTGAAAAACTTCGTGCTGCCAAATTGCGGGTGTGGCCTCCCGCCAAATTTCTCAACGATACAAACCTGGAGGAGCTATTTCGAGCGTTTCCGGAAAAAGAAGAGTCGTTTGGCGACTACGTCATCAACTCGCGCCGGAGCATTCGAACAATCAAGAGAACGCCGGAGTTCGACACAGTGCTTGAGATGCCGGAGAACTATGGCCTGCCGTATTTCGAGTACGACTACGTAGAAAACACCGTAGGTGTCGCGATCGGTGCGGTGGCCCGCCCGCTATTTTACAGCAAAGGCACTCTGGCCATGTTCTATGGCGGATTTGGCTTTTCGCTCGCATTAGAATTGGTCAAGGCGCTAGACCAGGAGGGACTCCAATGGCACCCCGACGGACGGCTCGTCGACTCGTTCCTCAGCGCACGCTCGCAGGTTGTTTTCGAAGCCAAAAATAGGTGCTTTAACAACAGTGAGCTGGCCGGCAGCAGAAGTGTGTTTCCAGAAATACCGGCGCTGCAGATCGCCTACTCTGCCTTTCTCGACGCAGCCCGCGAAGGCGGGAACACAACGCAGATAAGCACCGAGCTTAACGAAGAGAAGGTATTTTTTCTGACCATCTGCCACATGACATGCACCCGGCAGGACGTCAAGAACCCGTTCTCGGTTGACTGCAACAAACTTGTGCGCCACTCTGCGGCTTTCGCAAAGGCATTCCGCTGCCCGGAAGGATCTCGAATGAACCCGAGAAATAAGTGCAGCTTTTTTGACTGATACGATAATTTTGTGACGCTAGAATTTTTTAAGCTTTACGACGGTACTGTGAGTTTCTTTGAACACCAACTAGCATTGACTACTATGTGCAATGTTGTGTAGTCATAAAAAAATATCTTGTGTAATCTATATGGAAGTGGCGAGAACTTTGGAAAACTGCGGCGATTTTCATCTTTTTGTTTGTATATTTATTCATCTGATGTGATGTTGTCTCATTGGCGTTTTCACATTTTTACGATAGCCTTGCTCTCGGGTAACAAGCGGCGACAGAGATAATTTTCGAACTGCCCTAATCAAAGCTGAGCTCATAGTATTGAAATATCCTTCTTAAGCAAGGAAATCGAGGCGGGTGCCAAGCTTTGTAGCTAGCTAAATTTGGTCATGGATCTGTGGCAGCTTCTAGACACGTTCTTTTGTTTTTTACAAATGCAGTCATAGTGCCCAAGGCCAGAAGTGGCGTACTCTTGCTAAGAATTCTACTTTCGGTTTCAAAATAGCGTACTCCTACGCTGAGATTTCACTGCAGCTGCAAAATGGTGGCGCCTGCTGTTATCGGGGACCTAGACGTTCAAAGTGATATCTTATCTCATTTGCCAGTCGCTTTTTGCACACTACGACACTTCGTCGAATGTCGAACTGTTAGCTTAACCTGGCGACTTTTGTGTGTTTTGTTGTCTATTGAAGTGGACATGGGGTGCTTAATTTTGAAATTACGTTATTTCTTTAGCCACTGTTAAGTCATCCATTTGCATTAGCGGTGTATCCAAGTGTTGGATCCATTGAAGTCACTGTCAGTTAGTTCGCCACGCCATGTTATTTTAACCTTTAAATTTTTGTTTCGTCTCGGACAACATAAAAAATTTATGTCAGAACAGGTAGCGTTGTGATTCAAATATAAAAGCTTTCTATTTAAACGCATGGTTTTATTTTCGGTGAGCTCTTAATTTTTGGACGCTCACGGTTTTTTCTCGCTGCAGAAAAGGAAACTGAGAAGAGAAACGCATCCAGCATAATAAAGTTGACGTTTTTCACTCATTCTTAGAACTAGTGTCGTCTGAATGCTGAAGCTCTCGGGTGCATCATTGTAGCCAACGTTTCTGCTGCAGAGTACGACCTATTTGTTCATACATTAGGTGACTTTTCATTAAGCGGGAGGAGGAGGAGGACGAGAACGCACCGGAAGGTTGTGCGAATGAGTTGCTCCGTCTTTCTCACGCAGTTACAGTTTTTGGTCTTCGATGACACAGCCACGACCCTAATTTTGGCGAGCGCCACCTTTATGCTTGGCAACCATGCTCATAAGTGTTCAGAATTGTGTGCTCCTTGCGGCGTTTTCCAGTGTAGTCTATCGGAAGAACAACCTTTCCCCCCTTTGACCCCCCCCCCCCCCGCCCTCCACTGTACTATTTGTGCGGAATATTTTGAGATGTCGAACTTAAATATACTGAAGAGTAGCACAGGGGACATTTCTTGTCAGTCTTACGTGCGCTGATCTGTAAAATACTACGTCTACTAACTGCTTTAAGGAAGACAATTAGGGCAAATTGCAGTTTTCCAGCTTTGATTTGTATATTCTTTGTCGGCAGAGCGTTTAGTTACTATTAGAATTGCGCGTTTATAAGCTTGTCAATGTTAAAGTTGTCGCAGCCGCATGCCGTTTTTCTCCCGAGCAGTTAAGTGAATCATTTCGTGTTCAGGAACGAGAGGCATTGAGAGACGGGGACAGGCGACTTCCTGTCGGTCTATGTCTCTGGCCCTTGCGCGTGTCACGCCGTGCAGCCTGGTGTCCAACTGGCTCACCTGAGACAGAGAGAGACTTTAATGAATAAAGGAGAGGTCTGCCTGGTTATAGGCCTGGCATACTACTACAGACCGACTTTACTGAATAAAGGAGAGGCCTTCCTGGTTATGGGCCTGGCATACTATATTACAGACCAGGGTGAGAGAAGAGGGTGAAAAAAAGAGAATAAGGAAAAAAAAAGACGATGTCAAGCATACTGATGAACACTCACGCACTCACCAACACACATGATTATCAAAAGATGTCCACTAAATCCGTGTCTATAAAAAACACTGAGAATGTTTTGTCCCTCGCGCAGCCGAAGTCGCATCGCTCAATGATCCAAGGACATGCTCCAGGTGCACGGGGCTATCCTGACGGAGTCCTGAAGCGCGTAAAAGTGCCTTGAGACGGGGAGTAAAGATTAGGCAGCGGCAGAGCAACAGCTCAAGGTCCTCTCGCACACCACATGCCGAGTGCAGAGGGCTACTTGAGGCATTAATTTTATAAGGATAGAATTTAGTGAAGACAACATCCAGACGAATTCGGTGCAGGCAATTACGATCAAGTCTATCTGAACTGGGTGGTATGCGAAATTCACAAGTGCGGTCGATGCGAAGAAGGGGTCTGTATTGACGCTGCTGATCACACCACAAAGAGCGTTTCATCTGCAGGATTTAACAGCCAGAAGTCTCGCGCCATCACTACGAGAAAAGGGTATGGGTACGAGGAAGGAGGTGTCGCCATGCGCCGACCTCGCTGCACTGTCAGCATGATCGTTGCCTGTGAGGCCACAGTGAACGGGTAACCACTCAAGCACAACACGGTGACTTAGCTCAAAGGCCTTGGTGTGTAGTCTGTTCAAATCATCGACGATCTGCTGCTGAAGGCTTCATGATGAGTTTATCGATTGTATTGCAGCGCGAGTGTCTCTGAAGGTAATCCACGCTGTTGGCGGTTGTTGTAGAATGCAATGAAATGCTGCTCGCGGAGCAGCCAACTCGGTAGCAGTAATCGAGGTGCGTTGACTGAGTGTCGCCGAAATTGTAGTGCGCGTTCACGAAATCGAGACGCCAATCATTGATGAGATGGATGTGACACAGTCATCACTGTAGATTTGGCGGTACGCACTGTAGCAACCATATATGTGCTCGAAAGAAACGTATTCAAGGGCAGGATCGGGAGTGTTTTGTTTTTCGTTTAATGCCAGGGACTCTGGTCTTGATTTTCCATGCTGCGTACCTCCATGATGCGTAGGGGGTCGTGGTGTGGCGCTGGTACTGTGATGAAAGAATGTCAGAAACATCCTCTATAGAGTACTCTGCGAGTGGATGGTTAGGTACACGAGCGACAAACCACACCTGGGCACAAAGGAGCTCCTGCACTAACAGTACAGATGCAGATAGACGTCTGCTTTCTGCCCGAGTACCTCCTGTGGAGGTGTTTTTCGGAAGGTCGAGGCAGATCCGCAATTCTTTAGCTTGCATAGCTTCAAGGATCTTAATATCGGTTTGAGAAATACCCTGAAGAGCTGGGAGACTGCAGCGCAAAAGACCTTCACAGACCACGCCATGCAGTCGTAGTAATGACGTTGTAGAACAGCCTTTTCTGATGGTGGAGAGCATACAAAAGGTAGAGGCGTAAGAGCAGAGCTCTATTTCCAGCTGCTTCACACGTGAGGACCAGGACAGTGACCTTTAAAACGTCATCCTCAGGAATTTATGGCTTATGACTTACGGTATTGGTGTGCCAGCAAATTTCAGCATGCAGCGGAAAAGATGACGCCTCGAGAATACAATTGCTGAGCTTTTTTCTGGCGACATGGCAACACCATGCTGACTTAAGAATGATTCAGTGCAGCTTACTGCCCTCTGTAGACGGACAAGCACATTACACCTATTTCTTCCGGTACACCATACACAGATATCATCTGCATAAAGGGAGAATTCAACTGTCGGTGCGAAGCATTTTCCCAAGCAAACAAGAGAGATATTGAAAAGGGTGGGTCTTAATATTGCCCCCTGAGGTACTCCGCGAGATATTTTATGCAGAGCTGTGTAACCTTCACTTGTTGACTTAAAAGTCGATCTTTCGTGGAGATAGTCAGGCAGCCAGTCAAACATTCGTCCACCAATGCCAACTTATTATAAGGTTGAATGAATTGCCTCATTTGCGACATTATCAAAAGCTCCCTTCACGTCCAGAAACACAGTAATGGTCAGAGACCGCTCTGCTTTGCTGCGTTTGACCCAATTAGCAAGGGCAATAACGTTGTCAATATTGCTGCGTCTTTTTCGGAAACCAGACACAGTCGAAGGGTAAATTCCCCTGTTCGCCAGGTCCAAGGTTAGGGGGGGGGGGGGGGGAACCATTTTCTTCATCACTTTTCCGACGCAACTGAAAAGTGCAGTGGGACGGTGTGCTTAAGTCAGTTGATGATTTTCCAGGCGTGACGATAGGTATGACACGCGAACGCATCCAGCACGTTTGAAGGCAGCCAGACTCCCACGAGGAGTTATAAACTGCGAGCAGCTGAGCCTTCGCCCTAGTTGTTTTCAGGTGAGAAAGGGCAGTGCAGCTTACACCGTGGCGCACATGGACTTCTGAACAAGTAAATCCGTTTCTTTTTTTTAATTTTATGTGACATCTTTGTGTTTAGGCTACAATATTCTCTCACTCCCGGTCGCTGATGGCACTTATACTACAAGTTTGAACTTTGGCAGAAAAAACGATATTTTAAAACCAGATTCGCCCACAAACGAATGTATCGATTCCTCCCGAGCAAATATCAACAAATTATCAGAGATTCAAACACTCGGCCTTTAGTAAGGAACTGACAGATTTTCAACGCCGTTATAACGAATATGACGTACAAAAGCATTTTTTTTTTCGAATTAGCGTGAGTATTGCGTAAGCATTGCCTGAACTTATCGTTCAAATTTTCTTGACTCTTACCTATACGTTGCCTTACATTGTCCTCCAAGACAATTCCTTCTAAAATTTTGTACCAGGGCACCTTCTCCTAGGCACACAGTATTCATGTCATTTCATCTCAAAGGTCAAAGCTCACATCTCAAAGCTTTAGAGACCCATCCGTTTTTTTGCATTACGGCAATTGAAGTTGTGCATTTCCAGTAAAACTAAACATTTATGATGTTATCCTGGGTGTATACTTAATTCGAAGTGCTGGAAAGGGCATGCCTGTACGAAATAGAAATTTCACAGATATGAATGCATCTGATCTGAGAAGATTCATTGTTGCATGAAATTGATACCTCTCAGAGTTTTTTAGGAGCAAAAAGAGAGAGTTGTTCTTAGCGTCCCTTTACAACAAGCAAAACGGCAGACATCCCAAAGTACCGAACTCCGCCGAAATAATAATCTTAAGTGGCAGCAGCTCATGCGTATCTCAAGTAAGGTCATGAGACTCACACCTCTTAAAGGACTGAATATTATTGCTGCCTGTCTGCTTAGGTTGTTGCTATCATTTGAGACACTTCGCACTTATTATAAAGATAATGACCGATATTAGATGGAATGTTTTTTGAGCGCCCTTCCCTTTTCATCTGTTACCCGCTCTTACCTCCGCAGAAGAAGGCTACCGTCACCGGCGTCATACATGCGCCGCACATCTGTTTCACGGTGAGCGAACACTTCTGCAAGTCCGCGGGATTATTACGGACTGGCCGAGAAGGCGTTCGCCGGTATTATATTGATGCGGGTAGACGACGACGACAAAGAGCGATGGCACGAGTGGGAAGAGTAGAAGAGGACAACGAAGTTCGGACTGTGTTCTCGGTGCCGCTCGCAGCTGTTCTTGTCTATTTGTAAATATCTGTAAATATATTCTTTCCCGCAACATATTTGGTGGAGGTGCGGCTTTCCCCTACGTCTACCGACGACGGAGCTCCGCAGCGGCCGCCAGTTGCCTTCACTCATCATGACCCAAGACGCCGCCCAGCAAACCTCAGCCCCGGCCATGACATCACTCGTTCTTTCTCCCCCTCGTGACCCTGGGACCTTTTCTGGTACCGACAACACTGACGTCGACGACTGGATCAACATGTACGAGCGAGTGAGTACCTACAACCGCTGGGATCCGACCCTCATGCTCGCAAATGTAATATTCTATCTAAAAGACACTGCCCGGGTCTGGTATGAGACGCACGAAGACCATCTGACCAGCTGGGACGTGTGCAAAGAGAAACTCCGCGAATTGTTTGGACGGCCGCTCGGCCGAACGCTTGCCGCTAAGAAGGACCTCGCCTCCCGAGCTCAAACATCTACGGAGTCCTATGTGTCGTACATTCAAGATGTACTGGCCCTCTGTCACAAAGTTGACGCCAACATGCCCGAGTCCGACAAAGTCGGCCACGTGTTGAAGGGAATCGCCGACGATGCCTTCAACTTGCTCGTATACAAGAACTGCACTACAGTCGACGGAATTATTAAGGAATGTCGACGCTTCGAGGAAGCCAAAAGCAGGCGTATTAGCCAGCCGTACACACGCCTCCCCAACACGGCTGCGACTTCTTCATGTGAAGACCTGCGACACCGGGAAACTCCAGCGCCCCCAGAAAATGTGACCCGCATCATCCGACGCGAGCTCGAAGCTATGTCCCCTGCCCGCCTGCATCTACATGATGGCGACAACCGCTTGCCTACCATCTCTCTGGTACAGACTGTCGTCCGCCAAGAGCTTGCAAACCTTGGTTTCCAGCCCGTCAGCCCTGTACGGTCTTCATCACCACCCGAAATCACTGCGATTGCTCCTGGACGACCTTCGTACTTCACTCCACGTCGGCGAAACCCTAACGATTGGCGGACAACCGACGACAGGCCCATTTGTTTCCATTGCCACCGCGTTGGCCACATCTCCCGCCACTGTCGAAATTATTGGTCCCGTCGCAGCACATACCGTCCTCTCAGCTCCCACCGCGACGACGAACAGCCCAGCCACTACACGCCCCCTCCAGCCCAGCACAGTGCTTCAGTCGACGGCCAGATTCCCCGCTCCAGCCGCTCCCCGTCCCCCCTGCGTCGACAGTCTCGTTCGCCCCAACGCCGTCGCTCCTCTCCTGGCCCCTACGGACGCTCGCAAGCGGAAAACTAGACGCTGCAGTGTCTGGAGGTGATGCTGCAGTACAGCCCCAGTCCCAAAATCCTCAATTAGCCCTTCGCGCACACCATAATTTGCTCGCCATTCATGTCGATGGAGTGCCTGTGCGAGCCCTGATCGATACAGGCGCGCACGTATCCGTCATGAGTTCAGCCCTACGATGCCGCCTCCGAAAAGTACTGACCCCTGCACCCAAAGCCGTTCTCCGTGTTGCCGACGGCGGAACGCCTCATGTTGTTGGACTATGCACAGCCCGTGTGACCATATCCGGCCGCCATACATCCGTTCTGTTCTCTGTTCTGGACCAGTGCACTCATGAAGTGATTCTTGGCCTCGACTTCCTGTCTGAGCATTCAGCCCTCATTGACTGCGCCACTAATGTTGTTCAGCTTGACCTTCCTCTTTCTGCTGAGTCGCCGTCCCCAGTTATACACCGTCTTTGTGCTGTCGACTTTGTCCGTCTACCGCCTCAAGCCGCAACTTACATTTCTTTCTCATCTGTTCCCCCTGTACCTGTTGGTCACTACGTAGTCACTCCGGAACTTGACGTCACCCTGACGCGCAGCATTGCGCTTCCACACATTGTATTTACAATGTCGGCCAACCGAGCGTACCTTCCGGTCCTGAACTTTGGTTCATCCATCCAACCGCTCCCGCAAGGCATCTCACTCGCCACGCTGTGCCCTGCTGCCGAATGTGTGATATCAGTGGTGGACACCTGCTTACCTTCCACTCAGCAATGCCGGCTGGCTGCGGCCCCATCAACTGACAACCCAACGGACGACTACGCCGACATGATCGCTTCTGACCTACCGCCAATGCAAGCTCGCGATCTTAGGTGTCTCTTATCATCTTTCCGCGACATCTTCGACTTTGATAGCCGTGTTTTGGCTCGGACCTCTGTGGTGACGCATCACATAAACACCGGTGATTCCGCTCCTCTACGCAGACGTCCGTACCGAGTGTCCAGCGCCGAACGCACCGTCATAAATCAAGAGGTGGACAAGATGCTCGCAAAAGACATCATCGAGCCCTCGTCAAGTCCTTGGGCTTCACCAGTCGTCCTGGTGAAAAAGAAGGACGGCAGCTGGCGCTTCTGCGTTGATTATCGGCACCTCAACCGCATCACAAAAAAAGACGTATATCCACTCCCAAGGATCGATGATGCATTAGACTGCCTCCACGGCGCCAAATATTTCTCTTCAATTGATCTTCGATCGGGGTACTGGCAAATTGCCGTTGATGAAAAGGACCGCGAGAAGACCGCCTTCGTGACGCCTGATGGCTTATACCAGTTTAAAGTCATGCCGTTCGGCCTCTGTAACGCCCCGGCTACCTTCGAACGAATGATGGACTCCCTTCTTCGTGGCTTTAAATGGTCCACTTGCCTCTGTTACCTAGACGATGTTGTGGTTTTCTCGCCTACTTTTGCCACGCACCTCGAGCGCCTCTCCAATATTCTGACAGTGTTTCGTAACGCCGGCCTTCAGCTGAACTCATCGAAATGCAAGTTCGGTCGTCGCCAACTCACTATTCTCGGACACCTCGTGGACGCTTCTGGTGTACGCCCAGATCCCATCAAAATTCAAGCTGTGAAGGACTTTCCTCTTCCAAGGTCGTCGAAAGATGTGCGCAGCTTTGTCGTCTTGTGCTCGTATTTTCGCCGTTTTATCAAAGATTTCGCCGGCATCGCTCGTCCCCTCACCGATCTTCTGAAGAACGACACCCCCTTTACCTGGGGCCCTGCTCAAGAGAACTCATTTTCATCCCTCGTCCATTTGCTGACCACTCCGCCCATCTTAGCACATTTTGACCCGTCGTCTCCCACAGAGGTTCGCACGGACGCCTCCGGATATGGCATCGGCGCCGTACTTGCCCAACGTCAACAGGGTCAAGATCGAGTCATCGCTTATGCCAGCCGCCTACTTTCAGCCGCAGAGCAAAATTACACCATTACTGAGCGCGAGTGTCTTGCCCTTGTCTGGGCAGTGGCTAAATTCAGACCCTACCTGTTCGGCCGTTCATTCGCTGTTGTCACTGATCACCAGGCTCTCTGTTGGCTGTCTTCACTAAAAGATCCCACCGGTCGCCTTGGTCGCTGGGCATTGCGCCTCCAAGAATACTCATACTCCGTCGTGTACAAGTCAGGGCGCCATCACCAGGACGCTGACTGTTTATCCCGATACCCTGTGGAACCACCTGACCTAGAGGACGCTGAGACCCTGCCCTGCCTCTTAGCTATCTCCGATCTTGCCGATATTGCCAACGAACAGCGCCACGACTCATCTTTACGTCCTATCTTTGATGGCATCCGTTCTGCAAACCGATCTCCGTCTCTGAACCTTTATGTGCTCCAGAACGGCATTTTGTATCGCCGAAACCTACGCTCCGATGGCCCTCCACTCCTGCTCGTGATACCCCAACATCTACGCTCTTCTGTCCTTCAAGAACTGCACGACCTGCCGACAGCCGGTCACCTTGGCGTGTCCCGCACGTACGCTCGGGTGCGGCATCGCTTCTTTTGGCCTGGTCTCTATCGTTCCGTCAAGCGTTACGTGGCCGCTTGCGACTTGTGTCAACGTCGGAAAAGGCCCTCCACTTTGCCTGCCGGTCTTCTGCAACCCATCGACATACCTCCGGAACCTTTTCACCGTGTTGGCCTCGACCTTCTTGGCCCTTTTCCGACGTCCATCTCCGGCAACAAGTGCATCGCTGTCGCAACTGATTATACGACTCGGTACGCCATCACGCGTGCTTTGCCGTCCAGCTGCGCTACCGATGTTGCCGATTTTCTTCTGCAAGACGTCATCCTTCACCACGGCGCCCCTCGTCAACTGCTTACCGACCGCGGTCGTTATTTTCTATCCAGAGTAGTTCACGACATTCTTCGTTCGTGTGACACGCAGCACCAGCTCGCGACAGCTTACCACCCACAAACCAATGGGCTTACGGAAAGGTTCAACCGCACGCTCACCGACATGTTAGCCATGTACGTATCGCCAGACCACCGAGATTGGGACGCAGCCTTGCCTTATGTGACATTTGCATATAACTCTTCCCTTCATGACAGAACAGGCTATTCTCCTTTCTATCTTTTGTTTGGTAGGCATCCCACCTTGCCTTTGGAC
Source organism: Amblyomma mixtum (assembly GCF_055824585.1). Taxonomy (NCBI): domain Eukaryota; kingdom Metazoa; phylum Arthropoda; class Arachnida; order Ixodida; family Ixodidae; genus Amblyomma; species Amblyomma mixtum. The sequence continues at coordinate 123,988,235 of NC_143013.1, forward strand.
ACACTCTTGCCGCCTTCTTCAGCCCCCACCACTGCTTACGCTCGGGACGCCATCTCCCAGGCCACGCTGGCGCGCCAAATAGCACGTAGTAGGCTCCAAGCCTCTCAAGTTTCCCAGAAGTCAGCCTACGACCGCCGTCACCAGGCCGTCGAATTTACCCCGGGATCACTCGTCCTTCTCTGGACGCCCTCTCGCAGCGTCGGTCTCTCCGAGAAGCTCCTTTCGCACTACCGTGGCCCTTACCGTGTCGTGCGCCGTGTTACCGACGTGAACTATGAAATTGCTGCCCTTGAAACCTCGCCATCGTCCTCTGGCGCCACCACCGACATCGTCCACGTCTGTCGCCTTAAACCTTATCACGCCGCCCATACGTCGCCGCCCTAACGCCGAGACGGCGTTTCAGCAGCCGGGGGTCCTGATGCGGGTAGACGACGACGACAAAGAGCGATGGCACGAGTGGGAAGAGTAGAAGAGGACAACGAAGTTCGGACTGTGTTCTCGGTGCCGCTCGCAGCTGTTCTTGTCTATTTGTAAATATCTGTTCTTTCCCGCAACAATATAAACGACATAAAGCAGTGTCGTCAACTCACAACAGCTCATACATTCCACAATAAATATTAAGCATGAAATGCTTTTAGCTCCCGTTGTCGCCATTGTGTTGACTTCACGCCGAGACCGAGAGCCATCATCCGGGCACTGAAATCCACTCATCCGGGCACTGAATTCCACTCATCCGGGCTCTGAAACGAGAACATCCGGGCACCGTACGAGACTTAACGAGATTCAACGAGACTCTCTAAGCCCTCCTACGGGACCGGCATACAAGCGCCGGTTACTCTCCAAATGAGTCACAAAAAATAACTGCTGCCAGTGTCTTCTCAATGTTCATCAAGATATCAGTCGAGCTGTGCATTTGATAATGCACGGAATAATAATTTCCGATTTCTAATAACGCGTGGAAAAAGCACATACATGCCACAATACACTTCGTTGTCATACGTGATCTGTTAGGGGCTTTGAGAGAAGGCCGCTTAGAGAAAGAGGGCGAGAAGGGCTTTCGGCGGAAAACTTTCGCTCCCTCCCCAAGAATGGCGCTGCGGACCCACACTCACGCATGTAAAAGACCGGCCGTTTGGCCTTCAAGCCCTTTCCCCCTCTGGCAGGCAGATGTATACACGCTCTCGGAGTATTCGAACGCGCTGCATATACATTCTTGTCAGGCCTTCGTCTCGTCGTGTCCGCGTACGCTTCTGCATCGTCCTGGATTTCAATGCCGCCACCGTCACAGCTGCTTAAGCCGAGCAATGGAGCCTGCGTTAGGCCCGTAAACATTTCATGCTTACTCTACTCTCGGTTACGGGAGAGGCGCAATTTTTTTGTCTGCTCTCAGTCTTTGCAAATTTTCGTGTTATTCCAAAATACAGCAGAATGATTGTGTTTGTGTCATCCAGTGTAACATGATCATAAAATTTGCAACAAGTCTACCTCACCTAGGTCTGTAATAATTACCTTCTTTTGTAATTTTGCATTCTTTCATTTCAAATATGCGTCACTGATAAGTATTTGTGTTATAGCGCAAAGACGCGGACAAGAGAGACGAAACACACACACAAGCGCTAACTGTCAACTGAATTTATTCGTTTTTGTTGTTGTTGTGACTGAGAGAAGGATGAAAAGGAAATTGCACTGGCCTGACTACTGGCTCGAGCCAAGCCACCACCGCTGCCACGTGCAGATTGATGAGAGTTACAGAATCAGAGGAAAGAGAAAAAGGAAAGAAAAGACACGCGTCGCAGCAACAACTGCGTCCGCCGGAGCGGACGCTGCTCAAAAAACAGATAAGCGGCCGAAGCCGCGCTCGCCGAAGCGAGGACAGATATTCATTCCAAACCTCCTCTCACTCCACGTGCTAATCTGAATTTATTCGTCGAAAGGCACGCCTTTTATAGGCCGAAGGATCGGGAGAGAAAAGATGACAAAAAACAAAAACAAGGGCTGTGTCAGAGCGATCAAATCGCGAGCGCATGCTGTTGCGAGGTACGGGCTGTGGACTCAGTGAAGGCAAGGAAATAGGTCTTTATTAAAAGAATTTGACCCAAAAGAAAACAGAGCCCCAGGCCCTTGGAAGGTACAGACTGACTCCCCGAGCAGCTGCTCTCTTCCGCTGCTGGTGGTGGTGGTGAAAACATTTATTACGAATGAGCAGGAGGTATGTTTAGATCGGCCCGTAAGGGACCGATCCTTACAAACACTAGGTGGAGGTCCCTAGTATGGGACCCCAGTGGCGGTTGCCGCCGCCCGGGCGCGCCCGACTAAGGCTTGTTGGGCCTGTAAGTCGTGGCAGCCGAGCAGGGTCGCCTCCCAGTCCTCCCGGGTTGGGTTGGGGATGGGGGGAATAGCGGGGTTGGAGGGGCAGGCCCACACCATGTGATAAGTGTCAGAAGACACTGCACTACAGTGTGGGCAGCTGCCGCTAAAGGAGGGGTCAAAATGTTTTAGCGCTGGAGGAAGACTCGCCTCGTTGACTCCCGTGCGTTCACTCTCTCCCTCGAACGCCGTGCCCACGAGACCAAGCAGCGCGTTCACGGGAGGAAGCGTCGCTAGGCGCTGACGGTCCTGTTCTCGAACGCCGTGTCCCCGTGTTCGCGTCTTTCGAACGCCGAGACCCGCGAGAACGCCGAGAACATGAGACCCGCGTCCGCGACGAGGTCGGCACTCTGCGACGCCGAGTATGGGCCGGAACGCGACACAGCACAAACAGTTTCCGGATCTCTGGCCCACAGGCCAGCAGTGTCTTGCAACGTAACAATGCGCGGGTAGGCAAGAACATCACACTTCCGTTTATCTTCCATGTAATCAACAGGTAGCTGCCTTAAAATAGTCAATCTCAGCCTGGAACAGGGATAAAGAAGGTTCGCTGATACACTCGCTGCCAAGTTGCTGTATGTGGCAGGCTTCAAGGCTTATCCGTGCTGTCCTGTCTTTACTTTTACCAAGAACCTTTGTCTCCTCAAACGGGGACACACATGCTCCACACTTACTTACATGTGCAACAAGATGCTTGTATTTATTGTTTTTGTTTTCTAAATTTAGGGCGTGTTTCCCTAGACGTTCGTTGACACAACGTCCAGTTTGGCCTACATAAAACCTTCCACAAGACAGGGGAATGGAATAAATCGCTGCAGTGGAACACCTTACAAACGGCTTCTGATGCTTTTTCAGGCACTCGCGCTTTTTTGCACTGCAAATGCGCGGACAGAGCTTTCCCAACTTGTTGGGAGCCGAGAACAAAACAGGTACTCCATGCCTGCCAGCAACTTTTTCGAGGTTGTGTGAGATTTTTTGGAGGTAGGGCACAACCTCGGGTCTAGGGGCCTTTTGAAGAGCATCATTCGTTTTTTGTCTCGTTCCACGTTTGAACTTCTGAAGGATGGCCTCAGAGACTGCTGTCAGAACCGACCAGGGAAACCCTGCAGCCACAAGCCGGCTTATCTGATAATTAAAGCTATGGATCATCTGACATTAAAGCTCTGGAGAAAATACTGCATCTTTTGCACAAGGTTCCCAAATATGGTTGGCAACCTGGTGTTCCAGCGCATGAACTGATTGCAGTGAACCGCAAAGTGGCCCTTAAGGCAAAAGACGAACACCGGGACCGCTGCCTTCTTGAAGGCGTGGACTGCCTGCGGAAGTTAGCTCCAAAAGATTCTGACTTACGTACGGACAGTGCCTTTAATGGCGTGGTGTCATTCTTCAAGAGCAAGAACCTGATGCTTGTACAAGGTGATAAGGAGGGCGGGTTTGTTGTTTTACCACATGAAATTTGCAGTCAGAAAGCGCAGGCAGCTGTGAAGAAGAATTTTGTGCCTGGTAAGAAAATGCAGGTTAGTATTAAGACAAGGTTCGTTGAATTTTGCAAGAGGTTAAACCTGAATTCACTCGCCGCGGACATCACTAATAACAGGGATAACAGCCTGACCCCTTTCTTCACAGCTAAGAAGCACAAACCAGAAATTCCGTTTAAGACCATTGTCAGTGAGAAAGGGTCGGGGTAAATAAACGTCAGCCAGTTCTTGTTAAAGAAGCTTAAAAGCCTTGTCTTGGACGATCCCTATCTCAACAAAAAGTCAATCGATGTCGCACAGTTTATTAAGTCTAATGAAGACATTTGTTTTTGTTTTTCTATAGATATTCAAGACCTGTTTTATTCCGTGCCCAAAGATCAGATTTTACTGTCTGTTACAAAATGCACTGAGGAAAACGGCCACGTATCATTCCAGAACTTAGCAGGATTGTCTGTAGATAATCTTTAGCCTTATTGCAGTTTTACTTGAATGCTACTTTTATTGTTTTAACGACGACCCTTTTTTGCAGCGAAACGGCATTTGCATAGGGTCATGTGTAGCCCCTATTCTCTGCGTCATTTTTTAGCTAAGACAGATAAGCGGCTGAATGAGAATTTCAAGGCGCGGGGGGACAGTTCTAAAAGTTTTTGATATGTAGATGATTTTTTAGTACCTTTAACAAAGCAGGAGACCATCACCTACCCCTCTACAGTAGGTGATGTTTTAGATACTTTTAACAAACACGGTCTTGGTTTGTCTTTTATCCATGAACTGCCCGAAGTTTGGGTTTACAGTTTTTAGACCTTAAATTAACGTTCTGCGAAGGACACGTCTGCTGGGCTATTACCCACGAGCAAAGAAGGAGTTGTTGCCGTATGACTCGGCGCACTCCAAGACAATCAAGAGAGGAATAGCGTCGCTATGCTTGGAATCTTCTCTCCAAAAATCGTGCCCACATCAGATGTTCCAGAACTTTAATTATCAGATAAGCCGGCTTGTGACTGCAGGGTTTCCCTGGTCGGTTCTGACAGCAGTCTCTGGGGCCATCGTTCAGGAGCTGAAACGTGCAACGAGACAAAAAACGAATGATGCTCTTCAAAAGGCCCCTAGGCCAGAGGTTGTGCCCTACCTCCCCAAAATATCACACAACCTCAAAAAAGTTGCTAGCAGGCATGAAGTAGCTGTTTTGTTCTCGGCTCCCAACAGGTTGGGAAAGCTCTGTCCGCGCATTTGCAGTGCAAAAAAGCGCGAGTGCCTGAAAAAGCACAGAAGCCGTTTGTAAGGTGTTCCACTGGAGTGATTTATTCCATTCCCCTGTCTTGTGGAATGTTTTATGTAGGCCAAACTGGACGTTGTGTCAACGAACGTCTAGGGAAACATGCCCTAAATTTAGAAAACAAAAACAATAAATACAAGCATCTTGTTGCACATGTAAGTAAGTGTGGAGCATTTGTGGCCCGGTTTGAGGAGACAAAGGTTCTTGGTAAAAGTAAAGACAGGACAGCACGGATAAGCCTTGAAGCCTACCACATACAGAAACTTGGCAGCGAGTGTATCAACGAACCTTCTTTATCTCTGTTCCAGGTTGAGGTTGGCTATTTTAATGCAGCTACCTGTTGATTAGATGGAAGATAAACTGAAGTGTGATGCCCTTGGCTACCCGCGCATGCGCTCCCGATTGGATTTGCTCTGACACAACCCTTGTTTTTGTTTTTTGTCGTCTTCTCTCTCACGATCCTTCGGCTCATAAAAGGTGTGGCTTTCGACGAATAATTTCAGTTGACAGTTAGCGCTTGTGTGTGTGTTTCGTCTCTCTTGTCCGTGTCTTTGTTTTCGCTATAACATTTCTACTTCAACATGAACTACCAACTCGCCCAACAGGAAGTTTTAATGATGTTTAGTAGTAACCCAAATTCATGGTGCAGATGTCGGCATAATATTGAAAAGTTCTACTAGGAGCTGCTATACATGTTTATATGTCAGCAGTATAGCGTAACAACATAGCGGGGCAACGATGTAAAGTATGTTAACACAGATTACACTGAGCTCAAAACTCAGTTATAAATGTCTTCAGTGCAAATGCAAATTAACGTAGTACAGTCGTAAGCACGTCTGTCTAGAACGCTCAAAGGACCTGCTTTTGGCTGCATGAGCGACGCCTACAGGAAACGGCTTTTTTTTCCGATTGCCTGCATCTGAGCACGTGTCAGCCCACTGATGACACTTCCTTTACATTTTTTGCAACACTGGACCGCTGCCGGGATTGAAAACGATCGCCCGTGAAGGCGCTTAAGGCTGAGAAACCAAAGCCCGAATAACTATTTCCGGCGCGCGCGGCAGCGAACGTTTTCCTGCAGGGCGCATTTCGGTCTAGCTAGCACGCATCTGTCCAACATTTATCTGATGCCACGGGATAGTAAATGGTCGCATCATAGCTCCTATGTCCTGAACTAATCATACAGAAAACAGAAACTTGAATCACCTTTTTTACCCAAGCGACAAGCCTTTCTAATGACTTCAGTACGACTACAGAATTGATAGTTTCTGCGAAACTCATTGAGCATTACCAAGAGTGGTGGCCATTGTGTTCTTCGAAGATTACGGAGCATGGTTGCTGCTATCGCCGCCGCCACCGCTGAGTTCAAATCTTCGCGGGCGCAGGTAAGGCAAATAAAGACTTCTTTCCAGTGCTACGTCAATACCTTCGTCTATTTACGACGTTGCCACCTCTGCGTCACTTCATCAAGAGCATTCCGGGTGCTGTTAGTGTTTGCATGACATGTGTACACGGCAATGTTCTAACACATGTGCACATGGTCCCCGTCCTCCAGACACTCCGTCGTCGTCGGTATTTGGACCGCAAAAGGAGGTTGCCCTTCTGCTATCTCGATCATGTGGCCTTGAACCGTTATCGTGTCATGTGAAACATATCAGGAGGAGGACAACGAAAGGCTTTTTCCGTGAATATGGACTTGAGCGCAAGGGTGCTTCTCCTATACCTGTACTTTACGTCACGGCTCATTAAGATGGACAAGAAACTGGTTGAGTGAGCGATTGTTCGTTTGGTCCACGATTCGACCTTTTTCAATGCACGGAGCACAACCTTGGCCACTCTTAAATTTCGCGCCGATAGTTTGCCTGAAAACTGTGCGTTGCCTTATTTCGAGGACAGCTACGCAGGCAAAGCCGCAGATGTCGCCATCGGTGCGGTAGTCCGCCCACTATTCTACAGCACAGGCAATCCGGCCATGTTCTACGGCGGGATCGTCTTCTCCGTCGCCTTTTATTGGTCAACGCGTTCGACCAAGAGGGTTCCCAATGGCACAACGGCGGGTGGCTGGTCAATTCGTAGGGTGCCTCGATGCCAGCGCCGCCGTTCAGGGTGGTGCCATCCTTTGACCGCTCCAACGCCGCCTCTCTCTCCCTGCGGCGCCATTTTGAATCACAGCGGTCGGTCGGGCTGGCTTGGTGCAAGCAGCTGAGCTTCCGTTTTTCGAGGTCCATTGGCTGCGGACGATCGCTGGTGGCTTTATTTGTTTGACAGTGCTCCACCGCATGACTGAGGAGTTTCTCAAGCCCACCGAGGCAGCATGACGGGTTGTTGTGTGCCAATGTGCGCCGGGTCAACGCGTAAAGGTCTACGCTGTTTTCGCTTCCCCCGGGACCCCGAGCAAAGGAAAAAATGGGAAGCTCAAGTAAAGAAGGATAAGCCCTATAGTACATTGCTTGAAATGTTACACCTCACTGTCCTTTTTTACCACTCTGTCTCGGTCTGCTATTTCGGGGTTTGCATCTTTTTTTTTTCACACTTTGTTTTCATGTTTGCGGCGAAGGTTGCACCACACTGTGCACAACAACATTTTTCCCCTAAATCTTGTTGACTTATTTCGTGGTTTGAACCTTTTTTCAAGCTTTCCTTTTATGTTTTCCTTTAAGGCCCCACGGTACATGCCTCACTTTTCTGTCCCAATGTCTTGCTTGCTTATATTGTAGTTCGTGTTTTTTTCATGACCTGCAATTACAGCTGGCATTAAATGATTAATTTGCATTATCTTTTGTTTTGTTCTCTGTACACTCTGTAAGACGGTAGGCTGAAAGGCTATGTTACATATTTGTCTTCCTCAGTAATGAAGATAAACTTTTAGGTAGGAGTTATTTTTCGAACAGCCTAACCCATCAGCACACAATTTTCTAGACAGAATAGGAAATACACGGATAGCCAACGTTAAAAACCGCGTTTTTTTAACAAAACCCTCTATGGTCGATTTTTTTCGAAAAGCGTGACTTTTCAATGTCGATTAATTCGATTTCGAATTTAAAATTTTCAGAATTACTGCAGTTTTTTAGTGACTAAAATCCAATCTTTTTTTGAGCAGGTTTACATGCATGGTTTATTAATGAATACCGATTGGCTTGAATAAAATAAATATGAAAAATGTATGTAGAATTGTGTTTCACAAACTGAGGAATCGCAGGAGAGCAACCGGTGCGTATGTCCAGGGCGCAAGCGAAGTGTGCATGCGTGCGCACGCAAGAACGTTCGGTGGTTGTGCGCCCCTCATAGAAATGAAACGAGTGAGAAACTTGCAATAATCCTTTATGCTATCGCCAACGAGGGGCGATTCGTTTTCTTTGGCCTCGAGAAAGAAAACGCAGGAGCAGTGGCAACGTCGGTGTACGGCGGCATCATTTGTATATACCAGCGCCCGCCCCATAAGCAGATGTAATTAATTGCGCCCTTGTGAGCAATAAACGGGCGAGCAACTCGCAGTTACCCTTTGAAAGATTAGAAAGCAAACAGACACCAGTTTTTGCGAGCAGAAGAAGCGGAAACAGCCCGCACGACGATAGCGAAGCCACCCGCAGCGCTCGAGCGGCTGACGACACGCGGGCGTTAACAGAACGTGGGAATTAAAATCCAAAGTATCACGGAAAAAACAGAGGCATCAATTTATTCTATCCGCATGGTGCAGCAGCACCTGCCCGGCAACAGATCTTTATAATATTAGCGCGTTTTTCAAACCAACAGACGGAACAGTAAATGTTAATCCTCGACCACCTGGGGCTGTAAAATTAAGTCATGCAATTACGTCTTCGACCCTCGGATGTTAAAATGGGTATTATGAGTGAAAAGATACGCAGTGCGATGTTGATGAAAAAGACAGTTCCAGTCAAAAGCACAATCACGCTCGCCGAAAGTAAGAGTGGCGCCGTTACACACGCTAGCGCAGCTGATCCCGTGTGATTCAATATGGCGGCGCCCGCGATGTTGTCTCCACCCTGTACGGCGGCGCTGGCATCGAGGCACCCTAGTCAATTCGCTGCTCAGCGCGCGCTCTCGCGCTGTCTTCAAGGCAATAACAGGTGGTTTAAAGCCAGTTAAGGCGGCGGCGAGGGACTTATTACAACAACTCAACTCAACTTTTTTTTCCCAAAATACCAACGATGCACGCAGCCTACTCCACTTTCTTTGACGCAGTCAGTGAAGGTTGGGGTTCCAACGCTGATAATCACTGAGCTCACTGAGGAGAAGGTATTAAGGCGAAAGCCTTTAGTGGCCCATGCTCGCGGTGTCCGTCCGTGCGCTGGAATCGTGCCAACTGTAACCTCTCCTCCGCGCAGCTCTGCAAACTTCCTCCCCTACTTAACCGGCGCACCGGTGGGGGCGTAGCTGTACATAGCAACCTTGACGTGACACAATAGCGGTAGAATGAGCGCGCGCGCGTCGGCGATGGCAGCTTCACCACCACCTCTCCTTCGCCAGACGACTCGTTGCAGTCGAGTGAATGAGACGCATGTCTCCGAAGCGGCCCAGTGATTCCGCGCCCAGCCGTTCGGGGAAGCGGCTGTGGGTTGACCACAAGCATTCACCAAGCAAACTTTAGATTTTCGAAAGTGTCTTCGGTAATTTTTTGTACGGCAATCTGCTACATGACGTGCACTCTAAAAGACGCCAAGAACCCTCTCGCGGCTCACTGAATCAAAACTGTGTGCCATTTTTCGGCTTTTGGAAAGGCATTTCGCTACCGAGCAGAATCCAGGATTAACCTAGAAAATAGGTTCTCGTTTTTCGACTGATGCGAGTATTTTTTTCACGTGAGGACGTTTGAAATATGAAGACGTCCCTATGAGCTTGTATGCATAGAAATTACCATCGAGTTGACTCTGTTGACGCGGTAATTTTATTCCAGCGCATGACCTCTTCTGTAGTCCAATAGGAAGTGCTGAGAAATGTGGAAGGCTTGGCTTGCTTCCACCGTTTTTTTTCGTGTTCTCTGATCCGATGTGGGTGCTTTAAGACTCATGGTTGCTTGCACATGTTTTACGAGAGCTTTGGGAGTGGGTATGTTGTCGCGACGGAGCAAATTTTTCAGTAATCTCTATCAGAACTGAACTAAAAATTGTGCAATCATTTCCCCCTTAGCAATGAAACCGATATGGCTGCGCAGCGTGTGCACCTGTCCTTAAGTTGGCCGGGCAGCTGCGACACTTCTCGCGAAGTTCTTTTTGTAATCTTGGTGGGAGGCAGCCCATCTTTTAATAACCTGCATTATTGGCATGTTTTGACAAAGGGCAGTCATCTGATTACATATTTCTGGATCATGTTGTAGCGTTCGGTGATCATTATGTTGTGTTGTTAGCGAAACTAAAAGCCAACGCCCGTCGTGCTTCCCCAGCCCCGTGAGTCGTCTACGTCTTCGTGGAAAAACACACGAAGACGTAGACGACTGGCTGGACGCGTACGACCGGGTGGGAGCAGTTATTTTGCATTCGATGGCCCCGCCAAGACATGTTTTGAAAACCGCAAATCTTCCCTCACAAGCTGGGCGACCTTCAAGAAACAGCTGCTTGGTACATTTACTAGCGCCATACGAGAGAAAAGACCGGAGGTCCTGCTGCAGTCAAGAATTCAACGGCCAAACTGTGACTGCGTATGTGTAAGATATGAAACCCTTTTTTAGGCGCACCAACCCCGACATGAATGAAGAAAAGAAGCTCTCCTTCCTGATGCGTGGCGTGAAGGAGCTACTGTTCGCCGGCCTGATCCGGATCCTCCAAAAACCATCGCTGCGTTTGTAGCTGAAGCTTCAAGCATCGAAAAGACCCTCGACACCTGGACCCGTCCCTGCAATCGACCACTTGAAGTGCTATCGGGAAGCCCCCCAGATGTTACCCCTGCAAGCGGGGGTAACCTTCGAGGTCTAATAAGCGAAATTACTCGCGAAGAACATCGCCGACTGTTGCCATCACCAACACAGCTGACGCAGAAGACTCAGGTAGCATCCCTCACGGACATCATCCGTGAAGAAGTACCTCATGGACTTGGCTCCCTGCCACAAAGGACACGAACGAAAGCTACAGCCATTTGCTGCACTGCCGCACTACGCAGACCTCCGGCTCGATGAGATCCCCCAAGTCCTCTTCGATGGGCACCAGCTCTACAAGAACGACGGCCCCTGGCTCCCGCGTGCCGACATTATGAGCGACGCAACAGCTTTAGGATATGCTACGAGTGGCAGACTCCCGATAACAGGCCATTGTGTTTCCATGGTGGCCACGCCGGGCACATACTTCGCCACTGCCCGTACAGACGCATCGGCATGCGAGGTTTCGCCATCGACGCGCCACTACCGCTCCCCGGCCAGCGACCACGGGAAATCGGCAACTACCTGCGCAGAGGTCAGTACGTGTCGTCAAGCCGTCTTTCCCACTCCCCGTCACCGTCCACCTCACGCTTTGCATCACCGAGCCGCACCTACGCGGCGGGTGTCACAGGAAGGTCCCCCAGCTCTCGTAACGGAAACTAAACAAAGCAACCTGTGGAGGTCAGGTTGCTTGCCGAGGAAACGACGAAGATCCTCCAGCGACCACGCCGTATAAAGACGCCGCACCCACTACGCTGACGCCGCTTAAAACGAAAACCTCGACCACGACACGAACCACCTTGAAAACGACGCCGCCATCAACAAACGTTTCGACCCCATGCTGCACCCACCATTCACATATCCCACGAAGCTGTGAACCGACGCCGAGGACGATGTGCAACTCCAGAGCCAGGACATCCGACTTAGAAGTTGTTATCGACGGCCGTAAATTCTCAAGTCTAGTCGACACCGGGGCCGATTATTCGGTAATGAATGAGGAAAGTAACGACCGCTTGGGACGGCTCACAAATTCGCACCGCATGGGTGCTGCCTCATTACGCCATCAGGACGATGTACAGCGCGAGTAACTCTCAAGGGACATACTTATCCCTCTACCTTCGTAGTGCTACGGAAATGTTCCCGCGAAGTGATCTTGGATACGTATTTACCTAATGAGCATCAGGGTATTATCAACTTGCGATCCTAGCTGATCACACTTTCCACGGACGAGGCCACCCCGTCGAAGATAACTCCTTAACATCACGTTGCACTTAGTGTCCTGGAGGAACAAGTGTGTGTCCCACCCTGCTCAAGTGTCATCGCCACCGTAGGCGCCACGGAAGGGAATAACACTGAAGCCGTTATTGGGGGGAACATGCAGAGTCTTTTAGACCGAGGAATCGGCATCGCAACACGCATCGCACATTTCCGGAAAGGACAAGACGAAGTACTGCTGACTAACTTCAGCGAAGAATACCAGCACGTTGCATTTCTCGACGGCGATTGTATTTCTGGACTGAATATCCGACGCACGAGATTTCTTCGCCCTCTCCGACCCATCCGTAGATGATTCACCTGACTAAGAGAACTCGACTACTTTCGACATAAACCCAGCCCTGCCCCGGAACAGACAAGAGTAGATCCGCAATCTCCATCGAAACTGCAGCGAGTGCTTCTGGTCATCGCCGAAGTTCTGACAAACGCCGATTGCCAAGCATCGCATTATAACCGACCAGCACGCCCGAGCTTTCCGCCAAAACCCCTACCGAGTGTCGCTGCGAGAACGACAAGCCATCCGGGACCAAGTGGAAGAAGTGCTGCGCGACGACGTTATTCAGCCTTCAAAAAGCCGCTGGACGGCACCCGTTGTTCGAGTGAGAACGAAAGATGGTGCGCGTCGATTCTGCGTTGTTTTCTGGTGCTTGAACAACATCACAAAGAAGGACCTCTACCCCCTGCCCCGATATGACAACACACTGTACCTGCTCTGGAATGCCAAGTATTTATCATTAATGAACCTCAAGAGCGGCTACTGGCAAACTGAGGTCGATGAAAGAGATTGCAAGATGACCGCATTCATCACTCCAAGTGGCCTCTTCGAGTTCAAGGTGATGCCATTTGGTCTCTGCTCCATACCAGCGACATTTCAGCGAATAATGGATACAGTGCTGGCAGGCCTGAAGTGGCAGATCTGTATGGTACATCTAGATGACGTCGTCGTCTTCGCCTCAAACTTTGAGGAGCATCTAGAAAGGCTTCGAACAGTACTAGACGCAATCAAAATATTCGGCCTAATTTTGAAATCAGAGAAGTGCCACTTTGTCTATGAAGAGCTGCTGTTTCTAGTCCACATCGTTAGCAAGGAGGCAGTACGGCCAGACCCGCACAAAAAAGCTTTTTTTGCAATGCTTCCACCAACGGCCGATAAGAATGCTGTCCGAAGATTCCTCGGACCGTGCGCGTATTACCGACGATTTGTCAAAAACCTTTCGCGCATCGCCGAGCCACTGACCCACCTGACAAAGGCAGACGTGCCATTTAAATGGCAAGCGCTGCAAATGGAAGCCTTCAAGGAACTTAAGCGTCGTTTACAGTCCCCACCGATCGTCGCGCACTTCGACGAAAACGCCGAGACTGAAATTCATACCGACGAAAGTTCTGGGGCCTAGGCGCTGTCCTCGTTCAGAAAACTGACGGAGTGGAGAAAGGCATCGCATACGCTTGCCGTTCCCTGTCCAAGACCAACTGAGTAGTGCCTTGCATCATCTGGACTACGTCGAAATTCTGCCCCTACCTATAGGGAGTTCGTTTAACAGTACCTTTTGCTGGGCTAGTTGGTGTGACATTGTGTTCAGAAAAGAAAAAACAGCGCTAAATTCTATACACCTTCTTCACCTTCTTCGGGCTATATATATGCCACATGTGGCTTTCAATAAACTTAGTTGGAGTCAGCGCCCGTCCTGTCCGTCTTTCTGTGTGGTTTGTGTAGAATTTAGCGCTGTTTTTTTCTTTTCTGAACACCTATAGGGACGACCGTTCAAGGTGGTCAATGGTCACCCCGCACTGTATTGGCTTGCCAGTTTAAGGACCCCTCCGGCCGCCTCGCTCGATGGAGCCCACGCCTCCAAGAGTTTCACGTCACCGTCGTTTACAAGTCCGGGCACAAGCAGTCTGACGCCGACTGCCTGTCGCGAGCCCCTGTAGATGCCGCGCCGCCGGACGACGAAGACGAGCCTTCCTGGGATGCATCAGTTCCAGCTCTTCTGGACAGCAGCAACGTTCTGACCCCGGCTTAAAACGCCCCATCGTGTAATTCGAAGGCAAGGTTTCTTAGTAGTAAGGTGGAAAGTTGGGCGAGTTGAATCTTATTCATGATGAAGTTAGCGCCAAAAACGAGGACCACAGTAGGAAAGAAGACACAACACGAGCGCTTTTTCGCAACTAAAACCTGAATGGAAGAACGCATGACATATACACCCATCTCGTGAAGTAAATCAAAGACGACAGCAGACGACAGCAAATATTATTCAGATTCAGATTATTATATATTATAGATACATAATATAAATATTATTATAAATAATATATAATATATTATTATTATAAATATTATTCAGATTATTCAGGTAACAGCAAATACGCTGAACCGTAATCATGGTAATCTGCCCCCTGTATACGCAAGATGTCTGGGTTCTGTGGTACGCCGTATATTAGGCAACGGTTGCCCGTTTCGCCTCATTGTGAACAAGGATCCCGTGGGAGCCGAAACATCATTCCATCTTTCTTTTTTGGTCGGTGCCATTCTTTCTTCGTCATGTCCCATCCCGACCAGACGGGCTTCCGTCAAACTCTTCACTTTAAATGAAAGGAACATACATGATCACGTCAAGATAAACCTTAGGAGGCGATACATCTGAAGAGTGGCCAAGAAACAAAAGGTTTAGTTGTGAAAAAGCGCTCGTGTTGTGTCTTCTCTCCCACTTTGGTCCTCGCTTTTGGCGCTAACTTCATCATCAACAAGATTTCTTCACCACCCCGCCTCGTTCAAGAGAGGATTGTGTTCGTTCTGTGTACAGAATGATGTCCTCGTGAAGAACTTTGTAGCGGAAAAAGAGCCTACCTCCTTGTTGTACCTGAAATAATGCGCGAAAAAATTCCTCAGGCTTCATACAACGAGCCGACAGCTGGACATCTCGGGTTATCTCGCACCCTCCGCGGCATTCAAGACAAGTATTACTGGCCCCGGAAGTCTGCCGATGTCGCACATTATATGAAAACCTGTGGAGAGTGTCAGCGATGAAAGAACCCTCCAACCCGGTCAGCAGGATTTCTGAAACCCATTGAACCCACCCTCCCTCGGCCCTTTCAACAGATCGGCATGGACTTGCATGGCGCTTTCCCGAAGTCAACGTCTGGAAGTAAGTGGATCATTATAGCGACCGACTACCTGGCCCGCTACGCCGAAGCAAAAGCCATAGCGAACGGAACAGCATCAGAAGTCGCCAAATTTTTTGTAGGGTGCATTCTTTTTCGACACGGCGCCCCCGATGTGCTCATCACGGACAGATGAACAACATCCATGGCTGAACTGACGCAAGCCATCTTGCGCTACAGAAAATCCAACCACGGGAGGACAACTTCATACCGCCCGCAGACCAACGGACTGACCGAGCGCCTGAACAAAACCAGAGCTTATATGCTCGCCATGCATGTCGATGCCGAAGAGAAGACCTGGGACGTCATCCTGCCTTACATCGTCTCCGCCGACAACACCGTAGTGCAGGAGACCACCAAAATGACCCCTTTAAGGCTCCTCCATGGCAGGCAGACCAAGACCAGGCTAGACGCCATGTTGGCCAACGTTACCGAAGAAGATAACGTCGCCGTCGCCGCCTACTTTCAACGCGCAGAAGAAGCCGGAAGACGTGCCCGAATAAGGATGAAAGACCAGCAGCGGACCAACGCCAGGCGCTACAACCTACGAAGATGCAACGCGGAATACAAGCCATAAGACCGAATGTGGGTTTGGACACCCATTCGCCGCCGAGAATTGAGTGAAAAGCTTTTGCATCGCTATTATGGGCCGTACAAGGTTCTTCATCGGCTACGTGAATTGGACTATGAAGCCGTTCCTGACCAAATGACTGCATCCCAGAAATGCCGCGTACGACCAGAAGTGGCCCATGTCGTCCGCCAAAAGCCCTTTCATGCTCGCTAAAGGACGGTGCGTTTACACAAAGCGTCAAGTCGATGCTTCTTTGAGAGGAGACTAATGGTTTGGTTTATGGGGTTTAACGTCCCAAAGCGACTAAGGCTATGAGAGACGCCGTAGTGGAGGGCTCCAGAAATTTCGACCACCTGGTGTTCTTTAACGTGCACTGACATCGCACAGTACACGGGCCTCTAGAATTTCTCCTCCAAAGAAATTCTAGCCGCCGCGGCCGGAATCGAACCCGCGTCTTTTGGAACAGCAGCCGAGCACCATAACCGCTGAGCCACCGCGGCGGCTAGAGGGGACTAATGCCACAAATAATGTAGTGTTTGCTCATTCTTGAAAGCTGCTAGCACGCCGCGTTAACGCTTTGTTTGTGGTGGAACAAGCGCCTAGATTTATCTTGATTGTGAGCATCCAGGCGCAGCCGATTTTACGTTGTTCCTGAATGTTCTAGTAAGTTTCCAAGCTTTATCTTGAAAGTTCACTATCAGCTTTAAAAACAGCATGGACGAGAGCGGCGGGCATTCTGTTCGACGCCAAGCGTGCCATGCCGCCGCCGAGTGATTCAATTCTTTGGGGGGCATCTGAGGCCAAATAAAGAGTTTCGTTTAGAAGCCATTCTTTTGTTTTTCCTGTTTGCAGGACTGCAGTCACCACTACATGAAAATATAATATATTTAGTGCAGTCGCTTCAGTGTCACCTTACAACAAGCGAAAGGCGGGAATTTCCGAAAAAAACGTGCTCAAACCATTAGGTACCCTTGAGTACTTGCGGTTGATTGATACCCCAAGTACGGAAGGCCGTCACCTGCTAGAGGACTTCGTAATCGCTGCCTGAGAAGGAAGGTTGTTGCTGTTGTTGCCAGAACATGGAAAGTACCACAAAGCAAATAAATGAAATGCACTGCAAATTTTCTGAATACAGAAACCCATCATGGGAAGTAGCGGGGCCAGTTGGTTCATTTTTCTATTTAAAACAGTGCGCAGGGACAGGACACAGTCGAGAAACACAGTCGAGAAACACACAGACACAGCACTGCTGTGTCTGTGTGTTTCTCGACTGTGTCCTGTCCCTGCGCACTGTTTGAAACAGAAACCTAGCCAACCATTAGCCGCTTTTGTCTCCGCAGACTGTGGCTGCAGTCACCGGCTGCATACACGGCGCGCACCTGTGCTTCACCGTCAACGAGCACTGCTTCAGGTCGAGGGTATACTGACGGGCTGGCCTCGAAGATATCCGCGGGCTTTACGTCAGCACATCACAGCAGGGTCATTATTTCAAAGACGCTCGTGCATTGCACGACGAATAGTTTTGGATAGATGGAAAAACTTTATTTTCGTCAGAGAGCACGTGTGGACGATTCCGTGTTAGATGGCCATCAACCCATGGCTGACGGCGACCTGGGTGGCCCACTCCACGGCCCTGGTCTGGACGACTGGGTCTGAGCTGGCCAACACGGCCTCCCACTGTTCGAGGGAAGGATCACGCAAAATGTCCGCCGGTGACGGTGCTATTCTGCAGCTCCATAATATGTGGTCATAGGTGTCCAATTCCTGACACCATTTGCACTCCAGCTGAATGTCCGGGTAGATTTTGCTGAACACGTATCGGTTGAAGAAACATCTAGTCTGCAATCGTCGCCAGACGTCTGCATTCCTGCGCCTTCACCAATTGCTTGTCCGGGAGTGGGTAAATCATCCGCTCAAGTCTGAAAGGGTTAGTAATGTCATGAAAGGATACCAGCCCATCTCTCGTGGACCTTCCCGGGACGTCCGGCTCACCTACTCGGATGACGAAACCTCGAGCATTCATGTGAGCCGCCTCATTCCCAGGGTTCCCAGAGTGTGCAGGTACCCAGACAATTTCTGCCTCCGTAGTCCCTCGCCCCGTGGCCCGATTCAGCAATCGCGCCGCTGTGACAGATATTCTGCCCTTCGCCAAATTTCGGATGGCTGTTCTTGAATCGCTGAAGATCACGTCAGCATTACTACTAGTTATAGCTAGTGCTATCGCCGCTTCCTCTGCAGTTTCTGGGGAGCGGGTTTTGACTGATCCAGAGGCGATCAAGCGTCCAGGCCCGTCCACCACTGCAATTGCAAATGCATCCTTGTCCTTATACTCACCGACATCTACATAGACTGCCCCGTTGTACTTCCCGTACTTAGCATGTAAAGCTTTGGCGCTTCCCTTCCTGCGGTCCTCGTGATGTATTGGATGCATGTGCTTGGGCAAAGGTTTTATGTACAAGCCCTTGCGCATTTCCCGCCTCATCTGAATTTTCGTGTCACCGGATGGAACGTCAACTCCAATGCCGATCCTTTCCAATATGTCCCTTCCTGCTTTTGTTTTTGAAAGCCTACCGAGCTGCATCACCAAGTGCGCCTCCCGTAGTTCTTCTAGGGTGGTGTGCACCCCTAATCCCAGAAGCCTTTCGGTATACGCATTGCGAGGCAACCCAAGGGCCGCTTTATGCCCCTGCCTAATCATAGCCTCCACCTTTCCTTTTTCCGCCGCGTCCAACTTCAAATAAGGTGTCGCATACACTATTCTACTCAGTAGAAACGCCTGCACTAACTTACACAAGTCCTTTTCCTTAACATCTCTCTTACGATTGGCTTGTTTTCTTGATCTTTGCCGTGTTTCATGTTGTTTCCATAGTAGAGCTCGAGCCGGTGTTCTTCGCTCAGTCCTGCATGGGATGTAGTCCTGCATGGGAAGCTTTGTAGCAAGTTTACCACGTTCAGCTGTTCACTTATAACCGACATTCATACTTTCCATTCTTTCATTTCGGAAGAGAAGTGATCGTTTAATCGCCATCATATTATCCTAAGATGTTTACTAAGAAGTAGACATCATTTTCAATGGCTGTGTTGATAGCTGTTATACGAAATGTTTATAGCCATGAGCCGTCAAACGCAGCAACTTGCAGGGTAAAGAAGTAATACAACTATACACTGATAAATCTCAAGATAAACAAGACTCATTAATAGAGCATATTCGCGATATGAGGGCATGAGTATTTTGTAATCGAATAAATTAGAATTAATTGGGCGTAACGCTCAATTTCCGTCCAACTCTCGCCGATTCTTACATTTCTTCTCGAGCTTCGTACGTAACTTGGTGGTGAGTACCGCAGCCGATAGACGTAGCCGACAGGCGCTTGTCCAGGGGTAACTCACAGTCCAGTTGCTTCTCGCACGTTCGCTTTTTCTTTGCATTCATTGGCGCGCCCGTTCATAAAAGTTTCAAACTGAATACATTTTTGGACGCTTAACAAAAGAAGCCACACACGGGCTTCAGCAATACTTACTGGTGCTTAGATCTGTAAAGCTTTCGACACGTTCAAATGCTCCAACTTGTAGAGTCGGCTTCGACCTCTTTTCCTGGATATATGAATTTGCTGCTTATTGTTTGATCACAGAAAGCATTAGTTAGTCCAATTCTATTTCTTAACGTTCCGGCTCGAACAAGATTATGATAATTATGTTGGCTAAGCGATGAGGCTAAGCTAATAATTTGTGCATGCTTAAGCCTAGGAGAGGCTCTGAAAATGTTAATTGGGCACATCATGGTCATGTAGAAAGAGAGATGAAATGAAGACACCTAAGCTCCACCTCAAGGGTATGACGTCATAGCTTTAATGGGTTTCTTCAGCGGCCTGGGGTCCGGCCTGGGGTCCTCTTTGCATATCCTTAGCAGACACGCACACTGTTCTTTATTTATTTACGTTTAGGATTTTGTAACCTAATTTTGATTATTTTTGCGAGAAGGTACTCAAGGCTTCCATTTGAATAAGTCGAACGAACGTTCTTCTCTGTTCGAGAGTAGCGCGCCCGCCTCAGGACTCAAGGGTCAGCGGTTCGTGTCCCGGCTCGAACATTTTTATTTTCAGCGCAGTTCTTTTTCCTTATTGAGCTGGCGGTCACTCTCTCTATTTCCAAAGGAAATACAGATTACACTTTATGTGCAATATACAGGCCACCAAATCTGAATGCCAGTGCATTTCTAGATGAGCTGCATACTTTTTTTCGTAAATATATGAATGAGAAGAACTTCATTATTGCAGGGGATCTAAACATAGACATTATAAAAGAGACAAAAGGTACCACAGCAGATTACCTCAATCTGCTGGTAGAATTTGGTCTTGTGAATGTAATTAATGAATGCACGAGAGAGGAATACTTAGGTGCTAATATTACCAAATCATGCATTGACCACATAATTATTCGTTTGCAAAACCAGCAGTATGTTTCGGGAGTTATCAAGCAAAAACTAGCTGATCATTACTTTGTGACGGTTGCAATTCTGTCTGAGGATCATACAACTGATGGAGGTATTATTACAGGTTCTGTTCTAGATAACAGAAAAGTAGACCAATTAATTCGCAATGTTAACTGGAGTTCCTTTTTAGACTTAGATCATGTCAGCTTATATAGCAAAACTATTGAAATCTTTCACAGCGTCTATGCACAGTCAACTAAATCTGTTAACATCAAAAGAAGAAGACCAGATCAGAAGTGGGTAACTCATAAGATAGCAGAGTTGTGCTGTGCGAAAGATAAAGCGTGGCAAAAATGTAGGAAGCAACCTGAAGATAAAGCTCGAAGAGATGAATATAGCGAACTACGGAATCAGGTAACGGCGAAAATGCGACTGGCGAAAAGATCCTGTTACGCACGACAGTTTTCCCTGAACAAACATGACGGAAAGAAAACGTGGCAAATTGCCAATGAACTAACGGGTAGACAGAAAAAGGCTTCCGTTTATGAAGCAGTAAAAAAGAATTTTCCAAAAGAGAACGTGAAAGTGGTGTGTGATAAATTTAATGACGTGTTTATACACACAACCGAAACGTTGCGGCATATAGCTGTCAGTAGGCCTGTACCACATCGACCGAAGCGGACATGTGTGCATACTGCATATCTGCCACTGATATCAGTGGACGAGCTATGGAGCATTATGTGCAGTGTAAGGGATCGGTAGTGTACGCGGGGTCATCGGAACGCGGCTGGGGGCGCTCAAAGCGAAGCGTCTCCTTTATTGGAACGCGGCCACTCGCGAACGGTGTGGCGGACGACGACATCCGGACTGCTTTCGCGGCGTTCGGCAACGTGACGGAGGTGACGCGGGAGCTTTGGCGTGTCCAAGGCTTGAAGGAGAAAGGCTCGACCACCAGGGGTGGTATTCTCCCGGTGTCGCCTTTTGCGACATGTCGCATTAGGGCGGGGCCTAAAAAAGTTCGTACAGTTGCTCGAAGAAACGGAAAATGCCGCCGGCACTTTCGTCGGCGGGGCTTTCATTCACTCCGAGAAGCGACGATTTGCCGCTGCTGATTCACTAGCAGCAGTAGTTTCGTATCTTTGATAGCAAGAATATTTGCCATCATATGACGTCTAATGTTCCAAAAACATTTGCAAATGTAATATAAACTCGCTTTACTTTATTTTAGTCTATAAAACACCGCGAAAAAGCTCCAAATTTGTTTTTGTTTCGTTCCGGACGGTTGTGCAGGGTTTCGGCTGCGTTTCAGGCAGTTGCAGTCGGTAGCAGTGTAGCTGGAGGCTTGCCCGCTCCAGAAACGACAGCGTATCTCAAAAACTAGGCTGAATTGCAGCTTAAACTTTATCGTCGAAGCAAGGTAAGTCATAGCGAAAAGCAACCACACCAGTAGTGGCCGGTAAACATGCCGACCGGAATCGCAAGGACTGCTGAGTTGGCTGAAGCGGGCAGCTCTCGATTGGAAGGACGCCGCCGTGTTTTCACGCTGGGCGCAAAAGCCGCAACGGCCGATTGCGTTCGTACGCTAGCTCTATTTCCCCATTAGCGTTCTGCGCATGCGCACTCTGGATCCGCCATTCCGCTGTGCACGCAATTACTCAAAGCCCGCAATACTAAATCTCTCTAATGTTCAGTTGTAGGTTTGTAAAAGTCGTCCCATTGCTTTAAATCCTCGTGCAGACACTGTTTCGTTGCACTAACGTGCATTAAAATGCCTTGAAGGGTCATGTAGCCGCGAGCGCAAGCGCTGCCAAGGCCATCTCGTCGCAGCGGGCAACGTCTGCTTCGTCGTCTGTTTACGACAGTGCAAAGTAAGTTCGCATGGCGAGTGGCAGTCCGGCTCAGCAGACGGTAGCCGCAGTGCTGTGCTCTTCGACAGCCGGTAATGCCGCCGACAAGATTCGTCGGCCAAGGCAAACTGGTCGCGATCTACGCGGACACGCCACTCTTCGCAACTCAAAAACCAGGCAAGGAGAGTGGGATCCATGGCGTCTAGTATCAGTTTCGTAGCCCGTCGCCCGCGCGAATCGCTTCAGCGCATTCTGTTGTTCGACTAAGCGTAGTAAATTGGGGCGACGTCACGATGACGTAGCAGGAAGGCGGATCCGTGTCGTCACGCCGCCGTCACCGCGGCTCGAGCCAATCAGCGAAGAACGAATGCGACATGTCGCAAAAGGCGACACCGGGAGAATACCACCCCAGGACCGTGCTACTGAAGTTTAAGCCGGGAATTAAGGTGGATGATTTGCCACACCAGGTCCGAGTAGCCGGTGAGCTAGCCCTCGTTGTTGTCCCTGGGCGACCGATGCAGTGCCTGCGTTGCCACGGCACCGGTCACGTTCGCCGCGACTGCAAGGTGCCCAGGTGTTCCCTGTGCAGGCGCTACGGACACGTGGACGCGGACTGCGTCCGTACCTACGCGTCAGCTACCGGGTTCGGAAAGGCGAACGACACTGCGCAACTCATGGACATCGCCGAGGTGGAGGACGCAGCCACTGGTACGGACGAGGCGGGCAAGTCGGCTTCCACGCTTGCGACGTCTGGGACTCCCAGTGACGACACCAAAGCAGCCGACGAACCAGAGAGCCAACAGCCGACGGGAGGCTCGCATGGCGTCTCTAACGAGACGTCAGAGAACGGGGCGTGCCCATCAGAGCCCGTAGTCGTCGAGGGAAAGGACCTGAACGAGGACCACCACGAGAATACCGGCGCCCGCACAACAAGCGTCACGCCCCCCGTTATCACCCCGGCGAAGCGTCCCCATGACCAGGCTAGCCCTGAGGGGGACAAAGTGGTAGCACCCGGCGTCGAGGAGCCCCTGCAAAGACGACCCAAGCCCGGCGTTCGTCGTTACGGCCACGCGCAAACCATGCGGCTGACAAACGGTACTCCTCCGCAGGCAAGGTACTACTCGAGAAGACTGATGTTCTTGCGCCGGATGATACCGGCGGCAACAGTGGCGTCTAGCTGCGCGCTAGACGTGGAAGGTAAGCACCATGCTGTTGGTTCCTTCCTCTTGCGTAAAAATGGCTCCCGCCTCCGCCTTTAGAGTCGCTACATTGAATGTGAGGGGCCTGGCGGCAGGGAAAAAACAAGATCAGGTGTACCGACTTATTACGGAGGACACGAAAGTGGACGGCAACGAAGCAACCGACAGCATGGTGCGACGTTTCACGACTAGATTTTATGCTGTCGTCAGTCAAGCAGTGGGAACATCGGCTGGCTGCGTGCTCTTTGTAAAGATGCCGGGGCTAGAGGTGCAGGCTTATTTTTCGTGTGTGTATGGCCGGTGTATTGTGCTTGATTTTTGTCTGAACGGCACTGAGTGGCGTCTTGTTACCGTGTACGCGCCGAATGTGGTTGAGGAAAGGGTTGCCTTTTTCCAAAGCCTCCAAGAGCGCCTTTGCACGGAGAGGCGTCTCATTGTATTAGGCGACTTCAATTGTGTTCTTAATGCGCGCGATAGGTCAAGCATCCGGGGGTTTCGAGGCAGCACTGAAGTGTTGATGCGAATGATCGAGAACGGAAACCTTGAGGATGTGGCTGAACTTATTGAGGGTGCGCGGACAGTGCAGTTCACTCATTTCCAGGGCTCAAGCCATTCACGGCTGGACCGCATTTACGCATCAGTCGACCTTGCCCCTGATTGCAATCATTATGAAGTTGTGGGAGTCTCCTTCTCAGACCACTGTTTAGTTGAGTGCTGCCTGGGAAGTGTGAACCGAAGCAAGGCATTTTCGTGGGAAATGTGGAAGCTAAACAACACGCTTCTTCACGACGAAATCTACTGCAGAGCAGTAAAGGATGAAATAGGGAAAATAAACCCGCGCAAGAGCCTGAAGATTTGGCAAGAGTGGGAGCTAAGTAAAGAATCATTAAAAATGAAAGCAATAGAAAGGGCGACATGTATCCGTTATAAGGAAAAACAAGACGAAGCTGAGCTAAGGGCACTGCTTCAAACGCTGATGAAGCAGGAATGCAAAGAGCCTGCGAAATGGAAAGAAGATGTCAGGAAAACAAAACAAAAGATAGAGCTTATGGAAGAACGGCGTTATCGCGGAGCACTCGTGAGGGCAAGGGCGGAAGACACAGCTGCTGGCGAAGCGCCATCGAAACGTGCTCTTGGTCTAGAAAAAGCGCGCGCTGAAAGAAATCACATCGATAAAATAGAATGGGGGGTATCTGATCGGCAAACACTGACCACATCAATGAAGCCTTTAATGAATACTACCAGAGGCTTTTTTCATCGACTCCTGTAGACGCAGTAGCCTTTACGCGTCAGTTCCTTGGTGCAATGCCACGGCTTGACGAAGAAAGCAAAAAGAAAATGGAACTAGCAATAACTCACAGCGAGGTAGAGCACGCGATAGATCAGTTAAACCTAGGAAAATCACCAGGACCAGATGGATTCAGTGCGGCATTTTATAAAGAATTTAAGCACGAAATTGCCCCAGTGCTGTGTACAATTTTCAATGAAGCCTATGAAATAAACGTATAGCCTCCGTCTTTTGGGATCTCCCATACAGTGCTCATAACTAAAACGGATGATATAGAGAAATTACAATTGGTTACAGCGTATCGACCCATAGCACTCACTAATGTGGACTACAAAATCTTGTATGAAGGTATTGGCGCGAAGACTGCAGACAATGATATCGGATATTGTTGGACCCCACCAGACATGTGGAATCAAAGGGCGCTCAATTTTTTCCAACATTCACAAAGCGCGCAGTGTGCTTGAAAGCTGTGACGACATCAATGGGCGAGTAGCGATGCTTCAGATTGATCTCGAAAAGGCATTTGATTGTTTCCCACGAAATTTTGTTTACCGTTTTAGACCATGTGAACGTCGGTTGAGTTATCCGTAAGGGTGTATGGCGTATCGAAACTGCACAAGACTGATTGTTAACAAGAGTCTGGGGGCCCCCATTAGCGTTCAGCGTTCGGTGCGTCAGGGCTGCCCCCTCAGCCCTCTCTTGTTTTGTATTTACATCGAAACGCTGTGCATGAAAATCATAGAAAACAATAGTATTAATGGCTTTAGGTTACAAGCAGCTGAAGTTAAGCTGCTGGCCTATGCAGATGACGTTGCAGTATTTACGGTTGATCAGGGGAGCATAAGTGAAGCTGTCGGGTGTGTAAGCGCGTTCAGCGAAGTCACAGGTAGCGGGGTTAACTGGTCCAAGTGCCTTGGGCTCTGGCATGGATGGTGGCCATCCCACCCGGACCATTTCGCCAACGTACCGTGGGCGACGACCCCGGGCAAGTATTTGGGCGTTCCGCTCGATGCTTATCGCGATAGCGAGGAGTATTGGAAAGAGCAAACTAAAGACGCACGTGACCGAGCTGGGAAATGCCAGAGATGCAATTTTCGCCAGAGCTACAGTCTGCAATCTTTTTTTATTAGCAAACTCTGGTTATGTGATGCAGTTTTTGCATTGCTCGCCTGTGAACGTTCAGAAGCTACACAGGATTTTTGCAGTTTTCATATTGGCGTCCGAATGGGAACGTTGTAGCAGAACGAACCTGTTCCGGCGTGTAAAAGACGGGGGGCTAGGGCTAGGGCACCTCTTTTTAAGGCAGCTGGTGAGCCGTTTTTTGTTTTTTCGCGACCTCACAGACCCGTTCTTGCGCACCGTGTGCCAAGTGAAGCTGCGGGAATTGCTGCCGGGGTTTGTGGTATCCACAGAAGAGCTCTCTGGTGGAACTTTTGGTTACTACAAAGAGTTGTAGCAAGCGTTCGGTTTCTTTCGGCACGTTTTTCTACAGATTATTTGTGGAAAAGTAAAAGGAAAAAGTTGTACAATGATCTTTGTGATATTGTTTTCCGAGAGCCCATGTACAGGGCCTTGTACAGTGGAGGCCCGGGAGGGGATGTTTTAAAAATGGTGAAGAAAATGCAGGTGCCACCAGGAGTAAAGACTTTCTTTTTTAAGTTACACACCGGGACGTTACCAGTTAAAAAGTTTCTAGAGGGAAAGGATTTATTTTTACCGTGGGGATCGAACTGCTTAATTTGTAAACAGCCTGAAACAATAGACCATGTTTTTACGCATTGCTGGGAAGGGGTTTATTTTTGGGACGTGTTACAAAGGACCATAAAGAAAGAGCTACCACTTGACGCGCACGGAATTCGCTATTTAAGCATTGATAATGAGGATGGGGCACCTTTTGATCTCATAATGCTCTTGGGCCTCCACTGTATATGGCGCTCCAGAATGGCAGGCTACCATTGTGACAAAGACGCACGACCGGCCCGAATTTATTTTCGGAAAAGCATGGACTAGTTTCTTGCAATCCAAAAAGCAGCTGCGCAGCCTCCCGAGTGGCTTTCAAGACTAGAGCCGTTGTGTATGCTGCGGGAATTTTAAGCTGACGAAGCCAGTCTCGTGCTGGCTGCCCACGACAGTGTCGTATGTATATAGCGTTATGTGTATTTTTGTTGTGCAATGTCATGCGCCAAAGCCAGGCAATAAAGGAAAAAAAATGGCTGAGGCTTAACTTGGTTAAGCCTGGAGAATGCGAAGCATCATCGTGTCGCGTAATTTGGAGGCGCACAACCACAGCGACGGCGCGAGGTGGGTCCCCGTTTCTCCACTGTCGTGACGTCATCGTGTCATGTGGTGTGACGTCATGTATCACGTGATTTGGAGGCGCACAACCACAGCGACGGCGCGAGGTGGGCCCCGTTTCTCCACTGCCGTGACGTCATCGTGTCACGTGGTGTGGCATCATCGTGTCACGTGATTTGGAGGCGCACAACCACAGCGACGGCGCGAGGTGGGCCCCCGTTTTTCCACTGTCGTGACGTCATCGTGTCACGTGGTGTGACGTCATGTATCACGTGATTTGGAGGCGCACAACCACAGCGACGGCGCGAGGTGGGCCCCCGTTTCTCCACTGCCGTGACGTCATCGTGTCACGTGGTGTGACGTCATGTATCACGTGATTTGGAGGCGCACAACCACAGCGACGGCGCGAGGTGGGCCCCCGTTTCTCTACTGTCGTGACGTCATCGTGTCACGTGGTGTGACGTCATGTATCACGTGATTTGGAGGCGCATGACTACGGTGAAGGGCTGAAGTGGTAGCTAAAGTAGTATGTTTCGCATAAAAAGCGAACGCGCCGGGAAGTACGGGTGACCCCCCGCCCCGTGGAACCGATTCGCGCACGTGCTGGCACGAATGTGTATTTGTGTTTGTTTTTATTTTTTATTTTGTGGTGGAGAGAATGTCCTAGTCCGCACATGCTGGCACGACCGTGCGTTTGTGTTTCTGGAAAGGGCGTTTTGTCCTACGGAAGCTGGAAGGCTGGCTGAAGGCTCTCGATAAAACAATCGTGTGAACATTGTAACGATTGGAAGCCACCAAATGTGGGCCGGGCCTTTAGGTCATTAAAATCTGGCCCCGGAGCGGGAATTGGGGTTCTGCGCTAAGGTGAGATGCTATGCATCTTCGGCTACGCCGAGTAGGGGCCTCCCCTAGTGTTAGCCAGTTCCGCCTTTTTGTTGTTTTGTACCTTTTTGCCGTTTAATTTGTCTCTAGTGCGCCTAAACTTGTATATGCTGTAAATATCTGTATATAAATCTAAGTTTGCCTTGATCCCTGCATCTCAACTGATCACAAGACCGTCTCTGACGGGGCACCCCTGGTGCGAAGATCAAGATTCAGTCTTTGAGTTAAACCAACCGTCTCTTGCGGGGCACCTCTGGTGCAAAGAAGATAGAGAACCTGAACTTTACTTGCAGAATGAAGCAGTTCAAGCCACCTGGGTATGATGGAATTCGTCTGAGAGATCTTGGCAGAAACTTTGAAAGGAGTGCTTATGAACATGTTGAATGGTATATTCGAAACTGGTGATATCCCCGAAGAACTTGAAATATCTGTTGTCAGACTAATCTACAAACACGGGAAGAAAAGTGATTTTACAAATTATAGGCCGATCGCAATACTGTCATCAATAGCACATATTATAGAAAAGCATGTTGCATATGTTATGGAATCATTGTGTGAAAAATACTCTTTGAACAATGATGCGCAGTTTGGCTTCACAAGGAATAGAAGTACCACTACACTTCTTGAAGAATTTTCGGACTATGTTTACAATGCACTAGAAAATAATCACATCGTGTTAGCCTTATTTCTGGACTTAACTAAGGCATTGGACACAATAGACCGTACACTAATACTCGAAAAATTAAGCTCACTTGGGTTCCGCGGTCATTTTAACGTTTTTGTAAATTATTTTACAGGTAGATTACAGTGTGTGATGCTTGATAAAACGCACGGAGATTTAAAAAATATTAAATTCGGTGTACCTCAAGGAAGTACACTTGGCCCACTACTTTTTAACATATATGTACTCGATTTGGGTTTGTTACAGCTTACGTCAAACGTTTTTCAATATGCTGACGACACAGCGCTAGCGCTTGAAGCTACTGATTATCGTACAGGCGTGGAGTCATTTCAAACAGATATAAGTGACGTCGTTGACTGGTTCTCGCAAAATTTCACTTTTTTTTAAACGTGAACAAAACAAAACTGTCATGCTTTAAAAACCCTCATAAAATTGTTGCTTTCAACCAACCATTGTATATTCATACATCTTATTGTTACCAGCGTAATTGTAAAGCTATGCAAATAAAGCAAACAGTTCTATATCTCGGCACCACTTTGACCAACACCTTACATGGAGCGACCCCATCGTCTACCTTTCTCGAAAGATAAGGGCCATTGCGGCTATGATGCATCACCTTAGTGGTAAAGCTCCGCTCCATCTTAGGCGGCTGATCTATACAGCATTAGTAGAACCTGTTTTAAAGTACGGCATTACTCTATACGGTAACTGCTCCGAATACAAGACAGAAGCATTAAATGTTATCCTAAAAAGAATAGTCAACACTATATCGTACGGCACAAAACTACACTCGGTTGACATGAAAGAGAGATACGATGAGTTAGGCATCCTTCAAATTCGTGAACTATTCACTTTGTTGTGTCAAAACGATATTATTATTCAAATGAATATAAGACTCCCGTAAAAAAAGATGTCACCTTGAGAAAAACGGAACGTTTATTTAAGCCACGGGTTTACACAAACTATGGTAAAAAGATGCGCAGTTATTATGTACCGGCTGTATTTAATGAAATTCCCGATGATCTGTGTATTGCAAGTAACAAACGTAGGATGATGACTGACATGAGAAATTGGTGTGCAAATGTATTTCCCTGTGTATAGCTTGAGTTCTTTCGTATGTGCAATTGTGTGTTCAAAATTTTTTGTTTGTTTTTTTTCCGTTAGTATGAGTGTTTAGACAAGTAATGTATGCATATGGAGGTATTTCTCCACCTGCTGCCTGATCAGCCAACAAGCAAAATGCGCTTAGGCAGATCAGAATTTATGAATGTGTACGTATACAGACGAATAAAATTTTGATTTGATTTGATTTGACTACGTAATGACGGCAGAATGGGGTGAGGACCCTGTGGAGCAATGAGGATTTCGGTGGTGACGACACCCCTTCTGGCCTGAGTGATCTCTCTTAGGTGTTTGAATTATGTGCACGAGGGAACGTTACTTTTACACCATGTCCCTGTCGACTAATCCCGATTTTTTCGCAGCGACAACGGCTGTTACGAAGACGGGTTTTTCACTGCAGGCATCTCTTGTCGTTATCCCACTGAAACTTCTAGTTGGCACGGAAATTTTCGTCCCGCCTCTCTAGAGCTCCAAGTCCTGGGGCCCTCCGGCCGCTGCTCCGATGTTAGCCCGGTCAATCAGCTTGCGCTGCTCTGCCCTGGTCCTGTAATCACGCAGGAGTAACATATAATCTCTATGCAAAATAATCGCCTTTGTACGCTTCATAACTTCTGATGATGACAATGATAAAACTTCATTTCATCGACTACAAATTAAATCAGATCTTTGAGTGGGCTCAGGTATTTCTCTTCTCCTTGGCCTTGAGGATCCGGGCAACTGCGACTTTCAAATCCCGATGGGCCCTCTTTTGGTTTTGAGGGTCTGAGCCGATGATGCTACCCACACACAAGTACTTGGAAAGAGAGGCCCGTGGGAGTTGTGTTTCCAGGGCATTCATATAATATATCAGCTATATCGCCCATTGAATCTGGTTTTTTGAGAATAAAATCCGGAATAAACGATGAACCATTTGCAGGAATTGAGTTGAGTATCTGTCTTCTGGAGTTGCCCCCTTGTTACCTTTGAGAGGGGATTAATGCCACAAATCTTTGTAGTGTTTATTCATTCTTGAAAGCTGCCATCACACCGCGCTATCGCTTTCTTTGTGATGCAAGACGAGCCTAGATTTATCCTTATTGAGCGCATCCAGGCGGAGCCGATTCTACGCTGTTTCTGAATGTTCTAGCAAGTTTCCAAGCCTTATCTGGAAAGTTCGCTATCAGCTTTAAAACCAGAATGGATGAGAGCGGCACGCATTCCGTTCGACGTGCCACGCCACCGCCGAATGATTCAATTCTTTGCGGGGGCAGGTCAGGCCAAATAAAGTGTTCCGTTTAGAAGCCACTCTTGCTGTGGCAATATACTACGTGACAATATACTATATATAGTGCAGTCGCTTCAGTGTCACCTTATAAGCAAAAGGGAGGAAAAGGGAGGAAAAAGGTGCTCATACTATGTGGTTCCCTTGAGTACTTGCGGTTGATTGATACCCCAAGTACGGACGGCCATTACTAATTAGAAGATTTTGTAATCGCTGCCTGAGAAGGAAGGTTGTTGCTATTGTTGCCAGAACATTGTAAGTACCACAAAGCAAATGACTGAAATCCACTGCAAATTTTGTGAGTGCAGAAACCCTGCCAACCATTACCCGCGTTTGTCTCCGCAGACTGTGGCTGCAGTCACCGGCTCCAGACACGGTGCGCACCTGTGCTTCACCGTGAAGTACCACTGCTTCAGGTCGAGGGTATACTGACGGGCTGGCCTAGAAGATATCCGCGGGCTTTACGTCAGCACATTACAGTAGGGTAGTTATTTCAAAGTTGCTCGTGCATTGCATGACGAATAGTTCGTTTTCTTGATCATTGCTGTGTTTCATGTTGTTTCCACAGTATAGCTCGAGCGGGTGATGTTCGCGCAGTCCTGCATGGGATGATCTTTAAGCTTTGTAGCAAGTTTACCACGTTCAGCTGCTCACTTATAACCGACATTCATACTTTTTATTCTTTCATTTCGGAACAGAAATGGTCATTTCAATCACCATCATATTATCCTAAGATGTTTACTAAGAAGTAGGCATCATTTTCAACGGCTGTGTTGATTGCTTTTGTACGAAGTCTTTATAGCCGTGAGCCGTCAAACGCAGCAACTTGCAGGGTAAAGAAGTAATGCACGTATACACCGATAAAACTCAAGATAAACAAGACACATTAAGAGAGCGTATTAGCGATATGCGAGCGTGAGGATAATGTATTCGAATAAACTAGAACTAATTGGGCATAACGCTCAATTTCAGTCGAACTCTCGCCCATTCTTACATTTCTTCTCGAGCTTTGTACGTAACTTGGTGGTGAGTACCGTGGCCGATAGACGTAGGCGATAGGCGATTGGCCAGGGGTAACTCAGTCCAGTTGGTTCTGGCACGTGTGCTTTTTGTTTGCATTCATTAGCGCGACCGTTCATAAAAGTTTCAAGCTGAATAAATTTGTGGACGCTTAACAGAAGAAGCCACACACCTGCTTCATCAATACTTTCTGGTGCTTACATCTGTAATGCTTTCCAGACGTTCAAATGCCCGAAGCTGTAGAGCCGGCTTCGGCCTCCTTTCCTGGATATATGGATTTGCTGCTTTTTGTTCGATCACACAAAGCATTAGTTAGTCAAGTTCTATTTGTTAACGTTGCGGCTCGAACAAATGATTATGATAATTATGTCGGCCAAGCGCTGAGCCTAAGCTAATAATTTGGGCACGCTGAAGCCTAGCCGTAGGTCTCCAAATGTCAATTGGGCATAACATGTTATTGTAGAAAGAGAGATGAAATGAGGACACCTAAGCTCCACCTCAATTTTATGACGTCATACCTTTAATGGGTTCCTTCAGAGGCCTGGGGTCCTCTTTGCATATCCCTTACCAGACACGGACACTGTTTTTTATTTATTTACATTTATATTTTGTAACTTAATTTTGATTATTTTTTCGAGAAGGTACTCAAGGCCTCCATTTGAATAAGTCGAACGAACGTTCCTCTCTGTTCGAGAGTAGCGGGCCCGCATCATGACTCAAGGGTTAGCGGTTTGTGTCCCGGCTCGAACATTTTTATTTTCAGCGCAGTTCTTTTTCCTTATTGAGCAGGCACTTCGTAATGATGGCCGAATGAGGTCAGGACCCTGTGGAGCAATGAGGGATTCGGTTGTGACGACATCCCTTTTGGGCTGAGTGATCTCTGTTAGGTGTTTGAATTATCCGCATGAGGGAACGTTATTTGACGTCATCGCCCTGTCGACTAATCTCGATTTTTTCGCAACGACAACGGCCGTTACGAACACGGGTTTTTCACTGAAGGCATCCCTTATCGTTATCGCACTGAAACTTTTATTTGGCACGAAAATTTGGCATGGAACAATCCGGAACGAGGATTGTTCTCTAAGTAACTAAAGTGGTTTTTGAGGAAAGGAAATGGCGCAGTATCTGTCTCACATATCTTGGTGGACACCTGAAACATAACATAAGTAAAGGGAGGAAGGTAGGAGCGAACAAAAATAGAGAGAAAGTTCTACCTTTTTTTCTTTTTGACAATTGCTCTTTCTGTGAGAATAATTGAGCTTCTAAAGCACTATCATAGTGTTGTGAACGTCTAAGCCTTTTACTTTTTCCGTTGACATGCATACCTGGAGGTTTAAAGCTGCTTTGTATGCTTGCTTGATAATGTTGTCTACCAGGAATGCCTCTGTTATTAAAATGTAGATAGGGTTTGCAAAATATAACGCGACTCACTATGACTCACTATATAGCGCGACTCACTGGTCTCTTCTACAGCTGTTTCTGTAAAGAGTGCACACTGGAGAACTTAGGGTTAATCGACGCCTTCCTGCGCAGCGCGGCATGCTACCGTGCGTCTAGCGAATTATAGATCCTTTCTTGGCGCATCTATATTTGCGCCAAAGGACCAAACCGGAATCACACGTAGTTCCTCTAATCGGCGCCGCGATTAAAACTTAGAAGATGGGCACCGCTCTAGGTCTCCTTCTGCGATTGGGTAGAGAGCTGCAGAATCTGCGATGGCTCGTCTTGATTACATGGGTATAGGATGTGCGGTGTGACTGCCTTTTGGTGCCCGCAGAGAGAACAGACGGTGCTGGACTGCTCTGGAAACCATATGGAGTACATGCACGAATTTACGTAGGAAGCACTGACTTGTGCATCACTTCGAATTCTGTGTGCTTCTGGTAAGAATTTTTTCTTTCTTTAATTACGTTGAAGTTTCTTTGTGCTCAACTCGGACACGGTGGTCCATGTCTGAGACACGGAACGGGCCGAAGAGTTCGCCTAACGACATCATCGGACGGCCTCCTGGGGTCCGGCCCAGTAGAGGAGTCCACCGCGGGGAAGGGAACGTCACGCCAAGCCGTGTCGAAAACCTCTTTTTAGGAGCTAACCTCCTCCTCCCCCTCCTCTAGGTCTCACTTCCCAGAAGACCGCAGTAGGCCTGGCAGCATACAGCTGACTGTCTCCAAAGCGAAATGTACAACCACAGTTCTGTCCACGCTGTCTGCACATTTTGGGTTACTTATCCTAAGGCTTTACGTCTCTTAATAGCAGCAAAAGCTAGTGCAATTTTTTTTTAAGCGAAAACTTCACTTCGCTAGGTCCAAGCCATTCGAAGTGTAGCTCGCGCTCTGCTCTTGCCCGCAGTTTCGTTCGATTCCGTATATGCGTGTCACTGCTTCACCGAGAGCAGTTTGGCCGTCCACAAGCGACTAATAAATCGTTCATGTCTCAATTCCAGGCGTGCTGCTGTCGTCTGAGTCCCCTCTTTACCAGGAAACCTTTACTTGAGAGCGGTCTAGTTGAGTTATTTTTTCATCGCTTTGGACATAGCAGGAAACTAGCGGCTCTTTTTTTATAGAAAGAAACACGTACAGATCTGTAGCGGAGGCTCAACCTTAGAACGTCTTTATCTTTGTGGTACAGCGGAGGACCGGTCATGTACAGTCCATCCGGAGCTCGCCAAGTTCGCGCTACATTAGGCAGCGGCGCCTTGAAAAAGTATACAACAACAATTCCTTCCACGACGACTAATCCTTTCACCTGAAAGTAGTTTAACCCGAGCTCATAGAAGAAAATCGATCGACAGATATCTGCTCCTGCAGGATACACGCGCCACTTAACGAGCCTACTCAGTGGCTCATTGGTGTATCGCTATCGACAGAAGCCTTTCTTGATCATGTGAGGTTAAGAAGCATCGCGATAAAATTGCTGCATCAGCACAAATGTTCGGGTGCCCTGCGATAACATGATGTGGCAGGCACAGCGCTCAGTAATACTGCTTTAGAAAGCGTACATTGAAAGAACTCTGCATTATTTTCTGTCACTTCTGCAAAGAATCTCTCTCGCGAGTGTCAAAGCACGGAAAGATGTGCGGGAGAAGTGCCTTCGGGTCAGTCTGTGCCTCCTAATGGGATGTTCTTTCCTGTGAGACTCCACTTCCTAGCAGCCCCGCGGACAGAAGTTTTTAATCACATATCTGGAGGACACGGAACTAACTCACAAACTTTGAAATCTTTTGTCCCCGCAAGATATGTTTCTGCGGTGCAAGGACCTTTTTGTTTGCTAACCACAGGGCATTGTATTTCTAAAGTAACATGAAAACATTCTTGTTTTCTCCTTCGTTGCGTATCCATCTGTATTAAATGACCGCTTCTCTTTGTTGTTCATACGTTGAATTCAACAATTTCTGTGCTCTTCTCTTTCCGATCTTTTCCCCCCAAACAGGATTTTATATCAGCCCGTTCAAACGCCGGCTAAAGTATCTATTCTTCATTAAAGCGCCTCTCTCTCGCTGAAGAGCGTGCCGTATTCGTCAGTGTGCGTGCATTGGCCTGCAACCCATCAGCGTCATGTGGGACAACTATGCAGTAAAAACGTGAAATTCAACCATGCTTAGTGCCACTTCCAGAAAAGCAGAGTTAAATAATGAAAAGCCCAGTCCTTCCTCTATTTCACTGAGTTTGAAACATCAGCCTCTTCCAGTGTTTTCCTCAGAAACTGTCTTTTGGTCGCCTAAAGGGGCGCTCAATTATTCCCGCCTCTCATCGTCATCATCATCATCCTGACTGGGCAAACACTGCAGTGCAAAGGCCTCTCCCTTATCTCTCTAATTAGCCCTATCCTTTGCCACCTGAAGCCCCCGTCTCCCCGCAAACTTCTTAATCTAATCCATCCACCTAACCTTCTATCGCCCCCCTGCAACGCATGACTTCTCTTCGAACCCACTCCGCTACGCTTAACGACGAGCAGTTATATTACCTTTTCATTACATGCCCGCCCAAAGCCCATTTCTTCCTCTTGATTTCGGCTGGCATGTCTTTAACACGGGTTTCTTCCCTCTCAGCCCGCTTCCCTCTCTTAACTCTGCCCGCTTCCGGTCTCTTAACGTTACAGCTATATTTTGCTTTTCATAGCTCGTTGCGTTTTGTTTAACTTAAACTGACCCCATTTCGTTAGCCACCTCGTTTCTGCCCCGTAGGTGACTACAGGTAAGATACAGCTGTTGTATTATTTTCGCTTGAGGCATACTGCTAAACTATCAAAGAGAACCTGCCATACGCGTTCCACCTCATTCTTATTCTTCTAATTATTCGCCTGTCATGATACGATCTGTGGCCACTACCGGCCCTAAGTAGACATAATTACTTATCACTTCCAGCATGTCACTGCCATTTTTGAACAGCTTTTGCCATGAGAGACTTTTGAACATTACTTTGGTTTTCTGCATGTGAACTTTTAGTCCCACCGTTCTTCTCTCTCTGGTTAAATCATTCTTTAATTTTGCTACCTGGGGCAGGAGCCTCTGTCATGCTATGAGCCTTTAGCTCCTGCTCCTTTTTTCTCTGTTTTGAGAAAATGAAATTAAGAAAAAAAATAAAAAGTTATTAGATGAGCCGTTAGACGAGGCATATGAACAACTGTGTTTTTCATGTCTGCTACTAATTTATGATCATCATCGTCGTCAGCACAACTACGCCCACTGCAGCGTTAAGACCTCTGCTAAGACTCTTCAATTAACCCTGTCCATTGCCAGTTGTGGCCACCGTATCCCCGCAAAGTTCTTAGTGTTATCGACGCACCTAACTTTCTGCCGCCCCTGCTACTCCTGCCTGCTCTTCGAAACCACTCCGCTACCTCTAAGAAGCAGCGGTTATCTTGCCTTCTCATTGCGTGCTCTGCACAAGCGGCTGACTACCTACAGCCTGAATGCTGCAGAAAAAAAAAAAACACTTCGTTATCTCTATGATTTTGATACCACAAACGGCACTTCCGACAACGAAGAGGCCTAGGCTGAATGCTTTCCAGTGTTCGCTAGCAGCTGCCCGAAATACCTTATAACACTTCTCTGGTTACAGCAGTATCGCGTGAGCGCCACACAAATGCGATTTCTTAACGTTTCACTGTTGTCAACACAAAAGCCATCCCCTAGCCTCCAGTTCGTTCTGCTAAATGCCAACAAGCTGTTCACCTGCCGCCATGGTTCAATATTATTTCCTTGAAATTGTCAGAGTGGTGTCGAAAATCTTTTTCTTTCGTTTGCCGATTTCTTCCTGCACGAACTTTAACCCCCCCCCCCCCTCGATCATTTCCATTCCGAAAAGATCACGTGATCTGAACTTTTCCTCCACTTTCACGACGCCTGCTTCCACTGGGGTTCGCAGCTAGGGACGCCGACTTTCTGTGAGCACGTATCCGTATCCCTGTTTTGTCAGCAACAACAGTTGTGACACAGAGGAACGCCCGTCTCATCTACCCGTCCGGCGGTCGTTCATGTTGTCCTCTGGTAGAGGTGCACATACCAAGAGTAAGGGGTTTTGGAAAGTTGCGTTGAAAATTCACACAGGAGGAACACATAAGACTTAGGTTCGACACTGAGTCGTGAAATTTTGAGTTGAAAGTTAACACAACCATAATAAACGAAGGAACTTCCCGGAATAAATAATGTAATCACGAAGAGAATCGCACACTGGTTTTGCGGCACATCCTCTGGCGCTTCCCTTAAGCGAGGGGATAACCGGAATAGAAGGAGGAATCCTTAAGCGAGTAAAAAGGAACATAACAAATTTAGAAAGTGAGTTAGTTTCACCACATGACTCACAAATTTTCGACATAGAGAGCTATGATCGGCGGACGTCAAGATTTAAACCTTTTATTGCGCAACGCAAAATGGTCATGGACACCTCGAGTTGTCGTTAACTGCATAAGTGAACGATCAAGGGGAGTTGTTGTTGTTAGCATTTCGAAAGATTGCACATACCCCACAACTGGAGATCGGCCAAGAACCGGGATCACGTTGTGCCAAAGGCTGATAATCCAGGCCTCTTCCTTCTTTTCGTCTTCGTGTACACATGCAGCGTGGCTCGCATGTATCTACTCGCCTCGCCACCTCATGATTGCCTCATTTGCGTAGTAAACGAGTGGTTCTCGAAAATATTTGCATCATTCCGCTTTCTCAGATATACGTGGAGCTCTCAATATGCGTTCTTCATCGTGCACTTTATAACTCAAGAGTCTATCTCACTTTGGCACTATTGCCGCGTACCATTGTAGTGTCCATTCGTTCGCGCAAGGCCGCAGAAAAGGGGTGTTATCATTTGTGTTCGTGACGCGAGAAGCGACCGGACTAATCTCGATTGATCACAGTCATGCCGAGCTGCATCTACGTGTTTCCAGATTACTCTAGATGATCTCGACCTGTTATCTCGTAGTTTCCTTGCCGGCTTTAAATTGAACGATGCCGCGAGCATCGGGCATTCGTAGTTCGACGATTGACGAGCACGCTTGTTGCTTACGCCGCCACCGAGTGAGTCAGTTCTTTTGCGGGCGCAAGTCAGCCCAAATAAAGAGCTTCGTTTGCAAGTATTTCTGGTGTCTTCCTGACCGCTGGACTTCCGTCACTACAACGTGACATCTGGTGGAGGTGCGGGGTAGACTTCCATGTACCGCACACCCCCTACAAGCCGTGACGCCAGCCCTCTGAGTCATCAACCGCAGGACCTGAGTCCAGTCCACCGCGCTAGCCGACGCCTGCAAGGGGACGCACCAGAGTTCGGGAATCTGCCGGACCCTACCCGGAAGCGGAAGCCAGCCGCAACGTCTACCATGAGCTTGCCCCAGACGACGACTCCAATCATTCTTCACCAGCCCCGGGTGCCACCAACCTTCGACGCTTCGCCTGGCGCCGACCCCGAAGAATGGCTGGAGCAGTTCGACCGTGCGGCTATCTTCAACAACTGGGACGATGCCACGAAACTTAGGTACGTCTTCTTCGCCTTGGAGGGACCAGCAAAAGTCTGGTTTGAGAATGAGGAAGCTAACCTCACGAGCTGGGAAACCTTCAAGGAGCAGCTCCTAAAGACCTTCACGAACGTCGTGCGAAAGGAGAGAGCCCAGCAGCTGCTACAGTCTCGCATACAACACACAAACGAGACCGTTGCTGTGTACACTGAGGAAATGAAGCGCCTCTTCCGGCGTGCCGACGCGAGCATGAAGGAAGAAGAGAAGGTGAAGTTGCTTATGCGAGGAGTTAAAGAGCAACTATTTGCCGGCCTCGTTCGCAACCCACCGAAAACCGTCGCGGAATTCGTACAAGAGGCATCCACAATGGAGAAAACTCTTGACGCCCGAGCCCGCCAATATGACCGCCAGCAGCGCTTTTTGTCAGCAAGCTGCATGGATACCGCTAACAACGATAACCTGCGGGAGGTTATACGTGAAGTTGTGCGAGAGGAGCTCCGACGATTGCTGCCAATGGGAACGCAGCCGCAACTTTCATCGCTCACTGACGTCATCCGGGACGAGGTTCAACAGGCCTTGGGTGTGACGCCGACACCCACGCCGCCTCTGCAGCCCCCAGCCATGACTTACGCCGCAGCTGTGCGCCGTCCTGCACCTCGACGACGGGACCCAAGCCCCTATCGCCCTCAGCCAGCTGCGTTGGACCGCCGCCCACTCGCCCCAACCCGCCCGTCCTACGAGCGACGCGCGCAGCCGAGGAAATGCGACGAGTGGAGAACTCCCGACCAGCGTCGCCCACTATGCTTCCACTGTGGCGAAGCCGGTCACGTCCTCCGGCACTGCCCATACAGAAGACTGGGCATCCGAGGGTTCTCTTACGACGCTCCACGACCTCGACCCGGCCAGCGACCAGCCGAAATCGAGGAAGTTTTACGTCGGGAAGAATACTCATCGCCGAGCCGCCTATCACGTTCCCTGTCGCCATCGTCCCCGCGCTTTGTTTCTCCTAGCCGAGGTTACGCCGTGCGTGGACGCTCCCCCAGCCCCCGAAGGTTAAACTAAATAAAGCAGCCTCTGGAGGTGAGGTTGCTTTTAAGCGCAAGAACTAAGATCGTCCATCGACGAAAACACAAGACCATGCCTCAACTACCGACGACAACTACGACGACAACTACGACGACAACTACGACGACAACTACGACGACAACTACGACGACAACTACGACGACAACTACGACGACAACTACGACCACAACTACGACCACAACTACGACCACAACTACGACCACAACTACGACGACAACTACGACGACAACTACGACGACAACTACGACGACAACTACGACGACAACTACGACGACAACTACGACGACAACTACGACGACAACTACGACGACAACTACGACGACAACTACGACGACGACGACACGGCCAGACTTGAAGCTTTTACCGCTAATGGACTCGAAGTATGCATTCTCCGTGTTTATTTTCATTTTAAAGCATCGAGGCGACGCTTCTTTGGGAGGGAGGTAATGCCGCGTACCATTGTAGTGTCCATTCGTTCGCGCAAGGCCGCAGAAAAGGGGTGTTATCATTTGTGTTCGTGACGCGAGAAGCGACCGGACTAATCTCGATTGATCACAGTCATGCCGAGCTGCATCTACGTGTTTCCAGATTACTCTAGATGATCTCGACCTGTTATCTCGTAGTTTCCTTGCCGGCTTTAAACTGAACGATGCCGCGAACATCGGGCATTCGTAGTTCGACGATTGACGAGCACGCTTGTTGCTTACGCCGCCACCGAGTGAGTCAGTTCTTTTGCGGGCGCAAGTCAGTACAAATAAAGAGCTTCGTTTGCAAGTATTTCTGGTGTCTTCCTGACCGCTGGACTGCCGTCACTACAACGTGACACTATGTTGTACCATTTCGTGAGCGCGCACTGTTCTTCATAAAAATCATCATCAGTGCGACAACCACTCCTGCTTCCGGGCGACATATTGTATAACCTCGGCGTTCAACTTCGAACCGCTGTGACCTGCAGAGCTTGCCACAGGCATCGGATTCGTAAGTGCGAAAAGGTCAGCATTCGCGATCATAACTGTGAGCGAGGAGTTTCTATTGCGAACAACGTCCGGCCAACCCATACGTTTTGTCGGTAGGGCAATCTATATGCTACGTAACCCTACCTCTAGCGTTCAAAAATATTAAGCTCTGGTAGTAATTACACGTAGTTTGTCAGATACGAGTTGCGCGCGCACCAGTCTGGCATGTTGTAATCAATAACTCTCGCTTTCTTCAACCGGGCAACGAAAACGTTCTTCGTGGGCTTCTAAGAGCAGCAAGATGTCAAATGCGGCCGCATCGCTCTCATTTGGCCTGTAGCGGCCACATACCCTGGGTGGGTCTGATTGGCCGATCATGCAAGGTTGTTTGAAGATTGTTCGCACACCCTTAGGTTTCAGTGTTGCCGGACTTATCCCTCCTCGATATGGCCAGTGATCTCACACGATACGGATAGAGCAGTGCCTTTCTGTACCGTCTGTCACGTAGCTTTAAGCGCGACGATAATTCCTTTTCTTCCAAAGACAAAACTCCAGGCTAATAGTTATTGTGTGAAGTACGCACTGCAGAGCTACGATGAAGCACAGGCTGAACTAAACTTTCGAGTAGGTTTAAGATGGAAGCACCCAAGTTTAGTATCTACAAAGTCTGGTGAAGAACGATTGGGAAAAGGAGTGCACAATGCGTAATCGATTTATACTGCAGAAACAGCAGTACCTGCTTCGTAGAGGACATACACTGCGGGAAAGGCAAGGCCGAAAATGCAGATATGAGAATACGCCTGCAACTAAATAGAGCACAGTAAAGAACGCCTTATTTGTCACGATATCTGTAGGAACAGCTGTGTAGTTAACAGGACAAAACAAAGAGGGACGCATACACAGCACCTGTGTGTGCGTCTGTGTTCGTTCTGTGCTCTTACCTATTCTGTTTGCTTTTGTGCTTTTGTCGCTTTTGTGCACCTCACTATAATGGGAAAGTTTTGTTTTATTTTCCGGATCTTATTAACGAATTCTACTTATGACCTATTTTGTATCAAACCATGTGAAACCATAACAAAGTTGACAGAACAAGAGCTACCAGAGAACCTAACGTAGTGAAATAGCAAGATCTTAACATGAGGGTTTGCTTCGAGGAAGCGGAGAGGAGTTTTTGGTTTGAGGTTAAATTTTGTAAGTTTGGCGTGTTTGCTTTTTTTGGAGTCGCCGAGGTTGATAAACATTTTGAGTGCATGAGCGGGGTACATTTTTATAAGGCACTGAATTTATCTCTGAATAGCTTTCTTTCTTCAAAACAAGCAAAATAAAAAAGAAGATGACAATGATCGGCCACTAAAGCATTAGCAAGCCGCCGCAGTTCTTAGTGGTTATGGTGCTCGGCTGTTCATTCGAAATACGCGGGTTCGATTCCGGCCGCGGTGGTTGAATTTCTATGGAGGCAAAATCGTGGATGCCCGTGTACTGTACGATGTCAGTGCGCGTTAAAAAACCCCAGATGGTCAAAATTTAAAGAGCCCTTCACTACAGCGTCTCTCATAGACGGAGTCTTTTAGGGACGCTAAACCCCATAAGCCAAATCAAAGCATTAGCACATTCCTCCTGATAGCACAAAAGCTGTCGATCACTCTTAATGGTCATCACCATTCTCTGCAGCACCGTCCCCTGTGCCCGCGAGGGTTTCAACGAAACTTCTCCTGTCACTCAAGCGCAGCGAAAGCTTCCAGCGAATCACACCAGGCCGCGAAACGAGAGTGAGTAAGCAAAATATCTTGAGTGCTTACCAAAAGTCTTCAAAGCGTCTAAGCGGTAGAAGTTGGCGGCATAAATCAGCGTCATCAATCACAAGATTCACTGCCCTAGGCTATAGATTATCCTTTTCAAGCGTTGTCCACACTAATGTGCAGCAAATGCGCAGCTTCATCTTGGAGTGTGTTCCGCTAGCACCAATTCCTTTGTTTACAGCGAATTCCGCAGCCATGTTATTGCTACTGGCTTGCCTTTTTGATTTAGATAGCGACCGTAGTGAATATTTCTCAGAACTGTAAGGTGAGTAGCACGCAAAATCATTTTCGTGTCGAAAGCAACACTACGCAAGTCGCCGAGCCATTTGCCGCAGCTGAGCAAAGGCCATACTGCGCGTGCGCGAGGAGCAGTGACGTCACACGGCACACAGCTGGCGAGCCGCCACCGTCGCTGCGCGGGTTACTCAGAGGTGCCGTCGCCGCGCTGTCGAGTTGCGCCTGCGCAGAAGCGGCGCATAGCTAGCGTGCCGGGGCCGCCTC
The DNA here is from genome assembly GCF_055824585.1 of Amblyomma mixtum. Taxonomy (NCBI): domain Eukaryota; kingdom Metazoa; phylum Arthropoda; class Arachnida; order Ixodida; family Ixodidae; genus Amblyomma; species Amblyomma mixtum. The sequence goes on from NC_143013.1 coordinate 124,031,542, forward strand.
CGCTGCCGCGCGCACTCTATTGCCTCTCTTTCTCTCCTCGTTGCTTTCGCAATCCTCCAGGTTTAACCAGAGCTAAACCACTACCATTTTTTTCTGCAATTTCTAGAATGAAGATCATCTTCAAAAAATACGTGAGCCCCTTATCTCTGGCGTACTCGTCTATGTTGTTTTTCTGTTGTAATTTGCAGCCATTGGAATACTTTGCAGGCAGTTTTTTACAGGGATGAAAAATTACTTGGTGCTTTGAGTTGCAAATCCGGCTTTTACTTGAGGCTCCAGTTTGTAGACATCAACATCATGCTCGGAGAAAGGTGTGTACGCTGGTGCTACCGCCCTAGAGGCAAGAAAGATTTTATCCTTTTGCTTCGGCAAAATCACAAACTGTTAAGAGGGCTGTTGCGGCCCCTTCTCTGGAGTCCGCACTCGTCAAGTGATGCACTCACATGATGCAAGGGTGCTTTCGGGGCTAGGTAGCCAGACTGCGCAGTACAGGGTTCCCTGGCCACGTTTTGACAACTGTGACCGAGGCACTGCTATAGAAATTAAAGGGAAGCGAAAAGGAGACACGGAGACCAGGAAGACTCAAGAACGCCAAAAAAGTTATTCCATACATCCACAAGGTGTCCCACAACCTAAAACGGGTAGGCAACAAGTACGGCGTCCGGATGGTTTTCTCGGCGCTGTGTAACTTGGCCCTGATGTGCCCTAAGGTCGGCAGTAGTGGCCCTGCAACATCTGGCTCTATAGAAGAAACACGCCAAGCCCTTTTTCGTTCGGTGTGCCATGGGTGTTGTCTATGAGATCCCCCTTTCTTGTGGCAAAGTGTACGTTGGCCAGGCTGAGCTTTCTGTTAATGAACGTGACAGGAAACATGAAAGAACGTTTGAAAACGTATTATACTCAAGCACCAATCGACTCCCCCATTACCGTTCTTGAAAGGATCAAAACAATCGGAACTATGAGCCACGGCATGACAAGGCCAAAATTCTGACGGGGAGCACCGATAGATTAGCTAGGGAAATATAGGAAGCCTTTTTTATCAATGCGAGAGGCCATGTGTGTCAGCACCACCTCTGTCTCCTTGCATACCAGCGAATTCCCATAGGTTAGAAATGTTGGAAGAAGAGCAGTCTGCGCAGTCTGCACTTAACCTACTTTGACTTATTTACTGTTATCTTGAGTAGAAAAGAGAAAGAAAAAAAGTGCGACCTTACTTTTCTCTCCACCCCTCTCCTGTTTCCATGACCTTTTGTTCTGCATCCAGTTATAGATGCGTGTGCGCTCACTGTTCTCTTTTTTTTTTACGTTCAACAAAGATAGCTGTTATAGTTGGAGTCAGAGCCTCTGCTGTCATTTCTTTCTGCGCATTCGTGTAAAACGCATCATCAACTAGGCCCGCAACGTGTTTTATTAATATACTGGAGTCGTGCATAATATTGTTTTGCTGAAAATATTTCGTTTTTTCGTAGCGTTTATCCCTGAATAATTAATGCACTGAGGTGTATGCAACCGTGTATCAACGATGGGTACAGATCACTGGTTCTTGATGAATAATTCAGTGCTGTATTGTGTATACGGCTACGTACTCATTCGACCGCCAATGGCGCAACATTAGCGATGACTGCTACACGACCGTGCGTCTTTTTCCCGTGCGTCACGTCATCCAGCATCTGTTTGTATGCCACGTCATCGGCTTCGTGTGGATTCCTGACACCAATGAAAGTCTCTCGATCCGCGCGAAACATTATCGCGGCTGTGTAAAAAAGCGCGCGCTCGCATGCTCAAACGTAACCTAACGTAACGGCGACCCCTACTGGTCCTCTTGGTAACGATCATTCCGGAGCAATAAATTACAAATAGACCCTAACGTCCAGCAAACAGGTTTCACGAAACAACTTCGATCAGAGCTGTTTTCGACGTCATTTTGCGCTGTCCCGTCGTCTGGCGCTTAATGATGATCGTCATTTCATTGCACCAAGAGCAGCTGGGTTATTGAGCGTCATGTTAGCCTTGCGTTTAGTCTAAGCGAGGCGGCATCAGAGACCCGTATTTTTAAGCAGTTCGCGCGGGCACAGCGCCAGGGTATAGTCCGAGGACAGGGCAAAGCTTGCTCACGCCAAAAAACTAGTGAGCACCCAGGACTACCTGGAGTTAAACCCCGCGGATCTCCTATACGATGAATTTGCTAAACCCGCTGTGCTACCCCTGCGGTCGGCAATGGCTTCGCGGGAGACGCTTTTACCCATGCTCCACAAGACGGAGACACAAAGAAGTTCTGAATCTTAGTGTGCCCTCACAAGCTTTAAACTGAAGTGTTTTCATTGCCGCTGCATAAACTTTACCGTGTTCTCTGAGACTTGCCGTTAAGTGGTGAGCGCGCTTCTTAAGCAAGCCAAATTTCTTTTATTTTTATAGTTGTAGCTGCTGAACGAAAGCGCGCCACTCCTTGCAATGGGTCACGACTGACCAATAAGCCTTTTCGTTGTTCTTACTCTAACCCGTAAATCGGTACCATTCCCAGTAATGGTGATCAGATGAATCTTCCCATCCTAACGTGTGCCTTCAGTAATGGGTCCTTTGTGTTGAGGCCAAGCGCCGTCTACACGACAGGCAAGAAGCGCATGGGCCTTCTAGTGCGCTCTGAATTTTGCAAGGTTTGATAGCCATTACTGACACATGGCGCCAGGCTGAACAGGTCTCAGTTTGTCAATATACGCCGGTCCTCTTGGTAACGATCATTCCGGAGCACAAGTGTGATTTGATTTATTCAGAGGCCCAGTATGGCGAAATATGTCAGTAGGTCGTCCAAAGGATTGTAATATGCGCGCTGCGCGCCTCTGGATAATGAGCTGCTCTTGCGAGAACAGTGCATGCTTGCGGAGTAAACATAATGGGAGCTACCTAAGGACCCTGTATCGAACAGCGCCAATACAATCAGGCACAAGAGACAAGGTGGAAACGAACACGCGGCTGTATTCCTCGTCAATTGTGCCTGTTGGCGTTCCCGCTGATCGATACAGAATGCTTAAGCAACAGGCCCCCAAATTGTTCTTACTCAAGGATTTTTTTTGATAAACCATACCTCTGCCAAAAAACCTTTCTTGTAGCACAAAACAAATGAGAGAACATCTTGAAATATACCCTGGGTGTCCTGACACTGCATACTCAAAACAAAAAAATATCAATTTCTCGCGACGCAGCTATTCTCTCGCCCTTTAGCTGCAGGGGCAGCCATCTATACATGAGTAACTGAGAACACACGCGGAGTGGGCCTGACTGGGCTTGTAAATACTTCATTACTTGTGCTCCGCACCTAACGCTCTGCCAATCTAGCTTCGCTCAGTGGAACAGGTGGAACTGGAAGTTCTTAACATTTTTCTCTAACTTTTTTCTCTTTTGTTCTCTTTTGCTCTATTGAATTTTACTGTTAATGTACCTCCCCCCCCCCCCCCCTACAATAATGCCTCTTAAGGCGCTGTAGGTACCTTGAATAAAAAAATAAACAGGTTGTGGCAAGCACGGAAAAGAAAGAGCAGCGCCAAACATGACCTCAGATAAAGAAGGTCATAGGAGTGGGCTGTACTGTACTTTATTTACGGCATCCCATGTTTCGCGCTTGTTACGTGTCTCAGTGAAGTAGTGTGGTGTACAGTATTATGTACTATTCTCCAGGCTATTATGCACTTTCATTGAAGTAGCGATGGGCGCTGTTGATAGCTGATTCTGAACGGGATAAACTAAACCACCCACTAACTTGTTTTTGAGAGCTGTGTAACAGATATTTTTACGTTTTTATAAGGAAGCACAAACGATATGTGGCTGGCTTATACAGTTACGCACCCTTGTGTTCTTTGTAGGCTCTGGCTGGGCCATACTCTGCCGTCGAGACGTTATGTCTTCCGGTCTAGGTGCTCCCGACAAGGAGCATGGGCTTTCAAAGCCAGACGGAGAGATGTCTAAGCTGTCCACTCGTAAGAGACGCAGGCCCAGCGCGACAGTCGCCGTAGAGCAAAAGAATGAATCTCACCCTCCGCAAGTTAGCGAGGAGGCAGTCAAAACGGTATCTTCAATTAAGAGGGCTCGCAGGCTGTCAACTAGTACTGCTCACAACCGCAGTCGACGCCTGTTAGCTGGCAGCTCCACCAGCCGCCTTAAGGGTGCAACCATCAAAGTGGAAACAGCAGGGCCAACCTCAGACGATCCTGCTTCGAAGCTTGCAAAGCCAAGTGATGCTGAGAGCCGTAAAGCGCCACATCCTGAACGCGTTGCAGAGAACCAGCCATCGCAGCAAGCTCGGGACAAAACTTCATATCTAAAGCACTCACGGAAAAAAACCAGCCAAGTGGCCTTCGGTGTGCATGAGGCTCCCTCGGGTGGTGAAACGAAGCAGGGGGACGTGATCGTCACGCTGACCGCCACCCAGCCTCCTAGCGCTCATGCCACGACGTCTACCAAAAAAGATACGGCCGAGACTAGCCCGGCTTGCCCGGAGAGCGCAGATGTCCCACCAGGAGACCCGGCACCCGCCGGCTCAGTGCCGGATATTGGACCTGCCGAGGACCCGGCACCTCGCACCAAGGGTTCCAAGGCGATTCCAAGGAAGAGCGCCGTGTTGAGTCCCAATTGGCTGGACCTGAAGCACCTTGATTTGGCCGACAGGGTAAGTTGCCGATTTGAACACTTCAAGCGGCCGTGTCTTGTAATATCGGGGCATGGTAGAAATTGAGCTGCATCTGATTTATAAGTTCAGCGCCCTGTTGCAACGAACGAAAAGTAGGTGGTGTCGCACACTCAGCGAACACTAGCTTTGTTTCACTTCTGAGCAGGGCGCTGTAGTATAAACATTTTGAAGGTGAGCGTTACTTACAACAGGACACAACTCGCCTATAGCATTTGGCTTAGGGTCAGGAAAAAAAAATCAAACGTAATTAGGGAAACTTAGGGGCCTTCTTAGCCAGATTGTTACAGAAAAAATATTATATCGTTTAGATTGCGTGCGATGGTGTCTATAACGAGTGCCTAATGCTCTTGCAATTTTTGCGCCCTGATTCTGGTTTGCAACTGTTTCATTGGCTCTAAATGGTATGCATGAATTATAACATTCAAGAATGATCGATCACTTTCGATTTTATTATCACATGAAGTCTAATTCAACTTGCTAATTTAGCTGATTTCACCAATTAATCCCCTTTTTCAAATATAGGAGTGGTCCTACCAGAGTTTTCAGTGTCCTTAGCAATTTTGGGGGCTAGTCACATTTCCAACTTTGGCGGTGCTCTATCACAGGTATCATAGGGGCTCTATCAATGGTGGTCACGTGGTGTGGATGGCGTCACGACATTTTCATTGGCACTCATGATCGCGGGGAGTCCTCGTACGAATCCTGGCGTAGTGGCGCAGCGATTAAGCGCCACTGCCGAGGATGGTGGCGACTTCAAACACAGCACCGGTTGGGCTTCTGCGGCCCAGTTTGCTCATCCAGAGCTCCTGTAAGGCTCACGCGCAGCGCCACGATGGGCGAGTTGGAATTGCATAGAGTTTAGCAACGCTGCGTGGTTTGCTCACTATCCGCTTCCTCACAACACAAGATGGCGTGACCTCTTCCCAGCAATCATAGAGATGCTTTACAGAGAATTAGGCATGTTCTTCTGAGACGGCATGCTAAACTTTTTCGCATTTATATTTATTATCGCTGAAGCAACGCTTTACTATTATATCTTTAATCCCTTTCGACATGAAATATGGCCGCCTTCTACTGCAAATTTCACACTTAAAAGTAATACGTTCATATATAACATCGTGAAAGTCAAAATATTACTGATATCTTGGGCCGAAGCTACCTAAATTAAGTTTGGTCCTGCACAAACACTGTCTTGTCCTCGTGTTTCACCATGTACACGATTTTCTTTACCTTATCAGGACACTGGAATGTGGGAAAGGGCGCATGAGCAGACTCTCATATTTAATGACATAATTCTGCAATTCCGGGTCGAGTAATGCAAAGCTCCTCTTCTTCTTCCTTCGGCAGCTGCGCAGCAGTGCTCCTGAAGAGGGACATTCTCATCAGCCTCGTTGCTGTAGCGGCCATGCTATTTTTCTTAGTCGCCCTGTTCTTCCTAATCCCTACGACGACACTGAAAGTAAAAGGCGGCTTCTGCGTGACAGACGACTGCCTTTCACACGCAAGCCTTCTCGAAGAGAGTCGAAGCATAAAGTTTGACCCCTGCCACCACTTCAGTGCCCACGTCTGCTCAAACTGGTCACCGCCCAAACTAAGAGAAGAAATTAGAGATTTTGACACGTCCTCTATGGTAGACATGGTCTACTCATGGCTCCTGGACCTGAGCAAGACTCTGCAGGAAGGATCCAAGGCGTTCCCCGTGGCGAGCAAGGCACTGGCTATGCTAGAGCCTTGCATGAGCAACTCCTCCAGGTACGGAACAAACATGAAGCTTTTCCGGCAATATCTTAACGATCTCAGCCTGACTTGGCCGAATCCACCAAAAGAAGATATCGACGCTCTTGGCGTGCTCGTCAATCTGGCCTACAATTGGCAGGCTGCCTTCTGGTTCGAGGTGAGAGTATCTTTGATGCATAAAGGCCTATACAAAGGCAAGCGCAGCATTATTTTGACGTCGTCTCCCCTGATTACCCTCTACCGCCAGCAGCACCGTGCTGTCATAAGAGACGGAAAGGACGCCTACGTCAAGTACTGGATGGACTTCTACGCAGCCCTTTCCGGCGACATAAAAACAGCCAGCAAAGAACGGGCGCTTCAGACGGCCGAAATGGAGGGTGACATTTTTGAGTCTATCAAAGAGGCTTTACACGCCTCACCAAAAGATTCGGCTGTGTTCCCGATAAGCGAGCTCGAAATGTTCACGAACGACATAAGCTCCAGCCTATGGTTGCAGCTGCTGAAGAACGCTACCGCATTGAATCCCGAACTGACTGAGGATGACGTTGTTGTTACGACTAATGTACTTTTCCTGCAGACAGTGGGTAACCTGTTCAAGAGATACACCAACGCTCAGATCTTGGATTTTCTTGGGTGGCAATTTGCCCAGCATTATGCACCTGTGTCAGACAGCGGCCTTCTGGTGGCGATTTACGGCGACCGCAGGACAGCCAGAAGCTTGAGACCCGCCTTCTGCGGATTCCACATCGAGGTGCCCTACAGGGTGCTCCTCCTATCCTTGCGCTTGGCGTCGCGGCTAACGCACACCGACAGGAAAATAGTCGACGCCGGCTTCGACCGCCTTGTATCGACGGCTGTGTATTTGCTCAACAATTCGATTTGGTTGGACCCAGAGAGCAGATCCTTGGCCACTGAAAAACTTCACGCTGCCAGTTTGCGGCTTGGCCTCCCGCCAAATTCCTCAACGATACAAACCTGGAGGAGTTATTTCGAGCGTTTCCGGAAAAAGAAGTGTCGTTTGGCGAATACATCATCAACTCGCGCCGGAGCATTCGAACAATCAAGAGAACGCCGGAGTTCTACACAGTGCTTGAGATGCCAGAGAACTATGGCCTGCCGTATTTCGAGTACGATTACGTAGAAAACACCGTAGGTGTCGCGATTGGTGCGGTGGCCCGCCCGCTATTTTACAGCAAAGGCACTCTGGCCATGTTCTATGGCGGATTTGGCTTTTCGCTCGCCTTAGAATTGGTCAAGGCGCTCGACCAGGAGGGACTCCAATGGCACCCCGACGGACGGCTGGTCGACTCCTTCCTCAGCGCAAGCTCGCAGGCTGTTTTCGAAGCCAAAAATAGGTGCTTTAACAACAGCGAGCTGGCCGGCAGCAGGAGTGTGTTTCCAGAAATACCGGCGCTCCAGATAGCCTACTCTGCTTTCCTCGACGCCGCCAGTGAAGCCGGGAACACAACGCAGATAAGCGCCGAGCTTAACGAAGAGAAAGTATTTTTTATGACCATCTGCCACATGACGTGCACCCGACAGGACGTCAAGAACCCCTTTTCGGTTGACTGCAACAAACTTGTGCGCCACTCTGCTCCTTTCGCAAAGGCATTCTGCTGCCCGGAAGGATCTCGGATGAACCCGAGAAATAAGTGCAGCTTTTTTGTCTGATACCAGATTTTTGTGATGTGAGAATTTTTTAAGCTTTATGAAGGTTCTGTGAGTTTCTGTGGATACAGAACTTTGGCTTCCATGTGTAATCTTGTGTAATTCATAAGCGATGTCTTGTGTAATGTATATGGAATTGGTGAGAACTTTGGAAAACTGCGGTGGTTTCCATATTTTTTGTTTTTATTTGGTGTCATCTGATGTGGTGTTGTCTCATAGGCGTTGTCACATTTTTGCGATGGCCTTGCTCCCGGGTATCAAGCGGCGTTAGAAATGATTTTCGAACAGTCCTAATCAAAGCTCAACTCTCTATATTGAAATATCCCTCTTAAGCAAGGAAACCTAGGCGGCTAATAAGCTTTTGTACCTAGGCTAAATGGTCGTGCAACTTTGGCTTCTTCTAGAAACGTTCTTTTATGTGTTATTAATGCAGTTATAGAAGCCAAGGCCAAAAAGTGACTTACACTTGCTAAGAATTGTACTTTCGGTTTGGAAAAGATCGAACTGCTACGCTGAGATTTCACTGCAGCTACGAAGTGGTGGCCCCTTTTGTTATCGGGGACGCAGACGTTCAAAGTTATATCTTATTTCCTTTGCGAGTCGCAGTTTGCACACTATCACACTTCGTCGATGGTAGACCCGTTAGCTTAACCTGGCGACTTTTGTGCGTTTTCTTGTCTACTGAAGTGGACATGCGGTGCTTAATTTTTAAATTACGTTATTTGCTTAACCACTGTGAAGTCATCCATTTGCATTATCGGTATATCCAAGTGTTGAATCCATTGATGCCTCTGTAGTTATTTTGCCTCGCCATGTTATTTTGGCCTCAAAATTTTCCTTTCGCCTCGGACAACATAAAAAATTAAGTCAGAACAGATGGCGTAGTGGTTTAAATATAAAAGCTTTTGCTATTAGCGCTTGGTTTTATCTTCGCTGAGCTCTTAGTTGGCGGACGCTAATAGTTTTTCTCACTGCAGAAAAGGAAACTGAGAAGAAGTGAAACGCATCCAGCATAATAAACTTGACGTTTTTAACTTTATCTTCGAACCAATGTCGCCTGAATACTGGAGCCCTCGGGGGCCTCTTTGTAGCCAGCGTTTCTGCTCCAGAGTACGACCTCTCTGCTCTTGCAGTAGGTGATTTTTCATTAAGCGGGAGCAGGTGGACGATAACTCACCGATATGTTGTGCGACTGAGATGCTCTGTCTTCATTACTTTTTGATCTTCGAAGCCACAACCACGATCTTAATTTTTGCGAACGGCCCCTTTATGCTTGGCAACTGCGCTTATTAGTTCGCAGGCGGTAGTGTTCAGAATTGTGTGCTTCTTGAGGCGTAGTCCAGTGTACTCTATTGGAAATACACACCCTGCCCCCCCCCCCCCCCCCCTCCGATCCACTGTATTATTTGTGCGGAATATTTTGAGATGTCGAACTTAAATATACTGAACAGTAGCAGGGGGGCCTTTTTGTCCGTCATACGTGCGCTCATCCGTTATAATAATACGTCTACTATCCCCTTAAAGGGAGCCATATAGGGCAAATTGAAGTTTGCCAGCTTTGTTTTGCTATTGTTCTTACCGCAAAGCGTATAGTTTCAATGAGAACTGAGCGTTTATAAGCTTAACAATGTTAAAGCTGTCGCAGCCGCGTGTCGTCTTTTTTCCGAGCAGTTAAATGAATCATTTCGTGTTCAAGGACGAGAGGCATTGAGAGACGGGGACGGGCGGCTTTCTCTCGTTCTATGGCTCTTGTCTTTGCGCGTTTCACGCCGTGCTGCACGGTGACCAACTCGCTCAGCTGAGAGACAGAGAGAGACTTTAATGAATAAAGGAGAGGTCTGCCTGGCGATGGGCCTGGCATACTGCGGCAGATGAGGGTGAAAGGAGGGGGTAAGAAGAGAGAAAAAGGAAATAGAAAGGTGACATCAAGCATACTGAACACTCACGCACTCACAAACACACACGATTATCAAAGGATGTCCACTAAATCCGTGTCCATAAGAAACACTGAGAATGTTTGTCTCTCGCTTAGCCGAAGTCGCATCGCTCAGTGGTCCAAGCACATGCTCCAGGTGCACGGGGCCGTCCTGACGGAGTCCTGAAGGACTTCACAGTGCCTTGCGATGGCGATTAATGATTTGGCAGTGGCAGATCAAGTGCTGAAGGTCCTCACGCGCACCACATGTCGAGCACAGAGGGCTACTTGAGACACCAATTTTATAAAGGTAGAATTTAATGAAGGCAACATCCAGACGAATTCTGTGCAGGCAATTACGATCGCGTCTATTTAAATTGCATGGCACACCAAATTCACAAGTGGGGTCGATGTGAAGAAGGGGTCTGTGTTGAGGCTGTGGGTCACACCACAAAGAGCGTTGCATCTGGCAAGTTTTAACAGCCAGAAATGTCGCGCCATCACTATGAGAAAAGGGTATGGCTAGCAGCAAGCAGGTGTCGCCATGCGCCGACCTCGCTGCACTGTCAGCATCATCATTGCCTGCGAGGCCGCAGTGAGCGGGTAACCACTGCAGCACAACACGGTGACGTAGCTCACAGGTCTCGGTGTGTACTGTGTTCAAATCATCAACTATCTGCTCCTGAAGGCTTCCTGATGAGTTTATCGATTGTAGTGCAGCGCGAAAGTCGCTGAAGATTACCCACGCTGTTTGCGGCTGCTGTAGAATGTAATTAAATGCTGCTCGCTAAGCAGCCAGCTCGGTAGCAGTAGTCGAGGTGCGGTGACTGAATGTCGCCGAAATTGTGGTGCGCAATGACGGAATCCAGACGCCAATCGTTGATGAGCTTGATGTGAGAGAGCCATCAGTGTAGATGCGGCCGTACGCACTGTAGCAACCATAAATATGCTCATGAGCGAAGTATTTAACAACAGGATCGGGGGTGTTTGTTTTTCGTCTAATGCCAGAGACTGTGGTCTTGATTTTCCATGCAGCGTACCTCCAAGGTGCGGAAGAGGTTCTTACAGGGCGCTAGTACTGTAATGGAAGAATGTCAGAAATGTCCTCTGCACAGTATTCTGCGAGTGGAGGGTTAGGTACACGAGCCACAAACCGCACCTGGGCACGAAGGAGTTCCTGCGTTAACAGAACTGATGCAGATGTCTGCTTTCTGCTCGAGTACCCACTGTGGAGGTGTTTTTAGGATGGCCAAGGCAGATTCTGAAGGTTTGCATAGCTTCAAGGCTTTTAATATTGGTTTGCGAAATACACTGAAGAGCTGGGAGACTGTAGCGCAAACGACCTTCACAGAGCGCTCCATGCAGTCGTAGTAATGAAGCTGTAGAACAGCCTTTTCTGATGGTGGAGAGCACACAAAATATAGAGGCGTAAGAGGAGAGCTTGATATTCAGTTGTTGCACATGTGGGGACCAGGATATTGACCTGTCAAACGTCACCGCTAGGAATTTATGGCTTATGACCTAAGGTATTTGGGTGCCAGCAGGTTTCAGCACGTAGCGCAAAAGATCGCTCCTCGAGAGTATAATTGCTGAGCGTTTATCTGGTGACATGGCGAGACCGCGCTTACTTAAGAATGGTTCAGTGCAGCTTATTGCCCTCTGTAGACGGACATGCACAATACGCCTATTGCATCCGGAACATCATACAGAGATGTCATCTTCATAAAGGGAGATTTCAACTGTCGGTGGGAAGCATTTTTCCAAGCCGAGGTCAGTCGGATTTCTGGAAGTCAGCATGCCCTTTGTACTCTGCACTGCAGACATTCTTTGTCGAAATCGTTTCATCGGCGGGAAATGGTTCATGTTTGAAACGGGCTGATTCCTTAATTCCCGGCTTCTTGAGCACAAAAAGGAATGTTGATACGCTGGGAGGGATGCACAGCGCCTACACACGCGCAAGCCGCCGCGGTGGCTCAGTGGCTATGGTGCTCGGCTGCTGACCCAAAAGACGCGGGTTCGATCCCGGCAGCGGCAGCTGGAATTTCTTTGGAGGAGAAATTCTTGAGGCCCGTGTACTGTGCGATGTCAGTGCACGTTAAAGAACCCCAGGTGGTCAAAATTTCCGGAGCCCTTCACTACGGCGTCTCTCATAGCCTCAGTCGCTTTGGGACGTTAAACCCCATAAACCAAACCAAACCATACACACGCGCAAGCGTTTGAAAGAAGATTATAATCCCGCCCTCTTTAATAATTTGTCATTTTAGGTACTTCTAATACAGTCAAGAAACAATGCAAGTGTGAGAATAACAAATATGTTAGATCATCAGTAATCTTCTCCAGTTTTTGTGCCATTTGAATCTCTTCTTTACTTGGGACTTATATCAACTTGTCTCTGATTTCTGGTATCCGTTTTGCTTGAGCTGGTATAATCGTGTCCACGAGAGAAATATTTATAATGAGCAGGTGATTACGGTCAATGTTGAGACGTTATAAGTCATTCAGATGTAATTCTTACTTTCCAGGTACCGCAGTGGGATATGTGGGACAGCAATTTCTTGGCAGCTGTTGCTTTTTAGTTTCTTTTCTCTTCTGTCCACCCTTTTTGGATGTGTTTAAGTGAACACGATGCGGGAATGTGTTGTATCTGACTGTTGCTTCGAATAGATTAGATTCCGAGTGGTTTATGGTTTACGACATCCCTCAAAGCCTCACCCACGTGCGCTGACATCAGACAGTACACGGGCCAATAGCATTCTGCCCCCATCGAAATGCGACAGCCACGGCCAGGATCGAACGTGTGTATTTCTTGTCACCAGCCAAGTGCCATCATCAGTGAGCCATCGCGGCGATTTAAGATAACGAATCTATTTGGCAACAAAGATGAAGAGAGAAAGCTGCCCTACAGGCCAAAAACACAAAAGTTCAGCGCCATTTCACGCCAGGCAGGCAAAAACTGGCGGGGCGACGCAAGCTGTGGTGCTATAATCTCCTGTCAGTAGCTTCGAACCGGCGGTGTGAAAGGACGGTACGTTACCAAATGAATGTGCGTTCTCGCTTTTCCACTGTCTTGGACGCAGTGGTGTTTGCTGCTGAGGAGCGTGAACACCAGCCGTTTACGTAGTTTGATATTTTGAGTTAATGAAAAAATTAGTGACGAGATTAAACCAAGTACATGTTGGTTGGGAAAGAAACGTTGATAGGCCAGCAGGTAAGACAGGACTGGTACAAAAAGTACGAACAGATTAAAAGCATTTCGGCGAATATTTGGATGCGTGTGAATGAGGAGGAAAATCTCGACGCAAAAAGTAAGACAGATGTTAACAAGAGGGAATTCATTATGCAGAAGCTACAGGTGTGTTAGGACCAGTAAGAAGCAAGCGAAGTCAAAAAGCTGACGACGTCTCAAGCGCTTAGCGTTTGCAGGGGCGCCATTTCCAGCGAAATACGTCCGGCTGTTAACGCGAGAATGGACGTCATTTGCCTAATGCGCTGTTTCTCTTGCGTTCCTCTCACATAATGTTTTCTGGACATTAAGTGCGAATGCTGACCCGGAAATGACAGCTTACGCATTCGCGTTTTCGTAATGGCGTGTTTTGCCCAGCCCTTGGTTCATTTCTTTTTAATTTAACGCATCCTGAATGCTCTCTATTTTCTGGATCTTTGCGGCTGGTTCCCTGGCACTTGAAGAGAACGACTACTTCACCGCTGCTTATCAGTCTTCTGGATGCCTTGACCTGTCGGGGAAGTGGCATGCTTACCTAAAAGCTATACAAGACATCACGCTTGCTGTTTTATTACTTCCACTGGCCTCGAGAAGTACACGTCCCACCAGTTACATGTTTGGCAGCGAACTCGTAGGAAGCATCTTCTCGATCACAGGAACTTTTCGCCACCTCTTCTCATCAGTATGAAACATGAAAAAAAAAATTCAGTTGAGAGCTTTTGTCGAAAATAATTATTTAAAGATCCAGATACTTTTTCTCCCTGTGAATGACAATCTCCAGCTCTCTCCAGTGACTGCTTTCCCTGACCATGAACACGAAAGGGTGGTAAATGGTTTGATACTTTTTCTAAGGAAGCTAACAGCGTTATTTAAATATAAATAGATGACAAAATTGAATTGCTCTGACTCTGCTTAGGATTTCTCAAATGGTAGCGAACGCTGAGAAAGGACAGGTGCGGCACAGCAAGGCAGGTCTGCATCACCATGATGTGATTATTTGCCTCCTGCCTACATTCATGTACGGCGGAGCAAACAGACCCATCGTAGAACTTTCGTCGTCATCTGCTGATTAAGACACCGTTCCGCTTGAGTGGAGTAAATACATGATTAACATCAGTTTTCTACTGCTGGACACTGCAAAGGAGCAAGCAGCAACGCTCCTTTCAAGTGAAAGGTTGTTCTGATGACGTCTAAGCTATTCTATTACTCTGCAGTCAGCGTTCTCGAGTCGTGGGCATTGCTTCTTTCCAGAAACAAAAGAATGTTTGGCAAATACTGTGCACCAATTGAACGATGGATAAATTATTTCAAACAGTTCTGTTGTTTTTTAAGGCGGAAGCCTTTAATGTCTCATCGTTATAAGCAGCAGTTGTCGACAGAAAATGTCACGCTTTTCAATTGGTGGAAACGGTCGTGACGTCACAGTGCGCGAATTTCAAACGGGGCCAATTGTACTTTGGCTAGTAACCATGCAACCAATTAGCTTTACTAGTCAGGCCATATAAATAAAGAAAACCGATTAAGAAATTGGTCGAGCTCAGGAATCGAACCCCGGTCTTCAGCGTGCGCGACGAGCATGCTATCCACTCCGCCATGCCAGCTCGATGGTTTGGAATGAACAAAGGCGCGTCTAGTGAATACGGTGTCTTCACTCACTCTCAGCCTCCTCCATTCCCTTCCCGCGAGGTTTAGGTGTCCACCGACAAATGAGAGACAGATACATTTCCTTTCCTCAACCAATTTACTGACGAGCGAGGCGTAGAACCGAATGGGCGATGGCGTTCTATGGACTCCTTGGCAGCATTGCAAGACGCTATCGCGTTCCACTCTTAGGGGCATCAGTGACCACACTTTAGGTCAAAAAAGTGCCCCCCCCCCCCCGAGTTTTGTGAGACAGTTACTGCGTAATTTCCTTTCCTCAAATACAGTTTTTATTTTCTTCATTACGGCTCCTCTTTATCTATCTTCTTTCACTCCCACTTCCTCCCTTCCTCTACGGTGCGGTTCAGGTGTCCACCGAGATGACAGAGAATTACTGCGCCATTTCCTTTCCTCAAAAAGCGTTGCGTTTAAAGGGCAAGGCGTCGCGCTGAACGGGTGGTGTTCCGTGGACTCCCTGG
This sequence comes from Amblyomma mixtum, assembly GCF_055824585.1. Taxonomy (NCBI): domain Eukaryota; kingdom Metazoa; phylum Arthropoda; class Arachnida; order Ixodida; family Ixodidae; genus Amblyomma; species Amblyomma mixtum. The sequence goes on from NC_143013.1 coordinate 124,046,886, forward strand.
CAGCGCTACAACGCGCTGTCACGTTCCACTCCTAAAGGCGAAGCTTAAGCGTCATTAATTAGCAGTTAATTAGTATTCTAATTAATTAGCAATTAATTAGCAATCAGTAATTAATTAGCAGTTAATTAGTAATCTCAGACCAATTTCCCTAACCTCGTGCGTAGGAAAGCTTATGGAACGCGTCATCCAGGCTAGACTGACACGCTTCATGGAGCACAACGACCTGTGGCCGCACGAGATGGTCGGTGAAATAAAAACTGGTATGGCGCAAGAAACGGGGACACAGAAGGCACACAAAACACAGGACTGGCGTCAGTCCTGTGTTTTGTGTGCCTTCTGTGTCCCCGTTTCTTGCGCCATACCAGTTTTTATTTCATCATGAACCAACTCGCCCAAACTAGAGTTTTACTTGAGATGGTCGGGTTCCGGCCGGGCTTGTGTACGCAGGACGTGATGCTTTGCTTGCAACATGACATTATAAATTCGAGATCCAAAGACGCGAAGGTGATTTTAGGTTTAGATCTAACCAAAGCCTTCGACAATGTTAAGCATGCGGCCGTCCTTGCGGGGCTTCAGGACATAGGTGTCGGCGAAAGGACGTATAATTACATCAAGGATTTCCTGTCGCACAGGACGATAGAACTAAAATTGCAGGACTTAGATTTCCCGAAGGTTTACCTGGGAAGTAAGGGAACGCCACAGGGATCGGTGCTCTCCCCCTTCCTTTTTAACGTGGCAATGAGGGGCCTTCCCGCCGCACTCAGGAATATAGACGGCATAAAATTTAGCTTGTACGCAGATGACATCAACATATGGTTGAACAGTGGTAGTGACGGTAGCATAGAAGAGCGGCTGCAGGCAGCGGCAGACACTGTAGTATCCTACGCGGCCGAAAGGGGCCTTGTGTGTTCGCCGCAGAAGTCAGAACTTTTTGTTTACAATCCCAAAGCGCTCCGGTGCAAGCGCGACTGGAATTTTGAAATTAGGGTAGAGGGCAAACCTGTACCGAAAGTTAATCACATCAGGATCCTCGGACTTTTTATCCAAGAGGACGGTTACATTGAAGGAACGATCAAGAAGCTCAGCAACTACGCTGCGCAAGTAACAGGGATCTTTAGGAGGGTCGCGCTGAAGGGCAGAGGCCTCAAAGAAAGTAGCCTCTTGAAACTGACGCAGGCGTATATTATTAGCCGAATATGCTATGCCACGCCATTCCTCGATATTAGGGTAAACGAGAGAGAGAAGATCGACGCAATTATTCGGCGTTGCGTCAAGAGGGCGCTGGGCCTACCTATCTCCACCTCTACAGACCGCCTGTTGGAAATGGGGGTGCATAATACTTGGATTCAACTCGCCGAGGCGGTGCGAATCGCCCAGCTTGAAAGACTGAGTACAACGAATACGGGCCGGACCATCTTAGAGTGGGTCGGCCGAAAAGTAGATAGGGGCCTATGCGACAAGGTCGCCCTACCGCCACAATGTCGCGAGAATATCATCGTTCCCCCCCTCCCCCGCAACATGCACCCAGAACATCACCGGGAAAGACGGGAGAAGAGGGCGGAGGCGCTGGTTAAAAGGGCCGGAAATTTCAGGGCAGATGAGGTTGCCTACGTGGACGCAGCGAGTGGCAGGTCGGGGGCGGCGGTCGCCTCAGTAGTCGACGGCCAAGGGGCACCAATCGCTGCCGCCTCCATTAGGAGTAGAAACATAGATACGGCCGAGGAGGTCGCAATAGCGCTTGCTTGCGCCGGAACCAAGGCTTGTTTGATTCTTGGTGACAGCAAAACAGCAATCTGCAACATCGTAAAGGGCAGGGTCTCGCCAGAAACGGCTCGAATTCTGTCCGCAGCCAAAATCGATCGCAAGATCACCTTAATTTGGGTCTCAGCACACACATCCGTCCCCGGTAAAGAGGCGGCCCACATGTTAGCCCGAGATCTCTACTTCCGGGTAACTGTAGACTGCCCGATCCCCAGGGGATGGACGAACGTTTGCAAACGTACGCGGAAATCGCCGTGCACTACAGGTTAGGCAGGCGTCTAATGCCACCACCAGATCCAAACTTAACCAATACAGAGGCCATCGCCTGGCGACGATTACAGGCCGGAAATTTCGTTAACCCTGTCTGGTTATTTCAAACCACGTTAGACGATAAAAAAGGTGACAAATGTAAGACCTGCGGAGCGAGGGGGACCCTCGATCATATAATTTGGCAATGCCCTGGATCCCCGGGTGCTGAGGACAATATTAAGAGTAGAGAAGCCTGGGAGGCCCTTCTGCGAAGCGAGGTCCCCGCCGACCAGAAACGAGCTGTCCGCCTGGCGGCTGAAGCCGCGAAGAGACAATGTATCTTCGCCAGTGTTTACTCGCGGAGGTCCCGTCCCCCGTCCCCTAGGCCTGCGTGCCAGGGACGGGGAGTAGGGGGCCTCCTACATCGGTGGAAATAAAAGTTGTTATCATCATCATTAATTAGTATTCAGGCATTAATCCCTAATTAACCATTAATTATTGATTTGGCATCACTTAGTAATTAGTGGTCAATTATATGTGACGCCACCGGTGCCACAGAAACAGCGAAGGTGGTGCGGAAAACGCTTCCGCCTCTACCCACTTTAGACAGTCAAAGTGCCCCCTGAATTTTTTACTGTGAACATTTGCGAACATGTTGTGTGAAAAAAAAAATTACATAAGTAGCTCCTCAGTCCACCGAGAAACAATTCATCCTTGAAAGGGCTAAAGGAAAGAAGAACGACGAAACTGCTTCAGAATAGGTTGGCGTTGCGTTGCACTAAGAATGAACACCCCCATATCTGGTAGTACTCAAAGAAGAAAAAAATAGTAAATATTCTTACTTCCAACTGCACTGTTGGAAGCCCAGCATAAAGTGTTATGGGGTAGCCGCATAGTTTCTGCATATTGCTTGGTATCTGCCAATAGAGGGGGATGAAGTCGCTTGAGCCAAGAAGAAGCAGCTAAGCGTTAAATATTAAAATCGTAGAAGAAAACACGTACTTAAGCTTAGTCATAGCAGTATTTATTAAACGATGGTTTTAATGGGTTTTTGCCCGTATATACAGAATTGGTCATTCTCTGCTTAACATTCATACATCCCTAGGAGTCTTCATACCTTTTGGCGCAGTGGTGCAGTGGTTCAGTGATGCGCCTTGCCCTGCGATGGCAGGTGCTGCCATTGCTGGGACTTATGTGACCCACGTTGCTGTTCCCGAGCTCTCCCGAGACCAACTATTGATGTAACTGCCATCTTCTGTCACGGTACGCTATTCACTTTCAATAAGATGGGCAGGTGGTGATGACACCTCAAGGTTACGTTACCTAGGTGACCCACGTGCCTTCTAGGTGACTTCTGTGAGAATTTTTCGTGGATTTCTCGCTCACAGTCAATGAAGCCGATGACGGTTTTCTGGGACACGAGGTCCTTAAGGCCATCGAATTAGAGCGCACGCTTCTGCTGTAGCGCCTCTCCTGCCTCTATCGCCGCCTTGTATAATCCTAAAAAACCTTATCTACTGAAGAGCTGTAGAGCCTCTGATTTGTAGGGGGCGCGGAGGTTCGCAGTTCCGGGGCAGGTCCGGATGAGGTGACGCAAATCGATGTTGGAGTCAGCAGCTCAATTGACGCAGTCGATCCTGGTTCGGAGCCATACACTCGGGGTGCCCGATTTGCACGCTTGACGACCCCCAGTGACGAGGCCAAGCGCAAGCTAAGTGCGCCTTTAGCCCTCGTTTCGGAGTACACGTTATAACCTTCACCTGAAGCTCACAATTCGCCCTCAAGCCTCATGAAGTCCTAGTCAGTAAAGTATGAATGAATGAATGAATGAATGAATGAATGAATGAATGAATGAATGAATGAATGAATGAATGAATGAATGAATGAATGAATGAATGAATGAATGAATGAATGCTAGTGTAGACAGCTGCTCAGCGTCACCAGTCCCTGTGTACACACTCGCGGCAGCTACGGAGCTTTTATCAATAAACGCCGGTCGCGTGCAGCCAATGGCTGGCCGTCACAGCAGAGTCACTTCTAATTTCCTATGCTACTCTTCTCTCTTTATAAGCAGTATTTGCATAAAGGCGCACTTCGGTATTTCCTCCACGGCTATTTACTAAAGGTATCGTGGAGGCTACTACCAGGCATGAACCTGAGTGGTCTCCGCCCCTTGTAGCTTTCCGTTGGTGACATGGAGAGGTATTCCTCCCTTGGCTCTACAATCCAACTTCATGGAATATTTTGTGCTTGAAGCCCCTGTTCCTAGCTGCACACGCCCACAGCATGTTGCAGACGTCCACCCAAGAAGTCGGCACGCGATATTTAGGGCATCTGCTAGGCCCTTCGTCTTTTTTTAGAGTGTTATCTGGTACGTCACAGGTGTGCCATTCCTACCTTTATCCTTCTGAAGGACACCTCCCCTGTATTGTTAAGTTGTGGTCACATGGTAGATTGAGAGCTCATATATTTAGGAAGTTGATAGGATTGAATGAGGAAAAAGGGGATCGAAAGACAAAGGCTGGGGATGCGTTACTATCCCGTACATGGTCTGTGAGGACGTGTGCTGTCCTCTAGTGAACATTATGAGCGTCTTATGTCTTATGCCTTATATCTCTGTTACGCTACTTTTTATTCTTATTTAGGGCATGTATCTCCTCAGTTTTACATAGTTTCTGCCAGTCTTTTGAGCTTTCTTATGACAGGTAAGAAATCTGTGTAACTATGAGCTGTTCTCATAGATACGTTGTTCTATATATCCCTTACTACATCGCCTTCACTATATGCATTCACTATCCATGACTTGCGATTAACGTTTTTAGGTCAAAATTTGTTGGCGCAGTGTGGCGGCAATCACAGCGAAGCTTGATGAATTATCCTCTTCTACGGAAGGAGTGTGTATGAAGTAGCGACAGAAAACATTTCATATTTACTGCGTTGATTTTTTCGGCACCCAAAGGCAAACACACCGCTACGGAGGAATGCATTCTCTCAAGCAGACAGTTAGTGAAATGAAATCAAAAATAAAACAATAGAGAAGAAGCTAAAGAAAAAATTTGCTCAGCTTTGGGTGAGAGTGCAACGTGCAACAGTTCAACCATTGCTGAAAAATGAAGACTGACTTGCAGCCGTTCCGAGGCCACTCTTTTCCCGTAAGTTATCGTGTCACTATATTAATATTCGCGAGTTCTTACCAACAAGATATAGAAGGTTTCAAGCCGAACGCAACAAGAAATAAATAATAAAAGACCGCCTCAAAAATTTGTCGAAAGGCGTTTCTGTAAAGGGCAAAACGGAGTTCTTGCTTCACAACAAAAACCAGGAGTTTCACGTTACTTACGAAAAGCAGGTGACGAGGATAGAGGAAACAAAAAAGCAACATCAGCAAACGACCCATAGGAGGAGAGGTGTATAGTGAAAATGTCCCTTGAACAAGCCCAGAGAGAAAATCCTCCCTTACAGAGCAGGACAAGCCAAAGATGCCTAAATCCCTTGAGCTGTGCTCACGGAAGCATTGAAGCCGCATTAGTGTCGACATTCTCCTTTTCCAGACATTACCTTGCTTCATTAGGCGCCTCAGTAGAACGCACTAAGTGGGTGTTTCTTCATTCCGTGATTTCATTTTACTTTTACCTCAAAGAGGACGTGACAGTAGGGAGGTACGTACTCTCGAAGAATCAGCACAGGCAGCTGGTGGAGCTGTTCTCAGCTCCCGTGTGTTTGAACTCTTAACGAAGCCATTGGGAAAACTCGCTGCTCAGTGCCAAAAACAAAATCTGCTCATTGGACTTGCCCTACAGATCGTCTTTAGCAACACGATGTAAGAGTTTTTTTTCAGGGTGGTTTGCTCTCACGGCTACTGTGGAATGCACGCCAATCAGTCGGGATTAAAACTCAAACATATCTGGTATGCGTTCACTGAGTGGGATTAATTTTTTTCCTGCTGCATGCGTGGAGGTAAGGAGACTTAGCTGCTATTACAACATGATTTTCAAACGTTTCATTGATAGTTTTGTTCATACGCGCTTATATTTGGAGCCCTTTCAAGCTCCGACGTTTACAAAAGGAACATTACAAAGTGGCGCTGCATTGAAACGTGGTATCATTGTATCGTCATCTGGCCTTAAGTAAAACTAGCCCTTCTTTTTTTTTGCTTGGAGAGTCTGTAACCAAATAATCATGGTTTTGTGGAACATAGAGATGGGAAAAAACCTTTTCTTTTCCGAAAAAACAATGTGGTTTTAGAGACTCATTTATAGAGATTCCAGCTGCAATTGAAAAGCCCGTCGTTGTGACTGTCGGATCACTAGAGTGCTTCTTTAAGACTGCAGAAGGGAAAACGCAGTAACTCTCGCGTGAAGTCCAGCCAGTTTTTATGCTCGGTAGCTCAAGGCACAAGGGTAGCAAACGGCACAAGGTGCGGAGTAAAGGGGCTTGAACTGCCACACGAAGCGCAAGCTCCGCATTCGGTCCTCAGATTCGGTTGCGCTATGGAGTGCGAGGAGAAGGCGCTGATAAGGAGAGGAAATGCACTCGAATGTCTACAATAACCTCCTCTAGGATTCGTGGAGTTCAGGTGGAGTAATGAACTTTGTTCAGTCTTTCCTTGTCGTAGTTAGGCCAGTTCGCCCCAGGGGCCTCCTTGGGGGGGGGGGGGGGGGGAGAGGGAGGGGAGGGGCGACCTCGAGAATCCAGTCTGCGATACTCACTTGTATTTGTTTGTTGTCATTTCTCATGATCTTTTCTCAGCTGCCAGCTGAGGATATGGCCGCAGCTTTCTGGGGGGAAAACTTCCCTATCATCCTCATAAAATAGGGTCATCCTCTGCGATGAAGTTTTACTCATGAACTTGGCACAAAGAATTAACCTCACCTATTGCACTTATAGCCAATCTGTAAGGGCACATGACAGCGGAAGAACGGAACAGGATACGCTGAACCACGAGCGCGCAGATAAATCAAGATGATTGAAATGACAGCCGCTGCTTGTGTAGAGACTCTGGAGCACAGGACACAGCAGTAGAACCTTGTTCCTGCATCAGAAGAATAACTCTACTTAAATTCCAAACATGTCCAGGCAAAATATTCCTACAGTCTCAAGAGTATTTTCTGAAGGACGGTGACTTGCATCGACTTTAAACCCACTTTTGATGAACAATATATTAGAACACGTTAGTTCGGGTGTCATTGAGTCTCAGTTATATCATGAGATCCTTAAGGTGTATTTGTTCCTTTTGTTTCTAAGTTGGTAAGGTCGCAGGCCTCGAGTTACGTGGCTTTTCTGCTGCGTCTGTCAGGCACAGGTCTTGAGGCGCGCGTGGTCACGCTTTGCCGTGGTGACCAAGCACCTCGCAGCATTTTAAGGCAAAAGCATTTCTTGACTCATGAGTGACGTGGACGGAAGGCTGTCCACAAAAGCGTTCGCACGAACTGTCGATCATAAGTTGTAGTCCTGCAAAGGACGAGGGTTCGAGTCGCCTGAGGGTCGTTGGTTGAAGTTCCGTGAAGATCCTGCCTTCTAACGCAAAAAAAAGGAAGGAGAAAGAGAGGAAAGGGAAAGGCTTTCGAATTTCCGCTCCTAAGCAGATTGAGTGCAATCCTGTATTTTTTTTTTCACGCCGTTCAACACTGGCTTCAGCATTTATGCATAAAGGCTGGACACTGCAGTAAGGTGGAAAGCTTAGCTAGTTGGTAAGTAACTGGATGCACTGCAGCAGTGAAAAACAGAGCGGCAAAATAGAGGTCGTCCTAGGCTTTACGTGTCTGGTCTTTGTGCTTTTTTCTCTGCTGCAGCAAAGCTAAGCAGCAAGCACACCAAATTTTGAATGCATAAAACTCTTGCCGAAGGCTTTCTGCTTTTGCAAGGATAGTTGCGTGAAAAAGCAGAGAAGGGGGATGCAAAGCATAGAGTATGTTCTCTTTTCGTTATAAGGTGCGCAGATCCAGCTTGACTTCAAGAACCGTTAATAAGCAGGATTAGGATGGCCCATCACGGTTGATTCGGTAACATACCTCTACTGCGCAAGTGTGAACGGCATGACAGAAAAAAAAAACAATGGATTTCTGACCGAATGGTATCGAATGTGTAGGGAAAAATGCATCGTCACTACGTTTTGCTTTTGTTTCATTGTCCTTCGCGAAATATACCTCAGTACATCAAGATCCATCATGTATGTACAGTGTTAACTCACGCTCGCCGCGTGGAATTCCGGCCAATTTTCCAATTCACATTTAAAATCCTTGGACCCAGATCTGATGCTCCGGCTTCCATTCGGCGTACCATGGCGTGAAGAAACTTAGCTGTGTCGCCTATCACTTGGTGTAGCTTTCATCAACCATTACTCTTTCTTAATCGGTATGGCTGATAACCCTGCATGTGCCATTTGCGGTATGACGAGACTGTATCCCACATTCTTTGAGACTGCCCTGCCTACAGCTCCGAAAGGCAGTCTCTCAGCCATGCGCTGGAGCGCCTAGATCCACGCCCACTGACAGAAGTGAAGATTCTCGGCCACTGGCCGCGGCGATCGTCGGCGGTGAAGGCTTGCAAGGCACTTCTCCGCTTCTTGCGAACTTCTGGCCCGCATGACAAGCAGTGACTTCAACGAACACTGACTTTTTAGAGTGACTTCAATTTTCTGCTACTATCCTCTGTGTTTCTTTTTTTATTCCCTCACTCCTTTCCACCCATGTAGGGTAGCAAACCAATTATTCTTCCGGTTAACCTCCCTGCCTTTCCTCTTCTACCTCCTCCTCTTTCTCCCCCTGCAGCTGCAGAAGTACGGAAATCGAATATAAAAGAGATATTGCTCAGCCGCATGGCAAAGGGCAAATGATCAGGTTAGTAAGACACGTCCACAAGATTACTGTGGAAGTTCCCAAAAATGCCTCATAGCCCAAGCAGATGTCTGCCGGATATGCCTGGTACGTAAACATTCTTCTTCATTGGTTCGGGAGGCTTCAATTTTCGAAATGGACACCGACACCTGCTGAGGTTATGTTTAAAATTTCTGCTTTGCAAAAAAAAGCAGGTACTCGTAAAACTGCTTCGAAAGAAGATTAATGTTTTCTGGCGTTGAAAAATTTGAAAATTCCTCTATGGACAAATGGTCCACCTCTCATACTGCTTCAGATTACAGGATTGTAGGATTTCAGGAATGAAGAGTGATATGTGCTCGTCGACGGTACTGCGGGAGTACTGCACCATTCTTGTTCGCCCAGTTCTTTCACTCCCGTATTCCATGTCACCTATCACTACCTGCCCCAAGTAGATCTATTCCATGACAATTCGTAGTGCTTCTCAGCCTTTCGTTAACAGTTGTTTTCTTCGAAACCCCTGAACATCATTTTAGTTTTCTTCACACTAGTTCTAAACACGCCGTTCTGCTCTGTCTAAGTTACAAATTATGATCTACAACACGTCCCTTGAGAGACCCAGCCAGGCAGCGTCATTAGCAAATCGCAGTTTGGACATTCGTCCTCCTTTGCCTTTTATCGACAACATGCTTAGAACGAACAAAGTTAGTTCGAACTCACGTCTTCCCTCGCACCTTCCCATATATCACGCATTTACGCTTGTCTTTGCACTGGGCTCAGATACAGCAATGTCTCCGTCAATGCTTCCCTCACGGCGGCGCTCTTAAGTAACTTGCGATACGCCGACTTGATAACTTAGTTTATTTTGACTTCATTTTTTTTAAATAGAGAGTCAAGGTGCCAACCTGCTTGAACGCAATGCTGTAATGGCGGCTAGTTGGTTTGTCAACTTCAGGTTGGCGCGCAATAATTGGGCAAAATAAGCAATCCAGTCAGTGTCGCCAAGCATGTAGCTCGCTTCAAAGAATGCATTCCAAGATTCGAGTAGACCACTATAATCGGGCATTTCACAGACCAGAATGAAATAGTAATCTTTGAGGAATACGAAATGGCACGGGCCGGTTGCACGGAATGCGTAAGCGATCCGTCGATACTGCTGACACACAGCGAGATTCAATTATTAACAAACAGCGAGATGGAAAACGGTGATACATAGGTTAGTGTTTCGTGAATAGCGCTTAACATCTTGTTTTTCATACGTGTTTGTGCATTTGTTCTTTGCATGCGAATATATAAGGAGTGCAGTATATGTACTAAACCTATCTGCGCTGACTGATATTCTATATTTCCTTTATAAAAATTTCATCTCTGTCTCTGTCTCTCTCTCTCTCTCGCACAGGGAAAAAGCCCCTCACCTCTTCGCTCATTAAAAAAGAGCAAAAGGTCGTCTACGAAACAAATACAAAAATGAAAACGTCGCTTGCTAACTCATTGCATGAAAAATTATCTTCGACGTGAGTGAATCCCTGTAGCACGATCATTATTTTCGCCTATACTTAGTGCTTTCATGCTCTTTCCGGTTCGTCCTGCGTATAAATGTAAGGTTTCCACAATTCATAAACGCTCGGTTACAAGTGAGAGCTCCGTTTGTGTCTCTTCCAGCTTCGTCCTGTCCCTCCGCTCTTTCCTTATTACTTGTTTGCCTTGCACCGACGGCCACCAATTTGTACTTTAATGAGCTTGCTCCATACCCAGCAAGTGTTGTACAAATAACTGCTCATGCCGGCCAGAATGAGTGCGCCTCTCAGGTTCAGTATACTTTTTGATCATTTCCGGACTTTAATACTCCCTCACTTTCTTTACTGTTCTGGGGTGGACGTCATTGGGAACACTTAGTCGACACTTCATGGCATCGGCAGTGATTTGTCCTCAACCAAGGAAGACTCCTATTTTCTTCGGGTCTTGTGTCAGATCGCCGGCAATGAAGTGTTTTCCTTTTGTACTTTAGGACTGCTCTAGAGAGAATATAAGCAAGGGTATAGTTTTACAGACGACAATACAACCTTTATCTTTACTTTGGGACGTGTTGAATACGGAATTGTAGCGTTTTGGCCATAAGTGCAGCCTGTTACTAAAATATTTCTATCTAAAAAAAGCAAAGCGAAAAAAATTGTTATAATTTACGTAAAAGAAGGATTAGTTTTCAAAAATCAAACCTTACGTCAATCCACGACACTAGAGGACATGAGCGGTACAATACAGAAAAATTCTGCTTGCAGAAGTTGACACCTGTTTGATCGCTTTGCCGTTCACGAAGCCCTAATTTGCTTTTTTTAGTCTGCTTAGAACAAACATATCTCAGCATTCAAAAGTATTTAAGTTTCATTACAAATTTTAATAATACCTCTGCCTGTGACAAGGAACTCCTACAGGTGTAACCACCCTAAAAGTTTAACTCATCGAAGCCAGTGTGGGCGCCCTGTTAGAGAAACACGGATGGTGCCCCGAAACGCTGGAAACGACAGAAATAAGGCAACAGTATTGCGAATAGAGGCTCCAGGCTTAACTGAAAACTTACATATTTGAGGCAGTGAGGCCCAGTGAATGTAATCCCGTTATTGCGATCAGCTTATGAGACGGCAAATCCTGGAAAAAACGAGCTTTCAGCCGATAAGATTTTGTGAAATAGCGTTAATCACGTATGAGCTCACCACATGTACCCATAATGTGGAAACTCTTTTTGCGGATAGCTCTGGAAGAACGCTCAAGTAAGGGCACCAGTTGCCTCTGTCGCAACAGTGCACCTCTTGCGCGTGTTCATTTTTGATGCTACCTGGACAACTTGACCCACCATTGATGACACACACTTGATGTGTACAGATTTTCTGCCTCAACCCATCTTGTGCGCCTCTTTTTTCGAGCATCGTTGCACCATAAGTAGCAGAGGCAACAGCTGCGCTTCGTCCTCAAAGGTATTAATTATATTCGCAGAGAGGACCTCACATATTTTTAAAGAGGGATTGGAAGAGGAGACTGTCATTGTTATACACTCAAGGAAACACCTAATTGAGTCAGCCAAATGGCTCATTTACAAAAGGCTTTTGGCCGCTGCTCTGGGGCTAACGAGAGATTAATAGCTATAAGAGGATGAGCGCAGAAAGAGGCGAAGGTAATAGTTCGCAGCCGGAAGTCAAATTGTGGACACATGCGGAAGAGACTTCTTTGTGCAGAGGCAGCGCCGCGCATGTCTACACCGTCAGCGCTAAAAGGTTGATGACGGTATAGTCGGGACGCTTCCTGACACACGGCAGCGAGCGCCGAGGACGATAGGGCTGTTTTGCAGAGCGTCGCCGGTTGCCTGCCGGCGCTTTCTCCTTGTTGAATCGAGATCAGTGCAGCGCAGTGAATGCTAGAACTATTCAAGTATGCAAGTCCCGAATGCATGAAGTATCAAGGACAGTTCGAGTTAATAAATGCACTCTTCTGGGATTGTCCTCGCTTGGCTCCTTCAATAATTAATTTCCTCAACTACTCTACAACTTACCAATATCGCAAGGAAGTGCACTTCTGTTGTGAAATTGTTCATACGGCTACCGCCATAGCTCCTGACGCTTTCCGTGTGGTTCATAAGTGAACATATAGAATATACCGCTGCCTTGTCGCGGTGTCGTGCCCCAATTTTGTCGACTGGTGTGGTGTTATGCTTCTTAGTTGTGCTATGCTGGCGCTTGGAATGTTGTCGCGATTATTGCTCTTGCTGTCAGGCGATGTGGAACTTAACCCAGGCACTCCCAAGAAGGATGATAAAGCTATCCTGGACGCTCTGCAGCGCCTTGAGGAACAACACGCAGCCTTCAGTACTGAGCTGAAACAGCTACGTACTACCCAAATAACCCATGAAAAGTTAATATCCTCACTAACAAACCGCGTGCTTGCGCTGGAAACATCCCAACAGAACTTGAGCACACACACCAACCTGAACGAAACAGGCGAACTTAAACATGAAATAGCAGTCTTAAAGGCCGCAAGTATTGATACCAGTAATCGAATGCGACGAAACAATTTGCTCTTCCTAGGCCTTGAAGACACTGAAAATGAATCCTGGGCAGAATCTGAAACAAAAGTCTTGTCATTCTGTTCGAATGAACTTGACATCGAGATAGACCCCACCAGCATCGAGCGTGCCCACCGTTTAGGTAAATTTAATGCTGAAAAAAAAACGTCCTATCATTGTTAAATTAGCACACTTTAAAACCAAAGACACCATCCTAGCCTGCGGTCCCAAACTGAAAGATACAAGTTACGCCATCAGAGAAGATTTTGCTTTTGCCACACGTCTCGCTCGCTCTAAATTGATACAGTTTATTCGGCCTAAAAAATGCGCATTCAAGCTAAACGTTGACAAGCTTCATGTAGGGCATAAATGCTATGTGTACGACCCTGTGTCTGATAGCGTAATTGAGTCTGCAAAACAGCCAGCTGGTCGTGCTCAATCCGAGCAGCTCTCCAACAAACCATCACAAAGCACCGATTGACACCCCGCAAAACATGCTACGCCACTAAATAGCCACCACCCTTCACGTTCCAAGCATCTCAATATCGCCTTCACTAACATACGGAGCATTTTACCAAAACGAGATAAACTGCACAGCCTTATCGACGACACTGGTGCTGACATTGTCCTACTAACAGAAACGTGGCTACACGAAGGCGTGAAAGATACTGAAATTCTCCCTTCAAACGGGAACTACGTTCTTTATCGTCGTGATCGGCGCGGACGGAGGGGCGGAGGAGTGCTTATCGCCATCCGAAACACCCTATCATCATCACTCATCTGTCACGACACCAAACTAGAACTAACCTGGGTATGCGTGCACAACTTCGGATTGAAAGAAATATTGGGCATTTGCTACAGGCCACCAGACAGCGATTCATCCTTCTGTGACTCCCTTCATGACGCATTAACAGCGATTAAAAACACATATTTGAATTCGAACATCTTTATGTTCGGTGATTTTAACTATCCACATATAAACTGGGCTTCCCTCTCTGTATCTAGTCATTCACCTTCCAAAGAATCGAAACAATTTCTTGACTTAACACTGGACTTCAACCTGCATCAAGCCATAACACACCCCACAAGAGGTACTCACACTCTTGACCTGTTACTGACATCTTGCCCAGACAACATTCACAGTGTAACTCTGCTTCCGGGCCTCAGCGATCACATGTTTCTGCACATTTGCACGCCATTACATTCCAACAGGCGATCAGCTACGAAAAAATTAATCACTGACTATAAGTGAGGTAACTTCGATTCCATAAATAAGGAACTTTCATTCTTTTTCACCGACTTCCTAGGTTCTTATCTAACCAACACAGTTCACGAAAACTGGGAAAGTTACAAGTCAACAATGCTGCGACTAAAAAATAAGTACATCCCAACCATTGTCGTCAAATCGGATTCGAACAATATTTGGTTTAACAAAAACTTGAAGCACCTTCTTAGTAGGAAAAAACGGCTTTATCGTTCCGCTAAACTAAGCCAAAAACAAGAAGCATGGGAAAGATACCACGCCTGCGCGAGTAAATATTTAAATGAATTGAGTGCTGCGAAAGATAAATTTTTCTCTGTTGACTTCCTATCAATTCTGAGAACAAATCCCACCAAATTCTGGCGTATCCTCTCCCCTAAACATAAATCTAATCGGTTCGATCTTGTAGGACCAGATGGCGAACCAGCTGATACTAATCAATGCGCAAAACTTTTAAATGACTACTTCTCATCTGTGTTTTCGCCTGTCAGCAATTCTACACCCACAGTTTTGCAAACCAATAGTCTAAAAGAAATGCCGGAAATTCAAATTAGCCCCGAAGGAATCTCCAGATTAATCAGTTCACTCAAACTCTCATCATCTGCAGGATGTGACCAAATAAACAGTAAACTACTTAAAAACACTCTATCATTATCAAGCCAGATACTACACCTAATATTTACCCAATCTTTATACACCGGAATCATTCCTGACGATTGGAAGATAGCACAAATTGTTCCCATTTTCAAAACAGGTGATCGCGCATGCCCAGCTAACTATCGTCCAATATCCCTTACTAGCATATCTTCTAAACTTCTAGAGCACATTATATCATCAAGCTTAATGTCTCACCTTGATTCAATTAATTTCTTTTATCCTCACAACATGGCTTCAGGAAATCATTTTCATGCGAAACCCAGCTGGCAGAGTTCACCCAAGACATCCTTAAGGCCATAGACGATAACCTCCAAATAGATGCAATCTTCTTAGACTTCTCGAAGGCATTTGATCGCGTACCTCACAACCATCTGCTTGCGAAACTTTAGTTCCTGGGAATTCCTGCTAATCTGATATGCTGGCTCGAACATTTTCTAAAAGGACGCTCGCAGTTGACATCCGCCAATAACATCCAGTCACCCTTAACAGATGTAACATCTGGTGTCCCTCAAGGGGCCGGGTTATCACCATTACTCTTCTTAATATACATCAACGACCTGCCCTCTAATATTCAATGCAAATTGCGACTCTTTGCGGACGATTGTGTCACCTATAATGCGATAAGTAGCCCAACCGATAACCTCACTTTGCAACAGGACCTTGACGTTATTGCATCATGGTGTGAAAAGTGGCAGATGCCTTTAAATCTTACTAAGTGCAAATCGTTGTCATTCACTCACAAACACACCTTGACGAATCACACTTACAGCATTTCATCAGTCCCTATAACCGTTGCAAAATCTTACAAATATCTAGGTGTACATCTCACATCAACACTTTCTTGGGTCAACCACATTAGAACCATTTGCTCCGACACTTCACGCACACTTGGCTACCTGAGAAGGAATCTGAAATCTGTATCCCCTAACATAAAACAACTCGCGTATGAAACATTTCTGCGGCCAAAATTAGAGTATGCATCATCCATCTGGCACCCATGGCAATCGTATCTCACCATCGAATTGGAATCAATCCAAAATCGTGCAGCTCGGTTCATCACTTCATGTTACTCAAGAGAAGCCAGTGTCACCGCCCTCAAGCAGTCCCTCCATCTCTCAACACTGGAATCACGCCGCGTCGTTTCCCGCCTATGCTTACTTCATACATTTTATCATAACACAAGATCACGGCACGCTCTATTAACCGCCCCACTACGAACGTCCTCCCGGCTTAGTCACGGTAACCCGATAGCACGCATCAGTGGCCACACGTCAGCTTACAACAACTCATTTTTCCCCAACGCAATAGCACTATGGAATTCACTGCCTAACGACATCGCTGCATGCACTGATCACAAAACATTCCGCGAGAAAATAAAAATTCACCTCACATAAATCTTAATCACTTCTGCGCTCTTTGTAGCGAGTATTGCTTGACATATCTTTATTAAATGATGTATCACCTGCTGGGAAACCCTGATATGACTGCAACCCCTTTTATGTTTGTTTGTATGTTTGTTCTTTTTATTGTTATGCATGTTCCCATCATCGCCGTTGGAAACCAATATGCCCCCCCTTATGTAATGCCTTCGGGCCTTTAAGGGATCAATAAATGAAATGAAATGACATACGGATTCTACGGAATATATCGACAACGTAAAAGCTGAAATTCATACAAACTGCCCACGAGATTATGTGCATCTTATGGAAATGCTATGGAAACGGCACAGTTAATCAGTTAATGCAAGGGGAAACCATATGAGAAACAAATGGCATTCGAGTGTGTTTCCGTATTTTTGCACTATACACCAACTCCGCATTCCCATGATTTTATATGCCTTTTATGGAGCGTTTCAGTAGGATGTTGCTAGCCGTAAGATCATAAAACCATTATATTACCATCGGCATACGGCACATGTCCATTCCACACAGGCGTCCGAATTCGTTGCCCGGCTTCTGCAGCGTAATACTGGGATCGTATTCGTTGGCTGCTACTCCGCGCGTAAGCTGTCTTGCCAGTGTCGCCGCCAGTGACATCTAGAGGAAGGTGCGTGCACGATAATAACGCCGTTCAAGACAGGCACGTCTTGTACTGCTCCGCTTACAGCCGCGCTATTAGCAGCGTGGGCCGCTGTTTCTAAGTTGTGTTCGTTCACTCATTCCAACTAACGTCCCGCGAGTTGTGGCAACGCGACAATGCGTACACTCGTAAATTTTATTAGCAAGCTTACGCTCTTTGAATGCTTGTAACCAAGGCTGGAAGGCGGCAAAACTAAGTGGCGGAGCGTTCACTACGGCAGAAGGGATGTGTGGCGCTCTGGAAATTTCTTAATCCCAGTGTTCTGCAAGACGTGTTTATTTTTTATTTCTGGAATTATTCCTGAATTTCTTGGAAGGTAGGCGCAGCGAACACTTGGAACACGCTTTAAAGCGATATAAAGGGCTTCTTGGCCAGTCTACACGTGTTTTTCTTCTCTCTTTAACCTCTTGGCTACATAAAATCAACATTTTTATACTGAGCTATTCCGACTTTCTGTAATGCTTTCTTTGTTTATTCGTTCTACCCTTCGGTCTTGGTTTAGTTACGCGCCACGGAATAAGCTAGCTGGTTCGGACAATGGTTAACAGGGAATCCTGCTGCTGGAACACCGCGATAACGATAACGCTTAAAATCAGCGCAGAGGTTATTTCAGGAGCGTCAGTACAGGGATGATTTCGGGGGTAAATTCGGTCAGAGGTATCGCCTATGACAAGAGTTGCAGCCACGTTTATCAGCAAAGTAACAAAACGCTACCTCATCAGTTTTCCCTGGGCCATAAAGGTGAGGTGGTTGTAGGAGGAGGCTCTTTGTTCAGCCTGCCCTCTTTCAAGCTCGCGGTAGGAGCGTGACGAGGAGGAACAACTAATTTAGTAAAGATCAAAACGTCATCTAGGGTGGGCTCCTACTTGTCTAAGAGTACTCGGGGCTGTGCACCAGGAGAGCTCTGTCCACTAGCCATATTTTGCACCTGGTTAGGCAGGCGGGCCTCCTGCAGGAGGTGGATGGGTTGGGTATGGGGGGAACTGCCATTGGTTGGGGGCATTCCTACAAGCCCTGCATAAGGGTGGACTTGGCCGCCCCACATTTTGAGCAAAGCGGTAGGGTCAGAGTCGAGGTAGGTCGTAGGTGCAACCGACATATCCGCTTTTCACCAAATTACCGAAATCGGCTGACATATTTTTCTCGCCGCTGCCGGAGCGTGAAAATTTTTATTACAGCAGAGATTTTCATGCAGAACATGAGCCTATTGCCAGTCACTGTTTTAGACAGCGTGATCCCCACCACTTCATTCCAACTAGACTTCGCTGCTTTGTACAGGCTTAGGAAGCATACACGTGAGGCTAATCTCTTGGGTAGATCTGTGTCCTGATGTCAGAATGCGTCAGGCGGTTGGTGTGATAAAGTTTTGCTGATAGACGCGGCACGCACCTTGGGAACCGGTGCAGATTTCAGTGATGCTAAGCTCTTGTGTAGCGAGTCTGAGCGCGAAGGCGTTGGCCGCACCCTGAGACACCGCAGAATTGTTGGCATGGAAGCTGGAGTGGTCCGGTTGTGGTATCCTCGGAGGCAGCGACAGCAGTATAATAGCCTGGTAGGTTTTATCGAGCCACGACCACGTAGAGGATGTCGTATCTGCCTGTGCAGTGTTCGGTGTAATATTGAGCTCGGGCCTGGAGTATGCCCGTGTGTAGCTCGGGGCTCATGTTTATGGGTAGAGATTTGATGAGCATTTGGCCCCGGATTTAGATAGGATGATTTCATAGTTGGGCGCAGGTGAGCATGAGGCGGGGGCCTGTTGTGGATGTCGTAGGAGGTTTTGACAGGTTGCCGTGCGGGTTATTCGAAGTATCTGCTTGCTTCGTTGGGCCCGCGTTGCGAGTAAACCTGTTGCGAGTGAGCAATTTGTGCTAACGGATTGTGGTAGGCGGAGCGCTGAGGTGGCCGTCCTTCTAATAAGCCCATCAGCATGTCCTGTTGCCCTTTGGTGAGCAAGTGATAAGGAATATTATAAGTCGAGCCGTTGATGATGAGAGCATAGGTCATATTGAAGATTTCTCTCTCCGATAGTCTGTGGCTGCTTGTGGCCACTCTGCGGATAAGACCGGCCATTTGTTTGGTTTGCTTTTCTAGGAGTTGTAGAGTGAAGGTTGCATCAAAAGTGCCTTTTATATAGAGTCCAAAGACCTTGAATCTCTTGACCAGTAGTATGGGGTCGTCGTACATTCGGAGGTATATGCGTCGCATCTGCGCCGGCCTCAAAGTCATTGCGTGGGCCGCAGCCGGCTGCTCCCCCTTCCACCATGCAATTACACGCACGCGCACCGCATACTCGCAACAAATTTGCGCGGGCAGCACCCCCCAGTTATCTTTATTTCAATACCCTGTATTTGTACATAATGTGAATTGCTGCCCTACCCCTTCCCTTTCTTCTATCGCTCCCCCCTTTCTTTCCTACTCACTGTCCTCTCCTCTCATTTTATTCTCGCTAGCCGCAGCTCAAGTGATTCAGGCTTGGATGGCAGATGCCGCGGCTAGCAACATCTGTTCCTCCTTTTTTATTTTCTTATTACAAATAAATAGCCACTAAGAACACTGGCAAAGTGGTCTGATCTTGCGCACATTGGTCAGGTTTGAGATGATGATATCAACTTCCAGTTGTAAAGTGTCTTGCGCTTCAGTTATGGAAACTTCAGTCGTCCATAAGGTAATGCCGTAGGCGTATATTGCCACGTGGAGGTCAGGTATATTGGTAGCTTGTCTTGTCAGTGGGGCTAGGGCTGCGTTAGGGGGAGAGAGAACGGCCCCTCAAAGAGTGCCCTGGTTGGGAGCGAGAATGGAGGTGATGATATAGTGGCAAGTTATATCTGGGCCGCTGATGTTAAGAGGGCTTGGATGTAGCGACATATGCATGACCCGCAGCCAGTGGTGGCCGTGGTGCGAAACATATGGTCGCGGCTAATATTGTTGAAGCGTTTGAATGTCAAGAGCAAGAATTACGCTTGTTTATGTATTTATTTTATTTACAAATACTGCAGGCCCTTCTCGGGCCCATGCAGGAGTGGATACAAAGGAGACAATACAGGGGAACAAGTTAGGTACATATATAATGCAAAATAAGAATTCATCACCATAGCGGCATCGTGGTGGTAATGATGCCAATGTGTGCGTTCGCCGTGTGTTTGTTGTTGTAGAATAAGGTTTCCTTCAGGGATAAGAGTACGTCTTCTGCAGAGAGAGCGGGACGAAAGCCGAATTGGTTGTCGGATAGGAATCCCGAGACATCTAGAAGGGGCTCCAGTCTGTTGGGAACGACATGTTCTAATAGCTTTGCCAGGCAAGTGTTGAGTGAATGAAAAAACTATTTCCGCCAGAAGAAGACCCGTGCCCCTCCGGGTCCGCACGCAGGCGTCCGGGGAGGGGCAGCGTCGCAGCTGGAAGACTAGCAACGATATAGTCGCGCAGCTTCTGCTGCCAGGCGAGGAGTGTATCGTTGTATGCTAAGGTCGGCACTTCTGAGTATGGTCTCTCATTACTCTGCATTATTAATTCTGCCATATCCTGGGGCACTGGGGCATCTCCATAGTATGTGTTCGAGTGTAGCGGTATGCCCGCAGAACTCGAACATCTGCGCATCCTCCCTCGTGTCACCTCCTGTCCAGCTCCTCCAGAGCGGGGATGCGAAGTTTCTAGCTTGGAGTCTTCTCCAGTCATAGGCCTCAGCCGAGCTAAGCGATCTATCCGGAGGAGGATAGATCCTTTTGTTCTTTTTCTGATTGTCTGTGATGGTATTAAAGGTATTGGTTTCCTCTATATTGCTGAATTCGTATGAGGTGTCCACGGCTCCCTTGGGTAAAGAGGAGCGGGCGAGCCTGTTGGCGGCCTCGTTTCCAACCAGACCCGAGTGGGCTGGGGTCCAGATGATTAGAATATTGTGGGCTGGTATAAAGTCTTTTAGATATTTAGCCGCCATTTCTTGGAAGTGTCCCTTGCTGTAATTTCTAATTGCGGCTTTGCAGTCGCTTACTACGTATTTGGTACCTGGCTGAGTTAGAGCGATCGCTATTGCAACCTCCTCCGATACAAGGGGTTTTAAGTCAAGGTGTCTTACAACACCTAACGTTCTGGTTGTGACCCCGACGGCTACGGAAACGGTGTCTCCTAGTGTGCCTACTGCGGCATCATTGTAGGCCACGGTTCCCAGTGGCATATTGCCTAGCTTAGCAGCTTAGTGCGACCCTGCTTTTCCTTCTGCCTTTGTCGTAGATGGGATGCATGTTTCTGGGTATGGGAGCGATAATAAGATGCTCTCTTATTTCTCTTCCCAGATCTGTTCTGGTGTTCACTGTGCTATCTACGGTTACCCATTTCGCTAGCTCTAGGTATTTCCTTCCTGCGGGTGTGGATGTTAGCCAATTGTTATGCAGGCCCATTTTCTCCAGTATATCATTGGACGCGGAAATGGGAAGCCCTAGCGCTCGTTTGACACATTTTCTGATGATTGTGTCTAATACCTTTTCTTCGGTTTCGTTTATTTACAGGAATGGGGCTGCGTAGCATATCCTGCTAACGGTAAAGGCCTGCGTGAGTCTTAGTTTGCTGGACTCTGGGAGTCCTTCCCCCCTTCTAGATACCTTTCTGAAGGCTCTGACGATAGGTTCAGCTTGCGCTTTGAGCTTGCCCAGCGTACTTTTGTTTTTCCTTTTTCTGTTAATATACATGCCTAGGATTCGTATTTCCTCGACAATTGGTATCGTTCTATTTTCAAGTGTAACCTCGATTGCCGGTATCCTTTGACTGCGCTTGCTCATTGCTACAAATAGCTCCGACTTTTGCGGAGAGCAGCTGAGACCCACGCATTTCGCATGCTCGTTAATGATATTAGCTGCCTTCTGTAGCGCTTCTTTCATTTCTGATTCGCCTCCTTTGTTTAGCCAGACATCTACATCATCTGCGTAGAGGCTGATGTTTAAGCCTTCTACCTCTCTAACCTTGCGGGGAAGGTCCCTCATTACCAGATTAAAGAGAAATGGGGAGAGGACAGCCCCTTGTGAGGTTCCTCTACATCCCATGGGGAACTCATCGGATGTGATGCCCTGCTATCTCATTTAGCCCATCAAGAATGGCGTCACGGCTGACATTGTCAAAGGCTTTCTTAAGATCTATACCTAAGATCGCCTTCAGGTTGCCGAGGTCCAGCTGATCTACTATATCTCCATAGAGTCTTAGCATTGTATCTTGGGTGGTGAGCCCAGGCCTTAATCCGACCATTTCATCTGGCCAGAGGCCGTTATCCTCCATGTATTTGGTCAGTATGCTCAGGATGACCTTCTCAAGCAGTTTCCCTACACATGATGTCAAGTCACTCTTCTAAAACCTTCACTCTGTCTCTCTTACCACTTCCGATCTCACGCAAATGGTAAGGGAGACAGGGTGAAGGTTTTGGAAGAGTGCCTTGCAAGGTTTGGGAATAAAAGATGTGTGCATGTTTCCAGGTGGAGGCAGTGTTTCGTTGCGCCAGTGTTGATTAAAGACATCTGTCAGCTAATGAATACAGGTGTCGTCAAGGTAGCAGAGGACCTTGTATGTGATTTCGGGGGGGGGGGGGGGGGGGGGGGGGGGGGGTGGGGGGCTCATTTTGTTAGATTGAGGGTAAGTGCGCACAGAGAACGTGCTTTTGAGAATTATTTGTGTGCGTCTATGTAAACCAGGCATGATTGGGATTGGGTGCTGCAAGGTAAATCTAATCAGTGTAATTTTTTGTCGAAATCTAAGATATAATGTTTTGCACCGTTTAAAGAAAACGGAGTGTAGTGCACTTTCTGGTGTGCACAAAAAGGTACCTAGGTTATTAAGAATATTGTCACGTAGCAGTTGGTACAGGTAGCGCCGCGTTTAGACGGCAGAGTAACGCCAACACCGAGAAGACACGAACGCACACCGCGACGGCCAGGATGGAACGTCCGGTTTCGTCTTCTTCAGCAGCGAACAGCGGGGCGCACGAGCTGCGTGCGGAACAGCCGCCGAGCGGCTATTGTTGCAGACGCGGCATTACCCTCCCTCTCGGAAAGAGCATCGGTACCGATGCTTTAAGAAGAAAATAGGGAGGAAGAAAAAGAAAACAGAGTAACGCGCAGCACTTAGTCACTAAATGTCTCGCGCAAAATAGGCCTTCATCCGCACCACATGAACAATCTCTGGTCAATGCTGACGACGTGTAGTCCGGGAAGCCCCATCCGGGAGAACTTCATAGGTTACGTCGCTTAGCTGACGGGGAACCCTGTAGGGGCCGAAATACTGCTTGAGCAGTTTTTCGGAAAGACCACGGCGTCGAATGGGTGTCCATACCCACACTTTGTCGTCCGGGGCGAACTTCATCCGTCTGTGGAGGCGGTTGTAACGTCGGGCGTCACGGTCTTGTTGGTTCAGGATGCGCACTCTTGCAAGTTGTCGAGCTTCTGCGCGCAGCGTGAACTCCTCGGCTCCAACGTCTGGGTCACGGCCATCATGGGGCAGCATTGCTTCCAACACTGTCGACACTTCGCGGCCGTACAACAGACAGAAGGGCGTCCTCCGCGTGGTTTCCTGTTGAGCCGTGTTATACGCGAAAGTAATATATGGCAGGATATCGTCCCAAGATCGATGCTCAACGTCAACATACATAGAGAGCATGTCGACGAGAGTTTTGTTGAGGCGCTCGGTCAGGCCATTTGTCTGTGGATGGTAGGCGGTTGTTTTCCTGTGAGTAGTGCCACTTAGCCGCATGAGGGATTCGAATAGTTTTGCAGTGAAAGCGGTGCCTCTATCCGTGATAATTAGTGCTAGAGCGCCATGCCGGAGGACGATACGCTCCACAAAAAATTTCGCAGCCTCGGCTGCTGTGCCACGCTGGAGGGCCTTGGTTTCGGCGTAGCGTGTAAGGTAATCAGTAGCGACGATAATCCACCGGTTTCCCGAAGATGAAGTTGGAAAAGGGCCGAGAAGGTCCATGCCAACTTGCTCAAACGGGCGTCTGGGCACTTGAACGGGATGTAAAAGTCCAGCTGGCTTGACAGGTGGTGTTTTTCGTCGTCGACAATTACGGCACGTGCGCACATAGT
The DNA here is from genome assembly GCF_055824585.1 of Amblyomma mixtum. Classification (NCBI taxonomy): domain Eukaryota; kingdom Metazoa; phylum Arthropoda; class Arachnida; order Ixodida; family Ixodidae; genus Amblyomma; species Amblyomma mixtum. The sequence continues at coordinate 124,070,820 of NC_143013.1, forward strand.
GTCGTACAGTCGCCGCAAGCTTAGGCCAGTAATAGCTCTTTTTGATCCGAGCCAGAGTGCGGGCGTAGCCGAGGTGATCTGCGGTGGGCTCGTCATGACACGCCTGCAAGATTTCTTCACGGAGATTCGCTGGGACGACGAGGAAGTAGTCGCTTCCGGTTGGAGAAAAGTTGGCTTTGTACAGCACGTTCTTGCGCAGACAAAAGGAGGACTGGGTTCTTGCGAAGGGCTGGGGAACCTCTGTGGTACGTGCTTCCAAAAAGTCGATGAGAGGTTTCAGCGCCGGGTCCTCACGTTGCTGACTGGAAATAGTCGCTGCGTCTACGGCTGCGATGAGAGGGAAGTCCGGTTCGTCGTCGTCGCGCGCAGCTTCGACTGGATATCTGGACAAGCAGTCGGCATCGTTGTGCTGGCGCCCTGATTTATACACGATGGACATGTCGAACTCCTGAAGACGTAAGCTCCAACGCGCAAGGCGGCCAGAGGGATCCCGTAAGTTCGTCAAGCAGCAGAGAGAGTGGTGGTCGGTCACGACTTGAAAACGCCGGCCGTACAGGTAGGGTCGAAATTTCGTCACAGCCCATACCACGGCAAGGCATTCTTTATCGGTCGTGGAATAATTAGATTCAGCACGAGACAGAGTGCGGCTGGCGTATGCTATCACGCGCTCAGCGCCGTCCTGCCACTGGACGAGTACAGCACCGAGGCCCACGTTGCTGGCATCTGTGTGGACCAGAGTCTCCGCACGAGAATCGAAATGACCGAGGACAGGCGTGCTTTGCAAGCGTTGCCGTAATTCATCAAATGCCTGCTGCTGCTGTTCTGTCCACGCGAATGGGACGTCCTCTCTTGTAAGATGCGTCAACGGTGCAGCAAGTCGGGAAAAGTTGGCAATGAACCGCAATGAACCGGTAATACGCGCAAAGGCCCAAAAAACGCCGGACCGTTTTCTTGTCCGAAGGAGTAGGAAAGTTGGCGACGGCAGCCGTTTTAGCAGGATCCGGCCGGACTCCACGATGGCTGACGACATGGCCCAGGAAAAGGAGTTCCTCATAACCAAAGTGGCATTTCTCGGGCTTCACCGTCAGGCCGGCAGATCTTATAGCCTATAGCACGGTCAAGAGGCGCTGGAGGTGTTCTTCGAACGTTGGCGAAAATACAACAACGTAGTACAAGTATACCAAGCACGTCTGCCATTTCAGGCCCGACAAAACAGCGTCCATCATTCTCTGAAATGTTGCCGGAGCCGAACACAAACCGAAAGGAAGGACCTTGAACTCATAAAAGCCATCCGGCGTCACGAACGCGATCCCGCTCGTCAACTTCAATCTGCCAGTAACCACTTTTTAAGTCCAGCGAAGAAAAGTAGCGTGCGTGCCGCAGCCGGTCAGGAGAGTGGTCAATGCGTGGCAAAGGGTAGACGCCTTTCTTGGTAACCTGGTTAAGCTTCCGGTAGTCAACGCAAAATCGCAGACTACCATCCTTCTTAACCAAAACCACCGGCGAAGCCCACGGGCTCCTCGATGGCTGAATAACACCATCCCGCAACATCTCTTGGACTTGTTCAGCTATGACTTCACGCTCCCGCAATGAGACACGGTATGGGTTTTGTCGAATTGGTCGGGTACTGTAGTCTGTAATGATGCGGTGCTTAGCGAGAAGCGTCTGTTTGAATGCCGACGTAGACGAGAAAGTCTTGGAACTGATGCAGAAGGCCGACTAGACTTTCCCTATCGGTTGGGGGTAAGCCTGGGTTCACGTCGAGGGTCAACTGAGGTGTGCAACAAGTGGACGTTTCACTCTGGAGGGCAAGGCATTCGTGAGTTTCGGCGATGCCATCGTAGTATGCGACCGCAGTGCCCTTGGCGATGAGTTGCCGTTCGGTCCCGAAATTCGTAAGGAGGACGTCTGCCAGGCCTTTCCGTAGCGTGACGATACCCCTCGCGATGCAGACCCCATGAGAGAGCACAAGCACAGTGTTCTGTTCTGCTACGCCGTCAGCACTGCACCGGTCGTCACAAATGACGGTAACGAAGGCACAGGATCGCGGAGGCACGGTCACATCTGCGTCGATTATGCGCAGGGCCGCTCTGCGTGGTTCGGTGTCGGCTGAAATCGTTCCAGGGGTCGAAAATGTTATCAGACGACCAGGAAGGTTTATGATGGCACCATGCTCACGCAAGAAGTCCATTCCGAGGATCAGGTCTTTGCAGCAGTGCGGCAGAACAACAAAAGTGCCAACAAAAGCAGAATTGGCAATGGTGACTCGAGCAGTGCATCTTCCGACAGGCGTCATGAGGTGACCGCCATCAGTACGAATTTGAGGTCCATCCCATGCTGTCTTTACCTTGCTGAGGCGATCCGCGAGGTGCTTGTTTATTATCGAAAAGTCCGCGCCTGTATCGACTAAAGCAGTCACTGGGTGCCCGTCAACGTGAATGCGGAGGTCGGCGCTAAGTGCATCGGTGTCAGGGAAACTCGGTGTCACAGATTCGGGCTGCGGCGGCATGGGGATCTCGGCATCGCACTCCGGCGGCGTTTGGGGGTCTTCGTTATATCCGCTGTCAGCAACCTTCCCCCCTGGGGTCGCCGCTTTCAGTTTCCCCGGCGCGGGCTTGGAGACCGGCCCCGCAGTCCATCTGAGAAAGCCTGGCGGCTGGGCGACGTGATGCGTGCGGGAGACGGAGATCGGGGTCGGCGGGTAGAGGTAGTGTCATGGACAGAAAGGTACTCCTCTATTTCGCGGGGTCGCTCACCGAAACGGGGACAGGGAGCGTCACGTGGGAAACCCCGGAGGCCTATTTCACGGTAGGGGCAACGGCGATACAGGTGGCCGGCTTCCCCGCAATGGTAACAGAGCGGCTGCTGGTCAGAAGTGCGCCAAACAGCCGCCTTCCGGGCCGGTGGACGCATGGCAGGTCCTCGCTGAGGCCGCTGGTAGAATGACGGTGGCGGAGCGGTTGGCGGCGGCGGGTGGTAAGGCAAGCGTTGCACAGGTGGCAACTCGGAGCTGAAAGCCGCGGCGTAGCTCATGGGGCGTGTCTCCGGCATGACTGGGGGAGGCGGTGAAAATGCTTGCCGAATCTCGCCGCGCACAACCTCGGTAATAGCCGCAGCCGTCGGATCAGGTGAGGCAAGGGTCAGTTTCTGCAACTCTTCACGGACCACCGCGCGTATGAGCTCACGCAGCGACGAATTGTCGCTGGACAAGCTCAAAGAAGCCGCACTGGCGCTTGGCTCACCGCACAAGGAGTCATTTCGGCGGCAGCGCTGATGCAAGGCCCGCTCAATGGCGGTCGCCTCTTTGATGAAGTCGGCTACCGTCTGCGGGGGATTTCAGACCAAACGAGCGAAGAGTTGGTCCTTCACACCTTGCATCAGGTGGCGGAGCTTCGTGGATTCCGCCATATCTGGGTCAGCGCGCCGACAAAGACGGGTCACGTCCTCGGCGAACATGGCAGCGCTCTCAGCGGGCTTTTGTACGCGAGCGTCCAGGAGGCGCCGCGAACGATTCCGGCGGTCCGTGCTAGCAAAGGTGTCCCGGACCTGCTGACGGAAGGTATCCCAGCTTTGGAGATCGGCCTCCCTGTTCTCGAACCAAATCTTGGCTCCATCTTCGAGGGCGAAATACACGTTTCGCAGCTTCTGCACAGGGCTCCATTGGTTATATTCGGCAACCTGCTCGAACTGGTCAAGCCAGTCTTCAACATTTTCGAAAGTGACGCCATGGAAGCTGGCTGGCACGCGGGGTTGCTGTAGCGTCTAGTGTGAAGCGCTAGCCTGCGCCATGGTGGTATGCTCACCAGTTCGATGAGTGCGTGCCTCTTTTGGGAGGAGACCAAACTCTGGGACCAGTCCCAGGAGGCGGCGGCTGCTGCGGTGAACGGGCGTGCAGACAAGCGGTAGTTGGTCCGGACTCGATGAGCGGCTGTCTGAAGAGGTGCTGGACATGGGACGTCGAGCCCACAACCTCCACCAGTGTCACGTAGCAGTTGGTACAGGTAGCGCCGCGTCTAGATGGCAGAGGAACGCCAACACCGAGAAGACACGAACGCACACCGCGACGGCCAGGATGGAACGTCCGGTTTCGTCTTCTTCAGCAGCGAACAGCGGGGCGCACGAGCTGCGTGCGGAACAGCCGCCGAGCGGCTATTGTTGCAGACGCGGCAATATTTTCTTTTCACTAATTTCGCTACAGCTTCAGTCCCGCGCTCATTTTTGCAGTTTCCTTTGAAATGCTAGCCTGACATTGCAGCCCTTTAGCGAATGTATCGCTAGAGGAAAGTGCAAATTTGATTTACGTATGATACCACACGGTGTTTTCAGGCTTTCGTCCAACAGTCCGGTTACTTCTCGGCCACTGCCAAATACCAATCTTGCTCGCATCTGCGCGCCCTAATGACACCTCCTAGTTGTACTCGTGACAGACCTCCTGCGTACATTCCTTCCCCTCCATTTTCTTGCAGCTCCAAACACGTGCTTATACAGTTGGCTCATTCTAAAAATGTCCCTGCTGCACTATGTGTACAAACTTGGTGGAAGCTGGCAACTGATTCATCTCAGAGAAAAAAAAAACAAACTGAATGCGCAATTCTTTGGTAATGCCGTCGTCCTCCTCCTTTTGCATGGTTTTTTTTTTCCTGCACACCCCAGTCGAAAAATAACAGCAGAATGATGCCCAAAATACGAGAATTATTTAATCACTTTGTCGCAAGCAGAGCTTCCCTCTCTGTGGTCTTAAGCGTGATAGGCTTTTAGATACCATTATCGGAGTGCCGCTGCTGAACTTGGGGGCATCACACAGGACAACACGGAGCCGAACATAAGCAAAAATAGGCAAACTTTCCTTCAATCTCTGATGCCGACATAGTGATCCACCACCGGACTGGTGCAACGTTCACCAACAGCGTCATCATAATTCCTTCGTGGGCGAAACCTGCCCACGGAGGGCGTAGTCAAAGTCTCTGTTGCTGCAACAACTTCATAGCCAGCTATACTTTAAAAATTTTGTTGTCACGTCATAACATTTTCTGTGTGTTTTACGAAGCGGTGCAACGTTCAACAACAGCGTCTTCCCAATCCCTTGGCGGGCGACGCCTGACTGCGGAGCGTGGAGCCAAAGTCTCTGTCGCTGCAACAAGTTAATTGCCAGCAATACTATAAAAACTTGTTTTCACGGCATAACTATTTCTGCGTGTTTTTCAACTTGGATGTGATAAGCTTAGTGAAGTCAGGTTTAGCGCTAGCGCTTGTTTTTATTTCGCTTCGGAAGTGTGAAATTTTCATGGCATTGGGAGGACGAGGACGCCAGCAATGATTGCATGAGTGTTTGCACGAATCATTACAAAATCAGTCCAATCAAGCAATCAAGGTTTACATCAGCAACTCAGCACAACTGACGTTTCCTGTGATTGCATCCATCAGCTTCTTATGACCCTTTTTAGGGATGCTACCCTTCACCGATCAGCAGCAAAGTTTGAGTAAGAAAGCAAGCGGGAAGGGAGAATGCTGCTGCATTTTCATCTTAGTGAAACTTCAGCCCCAGCGCCCTCGCATGCATTCTCTTCTGCAGATCTCACGTTACCGTGCTAATGCGGGCTTAGCATCGGCAAACGCGAGGAACCTGGCATTTTCGCCGCAGGGAGGCTACAGTAGGTTTATAATCGTTTTTCTAGAAGCCGTCTACTTTACCTTTGCAACACTGTTCAGCGCATGAGTAAGAACCGGAGTTGCGCGTGTTAATAGGCACACCAGAAAAAAACGAAGACAAATAATCTTCCCCTTAATGGTCTGGCACGATAGCGTAAATTGTTAATGCCATATATGCGGTATTCGTCATTCTCTACTTTACATTCCTCGATCGCTGGGAACCGTCATACCAATCCTTGAACTGCAGTGGAGCGGTTAAGTTATGCGCGACTGCCACAACAGGTTGCTCTTTTAAAAAAAAAGCCAGAAGGGGGCTAGTACGACCGGCGTTGTTCTTCCCGAGCAACTTCACTCCACCAATCGACTGTGTTAGGTTGTCACCTGCGACAGTGGCCAGGTTGTGACCTCATGTGGCCTAGGCGGTAGGTGGGACATCTGTTTCTTCTCTCAGAACACTGCGGCTGACGACACCGCCTACGACGCCGCATTTCCTTAATGGCTATCGTGGTAAGGCTATGCGTGGTAAAGCTGAGTTCCTGCATACTGAACAAGTAACGTAAACATTTCGAGTGCTGTAGTTGAAGCGGAAAGAAGGCTTACGGTGAGGGTAATGTAGATATATGTCTCTAATGTTTCGGACGGTTTGATGTTTTCCTAATATCGGCCCAGAAAAAGCGCTAAAACGACTTTCATTCAAAGTATTGTACGGGTGATGCTTTTGAGGAAAAACAATTATAAGGTAAAACGTAGGTACAATATGACCCTCCCGCACCATTTCATGTAATTTTTAGTTTACCAACAGCCTCCTGTCATTCTGAGGATGATTGTGTTATGATTTGATCAAAGAGTTTCATTTTATCAGGAAATGTGATGTATATACTCATATTTATGCGGGACTTTCTCTGAGCTCCTCTAATTTTACTTTTCCTTTTATGACTAGCAGACAAATATTCTTCATTGTGCAAAGAGTTCACAACATCAAGATAAAAACAAACAATAATGCAAATAGTGTTGAATAAAATGGTCCTAAAGTAACCTTTTCTAGCGAGAAGACACGTATGCTTTTCCTTTAATTCCCGAAAGACGCCGCTTTGATCCCGGCTGCGGTGGTCGAATTTCGATGGAGACGAAATTCTAAAGGTTCGTGTATTGGGCGATGTAAGTGCGCGTTAATGAACCCCATGCGGTCGAAATTTCCGGTGCCTGTTACTACGGCGTCCTTAGTCGCATTGGTGCGTCAAAGCCCAATAAACCAACGTACAAAATATTGTAGCTATATGTTCTTTTTGTGCTTTTGTGCTATTTATTATAAATACGGCAATTCCTGCAGGGATTTTAGCAGGATAGAATATAATAGTAACGTTTATCTACATAAATAACTTGAAACAGAGTAAATAATAATGTAAATCGAACACACACTTCAGATGGAAACTAAATTACAATTAGAAGTTAAACGTTGAGAATGCAGACAAAGGAAAAAAACTACATCAATCTGAAGCTTATTTTATTCAATAAAATTACTAACAATGAAAGAAAACCTAGAAGAGCGAATTGGGTGTTAGAGTACGCCTCTGCCGTTTATTTTATCGAATCCTGTGAACAGAGCAAATGTTTGAGGAATGTGTGCTTTCATATGACCCTTAATATGGCATGGTACGCTTGGCCCTATGAAGCGATAACATCGGCTATGAGGGGCGTAGTAGTGGAGGACTCAAATTAGTTTAGATCACATGTTTTTTTCTTAATCTCCTCTTGCACCTCACAGAAAAGCGTTACCTATTTAATTTCGGCTCTATGATAACGAGGCGCCTGCGGCAGGGCTTCCATCATGTGGCTTTGGGATCAGTAGACGAGCGCAATACCCGCTTCACCGTCGGCGAGGGGTAATGACCTTTGATTAATTGCAACTGATTTTATGTACGAACCGCTCTCTCTCTATGTCGAGGAGATTACCTTAGCGTTTCTTAAACGCCATGGTATTCAAAGCACCTGATCTGTTACAGGCAGTACGATTTGGATGTTACCGTAGATTTTCAATCATATGCTTCTAAGAGTGCAGGTACCGGATATAATGCTATAATCTCATGAAGTAACTACAGTAAATTTATATGCAAGAAGGCGAACGCGAAGTGTGGACACTTTTGGCGCTTGTCTCAAGAAAACGAGTTCTTGATTAGAAGAGAAAGTTAGAAAAGTATTACGTTTGGTTCCGGTTTCATATGTAGAAGTCGCTCAATTAAAGTGCTTAAAAATTTAAGTTTCCGGTGGAAAAACAACTGAAAAAAAAATGTAAATAAAAATATCTGTAGAGGATTCTTTTTGCAGGTAGTTTTCAGAAATGCAGCATTTAAAATTTCTCGGCATTTGCGAATCTTCATACCAAAAGGTATCTTTTGGCGAAGGCTCGAATAACTAAACCGGTCTCTACTGATAACAAACTGAATTGATTACAACGGTATCTTTGCCTCAATGCTACTTACAATGCAATTATTAAATGAGAGGAATGAAAATATTGCGAGAGCTGAGCCCTGGAGAAAGCCCAAATCTACTGAAGTTTGTAGGTGCAATGTTCTTTGATGCAAACGTACAGCCTCTTTGAAATATGAGCTGAAATCGATGTTACGAGGTCGGCGTTTCTGAATATCATGCCTAATCTAAAGATTATAATTTCACGCGAGCCTCTATCAAAAGCTTTTGCACAGTCTATGAAGAATACATTGACTTCTGCTTCGGAATTTTATTGAACCTGCGAAATTATCCAGAGTTGTGACTGAGCGCATACGGAGAAGCCATTTGCAAGTCAATGTTTGACCCTGTAACGCTAATCTCTCAAGTCCACTGGGCGCCGTCTGGTTAGCGTCCCTGTCTTTCCGTTCATTATTCTGTTTCTCTCTCACGTCTAAAAAACATTTCACCGTAGTCAGCTCTCGAAAGGAAAGTGTATTGAATAACATTTTTAGTTTCCTAAAGCACAGCCATCCTGTTGTCAAAGAACCTGTGACCCCAGCTACCATAAGGGCAATCTGTGCAATATGTAAGTAAGACATGACAATTGGGAGTGGTGCAAAAATGAGGACACTTTTCGAGAAAAGGCTTTACCGTACAGACGTCGCACAAAGCCGGTCTGCGTCGCAATCTCGGAGGCGCATAAATCACCTGGGAACGCTCGCACCGGTGCAACGAAGAATAAGCGCACGCTGGCGACGGTAAGGCGCGACTCTTTGTTGGAGTTGGTACTAGCACAAACATCTTCTGAACGCGCTTACTTCTCGTATTCCTTCCGTGCTAGGCACTGGCAAGCTCAGCAAAAGCACGTCCCAATGCAATCGTCAAATACTGAAAAAAAAAGCGAGTTCTTGTAAGTCATCCGAGACGCCAGCTTTCTTCGCGCTGTTTCAACCTTAGTCTAGACGACAGTTTCTTTTTCTTCTCCGCTTGACAGAAAGTGAAGATATAATAAAAAATATCCATGGCATTGCGTCACAATATTGGGTAGCGCGGAAACGGTGTGAGCGGTGAAGATTTACAAATGTTAGTCCCCTGTGGAGGTCATAGGCTGTCGCAGAAGATAGGTGTTTTTGGGGTAGGGCATAAAGCGGCGATCGAGGCGGAGAGTCTCGAGACGCGTTGAGTAGTGTTGCGAGAGGGGATATTGGTCAAGGCACTAGTACTGGATGCTGTGAAACCCGCCGCCAAAGCCGGTTCTTAGCGGCGGCGATGCCACGCCGCTAAAGCTAAGCCGGGAAAGTGCGCTCGCATGTTGCAATTCTCACTATGGTGTGGGCACTTTTTTTTCTGAATGGTCTGTATTTACCCTCTGGCTGTTGAAAACATGCTGAAGAAAATGAGCATCTTTAATTGCTACGCCGGTTGAAAACGATTATGAAGCAACGTATCAGAGCAAAACAACCTAAATTTGAATTTCTAGTTGTATCACTGTATCAGGTGCAACAAACACAGATGCTTGAGCTGACGCCATCGAAGTTTCATTCTCTGATTTTAGAAGGTAGCCATTTTGATGGGTTAGGCTAGCAGCTGCGCATGAGAGCGAACATGCAAAATGCTGCATGTTTACTCATATGTCCAACATTTTTGGGCAAAAATTTTTAAATTGGGGAAATTGTAAGATACTGTGATGGTATTTAAGCTTAGGTTGATATGTAACAATTTTTTTCTTTTAACGCGTTTCCATCGATCGCATCTAGGTGTAAGACTGCCTTGTAAACCAACGGGGAAAGCTTTTCACGATAGAATAGCAAAAACGCGAAGAGCGAAAAACAAATTCATGATTGCCGTCCGGTGGACGGCAGTCCACCGGAGTGCAGTTTTGTAGTACATTGCTGCGATGATCGCAGCCATATTCAACCCCTAGGAGTTGAATTATGACCGCGTTTATTTGCTGCCCATTTCAATGTATGGGCTGAATGCGAAGGTTTCTCTTTAGAGTCAGTATATTAACTTTGCTGCCGAGACCAAGCGCCGCTGACGCCACCGCTGCAGACTGAGGAGTCGTTAAAGCCGACTCTGCGGCTACGCGCCGCCACAGAGCGAAGGGTTAGCCAAGGCTAGCGACTAGTGTAGGTGCCACAAAATCTTGGATCCCGAATTCTTCGACAATCCCTACGGTGCTGCCCGTTCCGTCTGCGATCACCTTGTAAGGAATGTAATGACTGTAACTGCTTGGTTTTGGAGGTGTATCAGGCATTCTTGGTGTGAAATGTTGGTGTTGCCCCATGATGATATGCGACAAGCACTCTGATTGCCAATAAATGCGCAGTATAATTACTTACGTACGTGCTGCGGAAATAGATTCGTGTAGGGATCAATAGATGTATTCCAAACCTTTTTAAGGCGAAAGCCTTACTATCCCTAATACGAGAATAGCCGGCGGCGTCTGTTAGTATGTTATTGCGTTAGTGGACTGACAGATGGTACAGAGAATCCCAGCGATGGCAAAAAAAGATAGGCAGACATCATCTATCGGCCGCAGGACGAACACACATGCCGAGCACTGCCATTTCACACAATTGATCCTTAACATTTCGCTGGCTGACTTCAATGTGGCGCCAGTTTTGTAGACTACATTTCTACCAAAATTGTGAGAAACCGCTTGTCGTGCAGCGTTCCGAATGGTGACATACGATTTCTCCTTGCATATAGCTTACATCTACTATTCAAGGTGGAGGCTACGAACCAACGACATATGCACCTTAAATTGTATGCCTTCCCAGACTCTTTAGCTCTTACCTTAAGGCGCAGTTGAAGTGTCCACAGTGATGTCAGTTTTTTACACTGCCGTTTTCTTTCTTCGGAACTAGATTTATTCTTGAAATTGTCAAGCAGCCGCTCGTCGTAAACCGTTGCGGGTAGTGTCATGCGGTTTCTAGTAGCTTATAGAATACGAATCATAGTAAAACTGGAGGCTATCTCGAGACAGGTATTCGAACTGAGTGCGCGAGTGTTTCACTCAGACTGTTGTGGCTTCTGCGTTTGTGGAATGAGCCTTCGGAGGCGCGTCTTTGTTCAGTTTCACAGTGAGCAACCTGCGCTAAGGGCGGACGCTCACGATGACACACAATCTGAGTTTTCACTGTTTTCGACCGTCTGCCACTACAATTTACTTCTGTATGCCAAGAGCATTATGCTCGCTGCCATTTCGTGATATTTACTAAGTGCAAGGAATAAAACAAAAAGTTTACGAAGTTCAACATAAGCAGGCGTGTAGGAACCTGCGTCGATGCAAATATTGCATACTAATTCAGGCGTGACTGTGAGGTGTTTACTCCAGATCTCAAGCTCCACTCGAGTTCTCGAAAACAAATAGGGTGTGGTTCATGAATATCTGAAGAAAGTCTTTGAATTTTCTGTAAGCATTTGTTTAACGCAAAATGTGCTGTCGCGGTTCTCTTACACATCTTTCCAAATATCAAGAATTGGTACAATAGACTTGACATGTAGACTAAAGTACTAAGAAACGCAGACAGTGACAGGAACACACACAACTCACGTTTAAACCATGTCGAACTGTATAGCACCGATATATATGAGAGTAAAGATGCGCGAGCGTAACTTCTTACTCTTCTCTACTTAAAGGGGTGGAGACACCAAATTTTGAAGCTATAAAAAGCCTGCTATGGGATTCCTATGTATGCAAGGGCACTCAGAGCCAGGTGTTGGACGCAACAAACGTTTAAAAAATATTTTAATTCCGTTCCAAAGATTACCTAAATGCTCACTCTCACGATCTAGACCCATCGCTAGCGCCATCAACGCTGACGTCTCAAGGCGGTAAACAAATTAAAGTTTTAGTGACGTCATACCAAAATACAGTGACGTATGATGAGCGGGGCACAGCCGCGTGAGCGCAGTCGACGCCCCAGCGAGCCGCATTTGCTGCTAACCGCCACTCGCTCGGTTTGCGGCGCGCCGTTGCGAACAGCGTCGCAGCGTCCGATTGCAGCTCGTCGCCTGCGTCCGGCCTGCTAGATGTCAACGGCAAGCCGCTCGCGACAAACGCAACTACGGGAAGCGGCAGCCAATGCGAGCCCGGAGAGCGGCAGCGTCATGATGAAATAAGGCGCACTCCTTGGAGCCGGGCGGCCTGCGCCAGTCTTCGTGCCGACCACCGGCATCCGAAGAACGCGACAGTATTGTTTGTTCACGTTCATAGCAAACCCTGGGATATATGAATATCAAAAATGCATCGTTTCTGACGATCGTTGGCAAATACCGAGTTCCTGATAGAAGTGATGACTGCGATGCAAGCAAATTTCATCCCATAGCCGGTTTTGTGCTGCTGCTACCTGGTGCGGTTCGCCTGCCGTCTGCTAGCTCTGTTGCTGAAGACGTCGTGGAAATCGAACATATATTTTATTGTGGGATGAGTTCACAGTAAAGGGGTGCCGAGCAGAGCACGTTAGCGCTGGCCAGTCCCGAAGCGCCCTCAGCTGCGGAGTCGATGTGAAATCAGCTTAGGCCTAGCGACGACTAGGGCAGTCTGGGACCAGCGCGCAGGTCGTCGCCCGGCGTTGCCGCAGGATGTGCCGTTGCCGAAAGATCCACTTTTAGCACAGTCATGCTGTCGTATCTCGAATCTAGGAAGCATCCTTACTGGTAGCATGGCTGTTTTGTGCGGACGTGAAGTACGGCGTGCCTGCCGGCCGGTCGGCCAGCCTGGATACCGTCTGCCGACGTCATAAAAGCGGGTTAAGGAGTGTTCTTGACGTAAATAATAAACCATGGTACAAGAAATGTGAAAAAAGTGTCATTTTTGAGGATCGCTGACCAATACTGAGCTGCTGGCAGAGGTAACAACGGTGATATGAGCAATTTTCTTGGCAGAACCGCCTCGCAGCTGCCGACGTTGGGGTCCGGCTCGCCTGGCGGCCGCTAGCTCCGCTGCCGAAGGCGTCGAGGAGATTGACCATACTGTTATTTTATTGTGAGATTATGCTGTTGACACTAAAGCTATTTGTGAAAAGTATTCCTTTTATTATAGCGCAGGCGACTTCCGAAGCGCCGGCCGCTTGCGAAACAGGCTATAGGCCTAGCGCGACCACGGCAGCCAGGCAGCAACAGAGCTCGTCGCCCGGAGCGCCCGCGAGCGGTGCCGTTGCCGAAAGCTCCCTATATTAGCAGGCATGCTTTGTCGCTGCTCGAATATAGCTGGCAGTTCTGATAACAAGGCGATTTTGTCTTTTCTTGTGATATTTGTACACCATCCCAAACAGCGCTCAGGTACTGCTGCACGGCGGCGAAGTATGACACCGGTTGTGGGCGCAGCTTGGGTAGAGCGGCGCAGCGATGCTTACTGGCATATTGCAAAGTGCTTCGCATCCTCACGCGAACCCGCGAAGGCGATATTAGCGTGCGATAAAAAAGAAGTCGATGCCCTCACTCATTGGATTCAGATCCGTCAGAATCCGAGCTCCTGGTACTAGCCATGCCATTGTTTTTTTCATGCGCTGGTCAGCACGTGTGTGAGAAAGCAGACGATGCAGCAGTATGTGCGTCACAACTTTTGTGGGCCCACGTGACCAACCGAAGTAGTTGATCTTCCCCCTCTGTGACGTGTCCAACTCAGCGTTCGGAAACCGAAACCAAAAATCGTTCACCTAAAAATGCGATAATAAATTATTCACTGTGAATATATGAATATTTGAGTGTGTATCATGCTTCCTGGAGCCATAAGAAACGTTTGAAACTAAGAACGCGCGAACCACAAATTTGGTGCCTCCACCCCTTTAATATTGTTTTTACTATGCTACCACCCGTTATTTAACGTCCTCGGTACTGGGAGGTCTTCAGGGAAATGAAGATAATGATGTGAAGAAAAGAACTGCCATTCCTAATTCGGTACATTAATAATAAGCATCATAAAGCGCGAAAGTGCACGAAACAATAGCAACAATGAGTACATGCACTACCTGCTTGGGAGCACTCTCAGCTTTCATAGCCAAAAAACAACACAATAAATAGCCGAGGGAGCATTCGAACAAAATTTCGCCTTGAGGTCCGTACGCGCAACGGCCCTTTCAACCCTGTCTTATGATCACTGGGGTCCCCCTGCGACAATAGGCAACGGGATTCCCATGTAAAAATACGAAATCAAAGGGTCGCATTGCCTGCCTACATACTTCCTCTCGTCATATTCGCCTAGAGTGCAAGTTTGGGGAGCAGAGCATGACGAGTATTCAATCAGATTGTGTACTGAGAGGGGTGTTGTTTACTCTGTTATATTCAGAAAGAGGGCTCACTCACAGTTCTTTTTATTTCGTCAACGGCCCCCACTGGCAGCACAAACGGGCTGAATTATATGTCTAGCAAGCTGGCGGTTTTTGGCGACTTCGACACGACTTTTGCATCACCAATGATTTATGTGCATCACACGCGCATTTTCCATTTTCACGCCACAATCATGACTGAAATCCTCGTGCAGCACCGCTTCTTCTTCCTTCTTGTATTGATTCACCCCCGTATTTGCATGTGGTGTTAAAACTATATCGGTACTTCGCTCCATGAAATAATATGATTGCGCTGCTGGCTGTGTTATGGACTTCCGCCGAATTTGAATTAACCCTTGAGGTCAGAGCAGCTACCATAAACGCAAGCAGTAAACGCGTCATCTATCACGTTGTTCAGCGCCGTAATTGAACTGTGGAAAGGAGTGGCAACTTCTTTTTTCGCCGTTGCGCTGTTTCGACATCATGGAAGACGAATTCACCCAATATTTCGTGATTTGTTACTACACCTAAAGAATACGCATATCCCGATACGCCCAAAGCCGGTAAAGCTCTACTCCCCGTCCTCAACTGCGATTCCTCTCCATTCGTTATCTGAAGGCAGGACTTCCTGGTGAAAGGTTCAAAAGAACGGGTGCTTTGAGAAGCGTCCATTTATCACAGCACATGTGAGAAAGCAGTTCGTGAAGCCTTCTCCATTCACTACGCCGGGCACAGGTCCCCGCGTCACTTTTTATGCTGCCCTTACGTCACCCCCCTAATTTTATCCTTAATACTAGATTGTTGAAAAGTCATTGACTTAGTTCTTGGAATACTCCACTTTTTGGCGTCGGCAATGCTCGCCGCTCAGCAAAACATGCAATTTACAAAGTTTGCATTCCTTCATGAGACTCGGTTGAATAAATCGGACTCCAAAGAGAGAATTGCTGACACTGCTTTTACTCTAGCACTATTCACTTTTCTTGCTTCTATTCGTTTCATTTAGAGTAGATGCCTGGCTAAGCCAGTGTAGACATGTGCCCTCTCGCCGTGTGCGTTGGCGAAGAGTCGAGGTAGGGCAGAAGCCAATGTTCAGCCTCATACGTGAGTAATGACCGAGGACATAGTCCTATCATCATAATAATCATAATCGTTATCAGACAAACTACGCCCACTGCAAGAGGAAGGTCTCTGAGATGTACCTCCAACTGACCCTGTCTTTCTTGTCTTTTGCGCTGTACCATACGCAACAAACTGACCCTGCCCTCTGTCACATGTAGCCTGCTTTTCCCCGCTTTAACTTATTCTTGGTTAGGGCTATATATTGTTACGGTATTGGAGAAACGCAGGAAGGGCAAGGCCGGAGAACAAAAGAAGAAGAGGTTGAGAGTTTTGTGCCCCCCGCTGGACGCCGATTCCCGCTCGCCGATCGAACCTCTCGCCGCTGGCCTGTTGAACCAGCTAGAACACCCCGGCTGCAAAGATTATAGCCGTAACATCGTGGTGGAGGCGCCGGGTAACGATCTCAGCAACAATACGGCGCAGCAACAACTGGAGCAGCCCCGCCGGCGTCGTCGCCTTGCCGGCCTGGAACCGCTGACCGAAACCATGCAGTCTCCCGAAGAGCCATCCGCAGCACAAAGTGACGCTGCGATCCAAGTTTCAGACCAGCGTGTGGCCACAGCGACCGGTTCAACGCAGCACTATCGGAAGCCTCGCAGTTTCGCCGGAGCAGCAGGCGAGGACATGGAGGAATCGCTGACCCATTACAAAAGGGTGAGCCGCTATAACCGCTGGGACGCCGCCACTCAGCTTGCCAACGTGGTCTTCTTTCTGACCCATACAGCTTTGGTGTGGTTTGAGAACCACGAGGACTCCTTCACCACCTGGGACCGCTTCGTAACCGAACTGCGACAGTGTTTTGGCGATTGCCTCGCGCGCCGCAAGCGGGCCGAATAAACGCTGGCACACAGGGCTCAGTTACCGGGCGAAACTTGCACTACCTACATAGAAGAAATACTTAAGTTATGCAAAACAACGAACGCTAATATGACCGAGGATGATAAAGTAGGACATCTTCTGAAGGGAATTGCAGAAGATGTGTACAATTTTCTAATCACCAAAGATGACTTGGGGGCCGTCTCAGACGTCATTCGGCACGTCCGCACATTCGAGACGTTGAAGACTCGTCGTATTACGCCTAAATTTGGGCGGCTGGCTAACGTTCCAACTGTGGCCAGCGTCGAAGAGCGTTTTACGGATCTCTCAACGACGATCCGCCAGATCGTTCGCGAGGAACTTCTGAGATTCGAGCCCCATGCACGGTGTCCACCATCTGTGCCGTCTGAGGTTCCCGTTTATCAAGGTTCTCCATTAGTAGTCCCGTCGATGCCTGGGCTGAGTTCTGTAAACACTGCACACACGTCCAGGTTCGGTGGACCCAGTCATCCCTATCACTCCTACCCACGCTCGGCGGACTTCGAATTGAACTACGATCCAGATTATGAACATCGTTCAAGACCGCCTGCACCCTCCTTCCGGCGCCCAGCCAGAAGGCCTGAGGACGCGCGTGGGTATTCAGTGCTTCCCGCCTCGTCACAGTCTTCAAGAGAACAAGCTCTTCGTCGCACCGCTCCCGTTTGTCGCCGCTGCGGCATCGAGGGGCACATTGCTCGCTATTGCCGCCGCCGTCCACCACCTCGATACGAGCGGCCCGTCCATCCTCCTCCGCCGGTCAACAATTCGTACGACCCACCTTGGCAACGGCCCTTGACCTCGAGCGACTATCCTCTGCCCGACGGACAACGCAGCCACTCTCCCGTCTCCGACCGAAGTTTCTCACCACCCCCTTCCTCTTCTGTGCGCCGTTCTTCGTCACCCCGGCGACGTTCCCCAACGCCTTCGCCGGGAAACTAGTCAGCGCGGCCGCGGGAGGTGAGGCCGCTGGAGACTGTGCGCTGCGTTTAGAAATTCCTCCCTCAATTGTTATGCTGAAGAACACAGTTCATGTGCTTGTAGATGGTGTACGCACAATGGCGTTAGTGGATACGGGTGCAACTGTCTCAATTATGAGTTTGTCATTCAAGAACCAGTTAGGCCGCAAAGTTATGTTTCTTTGGGACCGCAGTGTTAATTTTCATGGCGCGGGCGGTGAGTTGTTGTGCCCCTTGGGGATATGCAGTGCTGTGATGTACCTCGGCGGAGCCGTTTTTTACAGCGGAGTTTGCAGTGCTTCCGAGATGTACGCATGACGTTATCTTAGGTATTGACTTTTTACGAATGTGTGGCGCAACTGTTGACTGTCGCTCTGGGGAACTCTGCGTTGATGGTTCCCTTCCATCTGGACTCTTCGAAGAGACGTCCCACTTCGGGACACCTGGGTTCTGTGAGGACACTCCACCGCATCCAAGAGCGCTTTTACTGGCCACGTATGCGCGAAACGACTGAGAAGTATGTGGCTAGTTGTGCACACTGTGCGAGTCACAAACGTTCCACCGGTCCTCCTCCTGGTCTTCTTCACCCGGTGACGCCTCCCAGATCTTCTTTTGAGAAGGTTGGGATAGACCTTGTGGGACCTTTTCCCAAGTCCCATGGCTGCAACCGTTGAATTGTCGTCTGTACAGATTACCACACTCGTTACTGTGAGACAGCTGCTCTCCCCTCGGCTACTGCATTTAACGTCTCTGTCTTTCTGCTGCATTCTGTGATCCTGCACCATGGACCCCCGCGAGTCGTATTCAGCGACCGTGGCCGCCAGTTCACCGCCGATATTATTGAAGCACTCCTTCGACTGTGCACAGTGCAGTTCAGACATTCTACCCCCTATCATCCACAAACCAATGGTTTAACGGAGCGAACCAACCGGACACTCACCAACATGCTTTCCATGTACGTCGCTCCTGACCACAAAGACTGGAACTCCATCCTACCTTTTATCACATGCGCATACAACACCGCTCAACACGAAACTACGGGTTACAATCCGTTCTTCCTCCTCTATGCCCGCTCTCCCCGACACACCCTGGACACTATACTTCCGTTCTCCACTGACGATGACCCTGGCATCGCTGAGATCCTCTGCAATGCTGAGGAAGCCCGCCAACTAGCCTGCCTGAGAACTCTCGCCTCACAGGACTGCTCCAAAGCCCGCTACGACGACCATCATCGCCGAGTCACCTACCTCCCTGGCGAGTTGGTCTGGGTTTGGCGTCCACTCAGGAAGCGTGGCTTAAGCCAGAAACTGCTCGCGAACTATACCGGTCCCTATGTCATCTTGGAGCGACTCAGTGACCTCAATTATAGGATTGCACGCGTCACCGCAAGCGGCCGACGTTCTGCCCGCACAGAACTCACCCATGTCGCGCGGCTGAAACTTTGTCATCCACGTGCCGATGCCTGACTCGCCCAGCGGGCTTCGCCTGCGACGGGGGAAGTGTTACGGGATTGGAGAAACGCAGGAAGCGCAAGGCCGGAGAACAAAAGAAGAAGAGGTTGAGAGTGTTGTGCCGCATCCAAGAGCGCTTTTACTGGCCACGTATGCGCGAAACGACTGAGAAGTATGTGGCTAGTTGTGCACAGTGTGCACAGGCCTGTTCCTGCTGTTCCCTCTCCTCCCCGTTGGAGCTGCTTCTACCACGGACTGCCTCTGCGTCTTCTGGCCGTCTTCAAATTTTGGTGAGGCCGTTCCGCGAGTGGGGGATTTGGCCAGGTCTTTCCCCCTTTGGATGTAGGTTCGAAGGCTTTGCAGGTTTTCCGTCATGGCTATGTCTTCCCCGGGCTCAGGTCCGGTAACCTGGTTCGCCAGTTTACCGGCTGAAAATCTGCCGTTACCATCTTTTAGTCAAAACGGTGTAAAGCTAATCCCTGTGGCGCTGGTCCCTGTAGGAGATGGAGTAATTAAAATGAAAAACTCTCGATTGATCCAGGAGCAGCTGAAGGCAGCCACCAGCCACTATCTTGAGATTTCGGAGGTGCGACCATTTGGCAAGAGAGGAATTCTATGCAAATCGGCTCACTTGGATTGCGTTGCTGATTTGCTGCAGTGCACCTCTTTCGCCTCACTACCGGTGAAGGTATTCATTCCAGAGCAGCTAGCCTGCGTAAAAGGAATTATACGCGGTGTGGATCCTTCCGCTACACCAGGGGAAATTCTTGCAGACTTTCATGACGCCGGTGTTGGCATCCTTTCAGTTTACCGCTGCAGCAGAGAGGCTGGAGGCTCTCGAACACCAACGGAGTCGGTTATTGCCACATTTGCAGGGTACTCTTGTCCGTCCGAGATCAAAGTTTGGCCTATTGTGTACCGTGTAGACCCACTGCAGCCCCGTCCTTTACAGTGTAAGAATTGCTGGCGGTTCGGTCACAGTGCCAAATCTTGCAAGTCCGCAACGCGCTGTCGCGTTTGTGGCGGTGATCATGCACACGATATTTGCACTTCTGAGTCGCTTAGCTGCTGTCTTTGCCACTCTGATCACACAGCTGACGACCCCACCTGCCCCAAGCGTGCCGATGAGCAGAACGTCTTGGACATTATTCAGCGTGACAGGTGCTCGCGCGCTGATGCATACGCCCGCCTTGACAGACGGCAGTGCTCATACGCAAGTATTGCCCGCACGTCCACTGCTGATGTGGAGGCAGCCTTAACTAAGTCCGTTGTTGCTGCGGTGGAGAAGGCTGTTGCTGGCGTACTTGACCGCATGATCAGTACGTTCAGTGACGTCTTGTCCCAGGTCATTTCCGCGCAGGCTGCTTCATCGGCTTTAAGTAACCTCAACTCGTCTACCTGTCCTTCCTCCTCTGCCACTGCTGCTATTCAGCCCACCACCCCTTCTACCTCCACATCCGTGGATGTAAATGACTTTGACCAAGTCCCCCTCTCTAACGCTTGTGAGTCAGATGTTGAAATGACTACTCCATCTCAGAAGCGTCGTGCTTCCTCTTCTCCATCGAAATCTGACCATCATGGTAAGACTAAGAAAAGTTCGCCTGGAATTTCAAAGAAAACAGATGTGTTGAAAGAGGCTGTTGCGGCTACGTTTTTAAAGCAATAATCATGGCGGGAATATCTGTTCTGCAGTGGAATTGTCGCTCTATATCATCTTCTTTCCCCGATTTACAGCAGCTTATACTAAAACATAGTCCAGACATTATTTTAATACAGGAGTCGTGGCTCAATCCTAATCGCCCATTTGCAATTAAAAATTTCGCCGTTTTTATAAATGATCGCCCAAACGGCAGGGGTGGGGGCTTACTAACATTGATTTCAACGAAACTGTATCATCGAGCTAAAGTGTCTCACAAAATTATGAGACCTGATTGTGAGATACTTGCCGTTGAAATCATTATTCCGCAGTGCGCCCCTGTTACGGTGGCAAATATCTACTTCCCCGCAGGAGTCCGTAGGACGGATGAGCTCGATGCGTTACTGCGCATTAGCAGACGAGTAGTTCTAGCTGGGGACTTCAATTCTCATCATGTAATTTGGGGTTTCAGATCAGACTTTAGCGGGAAATTACTTTGGTCTTGGATGTCAGCAAACGGCGTGTGCTGTTAAATAGTCGCGCCATAACTTACATGAGGGCTAATTCTCGATCAGCTATTGATTTAACGCTAGCAGTTAATGGTACAGCGGTATCTTCGTGGTGTACAGTTGACTGTGGTACGTCCAGTGACCACGCCCCAATCACTTTCACTATTGCGTGCAGTCCAGTCAGGGCGACTGGTTCGCCACAAAAATTTATAAATACTTCACTGTTCAAGAACCTCCTAGGTGAGGCCCTCTCGTCTGTTTCCCCCTCCGATAAATCTGACGGGGGCCCTCTGGTATTAAATTCAGTGTTAGACGCCTCTCGGCGAGCAGTCTTTACAGTCCGGTCAGGCGTTGTAAATAAGTTGGTGGAATGACGACTGCGAAAAAGCCTATCGACGAAGGAAAGCTGCATGGAAGAGTCTAACGCACAACCAGTGCCCAAAGAACTGGATAAATTACAAATTCTTTGCAGCCTCTTTTAAAAGAACAATATCTAAGGCTAAGGATGAGTACAATGCCAGCCTGAACACCTATCTGTCTAATCCTGTCAACCGGAAGTCTCTTTATAGGTTCATGGAACGTACTCATGTGCTGCCTTCTTCTCACATCTCTCAGTCCACAGTATTGCCACCTCGGGACGAAAAAGATACATTAATAATAAGCATCATAAAGCGCGAAAGTGCACGAAACAATAGCAACAATGAGTACATGCACTACCTGCTTGGGAGCACTCTCAGCTTTCATAGCCAAAAAACAACACAATAAATAGCCGAGGGAGCATTCGAACAAAATTTCGCCTTGAGGTCCGTACGCGCAACGGCCCTTTCAACCCTGTCTTATGATCACTGGGGTCCCCCTGCGACAATAGGCAACGGGATTCCCATGTAAAAATACGAAATCAAAGGGTCGCACTGCCTGCCTACATACTTCCTCTCGTCATATTCGCCTAGAGTGCAAGTTTGGGGAGCAGAGCATGACGAGTATTCAATCAGATTGTGTACTGAGAGGGGTGTTGTTTACTCTGTTATATTCAGAAAGAGGGCTCACTCACAGTTCTTTTTATTTCGTCAACGGCCCCCACTGGCAGCACAAACGGGCTGAATTATATGTCTAGCAAGCTGGCGGTTTTTGGCGACTTCGACACGACTTTTGCATCACCAATGATTTATGTGCATCACACGCGCATTTTCCATTTTCACGCCACAATCATGACTGAAATCCTCGTGCAGCACCGCTTCTTCTTTCTTCTTGTACTGATTCACCCCCGTATTTGCATGTGCTGTTAAAACTATATCGGTACTTCGCTCGATGAAATAATATGATTGCGCTGCTGGCTGTGTTATGGACTTCCGCCGAATTTGAATTAACCCTTGAGGTCAGAGCAGCTACCATAAACGCAAGCAGTAAACGCGTCATCTATCACGTTGTTCAGCGCCGTAATTGAACTGAGGAAAGGAGTGGCAACTTCTTTTTTCGCCGTTGCGCTGTTTCGACATCATGGAAGACGAATTCGCCCAATATTTCGTGATTTGTTACTACACCTAAAGAATACGCATATCCCGATACGCCCAAAGCCGGTAAAGCTCTACTCCCCGTCCTCAACTGAGATTCCTCTCCATTCGTTATCTGAAGGCAGGACTTCCTGGTGAAAGGTTCAAAAGAACGGGTGCTTTGAGAAGCGTCCATTTATCACAGCACATGTGAGAAAGCAGTTCGTGAAGCCTTCTCCATTCACTACGCCGGGCACAGGTCCCCGCGTCACCTTTTATGCTGCCCTTACGTCACCCCCCTAATTTTATCTTTAATACTAGATTGTTGAAAAGTCATTGACTTAGTTCTTGGAATACTCCACTTTTTGGCGTCGGCAATGCTCGCCGCTCAGCAAAACATGCAATTTACGAAGTTAGCATTCCTTCATGAGACTCGGTTGAATAAATCTGACTCCAAAGAGAGAATTGCTGACACTGCTTTTACTCTAGCACTATTCACTTTTCTTGCTTCTATTCGTTTCATTTAGAGTAGATGCCTGGCTAAGCCAGTGTAGACATGTGCCCTCTCGCCGTGTGCTTTGGCGAAGAGTCGAGGTAGGGCAGAAGCCAATGTTCAGCCTCATACGTGAGTAATGACCGAGGACATAGTCCTATCATCATAATAATCATAATCGTTATCAGACAAACTACGCCCACTGCAAGAGGAAGGTCTCTGAGATGTACCTCCAACTGTCTCTCTCTTTCTTGTCTTTTGCGCTGTACCATACGCAACAAACTGACCCTGCCCTCTGTCACATGTAGCCTGCTTTTCCCCGCTTTAACTTATTCTTGGTTAGGGCTATATATTGTTACGGTATTGGAGAAACGCAGGAAGGGCAAGGCCGGAGAACAAAAGAAGAAGAGGTTGAGAGTGTTGTGCCCCACGCTGGACGCTGATTCCCGCTCGCCGATCGAACTTCTCACCGCTGGCCTGTTGAACCAGCTAGAACACCCCGGCTGTAAAGATTATAGCCGTAACATCGTGGTGGAGGCGCCGGGTAACGATCTCAGCAACAATACGGCGCAGCAACAACTGGAGCAGCCCCGCCGGCGTCGTCGCCTTGCCGGCCTGGAACCGCTGACCGAAACCATGCAGTCTCCCGAAGAGCCATCCGCAGCACAAAGTGACGCTGCGATCCAAGTTTCAGACCAGCGTGTGGCCACAGCGACCGGTTCAACGCAGCACTATCGGAAGCCTCGCAGTTTCGCCGGAGCAGCAGGCGAGGACAAGATGGAATCGCTGACCCATTACAAAAGGGTGAGCCGCTATAACCGCTGGGACGCCGCCACTCAGCTTGCCGACGTGGTCTTCTTTCTGACCCATACTACTTTGGTGTGGTTTGAGAACCACGAGGACTCCTTCACCACCTGGGACCGCTTCGTAACCGAACTGCGACAGTGTTCTGGCGATTGCCTCGCGCGCCGCAAGCGGGCCGAATAAACGCTGGCACACAGGGCTCAGTTACCGGGCGAAACTTGCACGACCTACATAGAAGAAATACTTAAGTTATGCAAAACAACGAACGCTAATCTGACCGAGGATGATAAAGTAGGACATCTTCTGAAGGGAATTGCAGAAGATGTGTACAATTTTCTAATCACCAAAGATGACTTGGGGGCCGTCTCAGACGTCATTCGGCACGTCCGCACATTCGAGACGTTGAAGACTCGTCGTATTACGCCTAAATTTGGGCGGCTGGCTAACGTTCCAACTGTGGCCAGCGTCGAAGAGCGTTTTACGGATCTCTCAACGACGATCCGCCAGATCGTTCGCGAGGAACTTCTGAGATTCGAGCCCCATGCACGGTGTCCACCATCTGTGCCGTCTGAGGTTCCCGTTTATCAAGGTTCTCCATTAGTAGTCCCCTCGATGCCTGGGCTGAGTTCTGTAAACACTGCACACACGTCCAGGTTCGGTGGACCCAGTCATCCCTATCACTCCTACCCACGCTCGGCGGACTTCGAATTGAACTACGATCCAGATTATGAACATCGTTCAAGACCGCCTGCACCCTCCTTCCGGCGCCCAGCCAGAAGGCCTGAGGACGCGCGTGGGTATTCAGTGCTTCCCGCCTCGTCAGAGTCTTCAAGAGAACAAGCTCTTCGTCGCACCGCTCCCGTTTATCGCCGCTGCGGCATCGAGGGGCACATTGCTCGCTATTGCCGCCGCCGTCCACCACCTCGATACGAGCGGCCCGTCCATCCTCCTCCGCCGGTCAACAATTCGTACGACCCACCTTGGCAACGGCCCTTGACCTCGAGCGACTATCCTCTGCCCGACGGACAACGCAGCCACTCTCCCGTCTCCGACCGAAGTTTCTCACCACCCCCTTCCTCTTCTGTGCGCCGTTCTTCGTCACCCCGGCGACGTTCCCCAACGCCTTCGCTGGGAAACTAGTCAGCGCGGCCGCGGGAGGTGAGGCCGCTGGAGACTGTGCGCTGCGTTTAGAAATTCCTCCCTCAATTGTTATGCTGAAGAACACAGTTCATGTGCTTGTAGATGGTGTGCGCACAATGGCGTTAGTGGATACGGGTGCAACTGTCTCAATTATGAGTTTGTCATTCAAGAACCAGTTAGGCCGCAAAGTTATGTTTCTTTGGGACCGCAGTGTTAATTTTCATGGCGCGGGCGGTGAGTTGTTGTGCCCCTTGGGGATATGCAGTGCTGTGATGTACCTCGGCGGAGCCGTTTTTTACAGCGGAGTTTGCAGTGCTTCCGAGATGTACGCATGACGTTATCTTAGGTATTGACTTTTTACGAATGTGTGGCGCAACTGTTGACTGTCGCTCTGGGGAACTCTGCGTTGATGGTTCCCTTCCATCTGGACTCTTCGAAGAGACGTCCCACTTCGGGACACCTGGGTTCTGTGAGGACACTCCACCGCATCCAAGAGCGTTTTTACTGGCCACGTATGCGCGAAACGACTGAGAAGTATGTGGCTAGTTGTGCACAGTGTGCGAGTCACAAACGTTCCACCGGTCCTCCTCCTGGTCTTCTTCACCCGGTGACGCCTCCCAGATCTTCTTTTGAGAAGGTTGGGATAGACCTTGTGGGACCTTTTCCCAAGTCCCATGGCTGCAACCGTTGGATTGTCGTCTGTACAGATTACCACACTCGTTACTGTGAGACAGCTGCTCTCCCCTCGGCTACTGCATTTAACGTCTCTGTCTTTCTGCTGCATTCTGTGATCCTGCACCATGGACCCCCGCGAGTCGTATTCAGCGACCGTGGCCGCCAGTTCACCGCCGATATTATTGAAGCACTCCTTCGACTGTGCACAGTGCAGTTCAGACATTCTACCCCCTATCATCCACAAACCAATGGTTTAACGGAGCGAAACAACCGGACACTCACCAACATGCTTTCCATGTACGTCGCTCCTGACCACAAAGACTGGAACTCCATCCTACCTTTTGTCACATACGCATACAACACCGCTCAACACGAAACTACGGGTTACAGTCCGTTCTTCCTCCTCTATGCCTGCTCTCCCCGACACTCCCTGGACACTATACTTCCGTTCTCCACCGACGATGACCCTGGCATCGCTGAGATCCTCTGCAATGCTGAGGAAGCCCGCCAACTAGCCTGCCTGAGAACTCTCGCCTCACAGGACCGCTCCAAAGCCCGCTACGACGACCATCATCGCCGAGTCACCTACCTCCCTGGCGAGTTGGTCTGGGTTTGGCGTCCACTCAGGAAGCGTAGCTTAAGCCAGAAACTGCTCGCGAACTATACCGGTCCCTATGTCATCTTGGAGCGACTCAGTGACCTCAATTATAGGATTGCACGCGTCACCGCAAGCGGCCGACGTTCTGCCCGCACAGAACTCACCCATGTCGCGCGGCTGAAACTTTGTCATCCACGTGCCGATGCCTGACTCGCCCAGCGGGCTTCGCCTGCGACGGGGGAAGTGTTACGGTATTGGAGAAACGCAGGAAGGGCAAGGCCGGAGAACAAAAGAAGAGGTTGAGAGTGTTGTGCCCCGCTGGACGCTGATTCCCGCTCGCCGATGGAACCTCTCGCCGCTGGCCTGTTGAACCAGCTAGAATACCCCGGCTGTAAAGATTATAGCCGTAACAATATATATTGATTGTAATGTATGCAATGTGCGCTATTCCTCAGTATTTCAACATGTATCTGGGGTAACCGGCTATATTATCCTAGTCCTAGACAATCCTAGACAAAATGACGAAGCTTGTTTTTGAATTTTTGAAAAGCTAGAAAAAGTGCGCTGGACAACTGTTTTTTGTTTTTACAACAGCGTTACGCATGTGTTTTCTACGAGCTCGTACGTGTCCGGGCTCCTGAACACAATATTAAGAAAACATTGCGCTGTTGATCAATCTCTTTGAGGCGTTGGCGCTCATGGTCTAGAAGCTCTATTTTTACTAGAGACTCAAATTTTCACACCCGCCTTTAATTTACCTCGCAGCTAAACGCAGCATACAGCTGTTCAGACCTTAAGGCGACCCTGAAAACTTCATCCCAACTTTGTTCTCACTGAAAATCAGTTTCAAGGCTTGTTCTGCATAGCCTGATATTTTTCCGCCGACAAGAGATGCATTTATTGCATTTGAAACGTTTCCGCTTCGCGGTTGAAACTTGTAAAGGCGACAACAAAAAGTTATCATCGTTTACCGTTTTTAATTTAATGCCCCAGTAGGCAACCCTCTGGGATCCGCGAACAAAAACATCTTTCAATGCACTCAGTGTAATTGAGAAATGAAACGCGGAAGCTCCGTTTTCAATAGAAGCAGAGTCAGCCTTTAGCATCCTCAGTGCCCCATTAGGAACAGACAGCCTCATTGAACAAGGAATCACCGAGAACAAAGCAAGATGCATGGGCATACTTGGAGTTTTCTGGAAAAGCCGCCTGCAAAGTAAGCAAACCAACATGAGTGTACCGCTGTGTTTCGAAACTAAGTTGATAATGACCGGGGTTTGTTATGACCTCCCCCGTTTAATGTATTCAGTCTGACGTAAATACGCAGTCCATATTTGCGTATGTAAAGGCTCGAGGAGTACTGCATTATTTTTACTGTGAAACCAGGGGAGATGTATTTCATTACTATACCAAGATTAACATTGCAATACCAAGATCAAAAAATCCTATATCGGTGGCAATATTCATCTGTCCCTTAAAGCCTACCCTGCTTCAGTATCTCGAAGCCGAATATTGCTATCTGCTCGCTGAAGGATTTCGGCCTTTGCGGTCGTAATAACACATAAGCATTACTCAGCCACATTCCATGGTTTGTGAAACGCTAGAGCGACTAAGTTCAAAATTATTTGCCAGCGGCCAAGTGTGCTTTAATCAAAGATTGTGAAGGCAACGTCAGGAAATTGTTAACTGTACAAAAGTTTGCTAATTTTCCGTCTGCCCTTTCTTTAGCTGAAGTTTCTTGAACCTCTCTCGCGTTGGTATCTCGACTCAAGATTTTTTTCCCACTTTCAAAGCGGACAAAATAACTCAGAAGGTTACCGCTGCTGCCGACAAAGTTGTCTTCAAGGGCAGCTATATTTTGCAATACCTCTTAAACCTTTGGCCAAATTTTTCAGGCTATGTGCGGCTATAATTTGCACACTGTCTACTGTGATCCCACATATCACATTTTCATGGGTTCTCTAGCAAAAGAGGTGCTAATTTACGACCACTAGGCGCAGGTACAGAAGCGGAAAGAGTGGTCAAACTTGAAGCTCCAATCTCGTGTTCACTTTAGGCGTGAGGCCTTCTCAACTGCTTGAGGCTTCCTGCCTTCCCTCTCTCCACTCCTTTCTCTTCAAAATCGATGGTTGAGCTTTTGAGAATATAGCGTGTGCTTCATTATTTGTTTGGTTCATGCACGGTCGCTATCGCCTTTAGTTTGCCTAGCTTCCTTACGACAAGGCATGCCATCCATCTTGATATCGGCGGACGGAACTTTGAGAGGGCTTTTTTATGATTCAAAAATATCTTTGACGAGCTTTGCGCGAAGTCCTCACCTCTAAAGGCGGAGTATGCATACCGCCGAAACGAAAAGCAGCGTTGTCTTTGCATTGCGCCTGGGCGCTACGAAATTCTGCATTAAGCTCTTCAAACTTGATCCACCTAGCAATTCAGATTAATGATGCACACACTGCACACCGACTCCAGTCTTTCACGCACTCATTAATAAGAGGATGCCTCGCACTTCCGAACAACTACAGATTATACATCGCGCTCAGGCATTCCAATCTTAACGTCAAAATAGTGCCGATGAGGTGAAATTCCAATGCTATTCGTTAGAAGGCTGCCGCCTGGCATAGATGGATTACGAGCGGGTATTGGTCTACGTTGTGCAGGCTATATCAAACCAACTTTGACTGCAATATTTCTGCTTTCTAGTTTGGTATGTTTAATGAAATATAATTGCTATTTAATACAACAAGGGTGAAATCTGCTTGTTTCGGCAAAACAACAGACTTTGTTGCTAGAGAACATATTTAAGTTTGATATGTGGGATCACAGTAGACTGCGCAATTTCTAGCCGCACTTAGCCTTAAAAATTTGGCCCAAAGTTGAAGAGGCATTGCAAAATATAGCGAAAAATGGCAATTTACGCGACTTCTCACAACGCTAACACAAAGCAATCATGCCTAAAAGGCATTCAAAAAAGAAAATATTTAGGAATTTTTCTTGAGCTCCTAACACGGTACCTGAAGTTCTTGCTCTGCACAGCTCTCTGAATCGCTTACTAACATCACTTTCTTGTTTGCATGGTGAAAGGCAGAGGCAGGGGGAACAGCGGGGTTATCTTGGTGAGAATGTGAGTGCAGCATTTTGAGTACCAGCTGTGCAGTTTAATGAAAGAACCACACATGAATATTCATGCGTTTATAATTACTCTTCCTTTGCAGAATTATTTCTGCTGCCGAGAAGCCAATGTGCTGTTCTTTTAGGGTCAAAGCGGTATCCGCAAATAAATATTCGGATTGTTTCCTTCACGTCATTTTGCCTAGGATTTTGTCTAGCTTTTCGCCTTCACGTCAGCAGCTGGAGAAAGTCGAGAGCTTGTTGCTACAAGCTTGCATCGCTGACTTTATACCATGGTTAGCACTAGGACAACCTTTACCATAAAAGAACTGGTTTTGAACTGAGTTTATTTTTAAAAATATTTTTCGAATTGGAATAACTGTTTTGGGGGACACATGGGCGCAATAAAAGACACGGACAAAGTAGACAGGGACGAGGGCTTACTATCAACACGCTTTATTCGACGTAGACCGTTAATAACACGCCCAAATAATAACACGCCCGACCGTAACCAACACGCCCAAATACAAGTATTTCT
Organism: Amblyomma mixtum; assembly: GCF_055824585.1. Classification (NCBI taxonomy): domain Eukaryota; kingdom Metazoa; phylum Arthropoda; class Arachnida; order Ixodida; family Ixodidae; genus Amblyomma; species Amblyomma mixtum. The sequence continues at coordinate 124,100,561 of NC_143013.1, forward strand.
GGGAATAACTGTTTCGCATAACAGTAACTTGTAATCAATGCCAATGCGTTATTGCTAATTCAAAGGCTAATTCATAAGAAGAGAGACTGACAAGCTTTGAACGACATAAGACATTCCCTCGTGGGTATTAGATGTGCGCATATTTTCAAAACATGCTTGTCCCTATCCTATCGGTATGGAACGGATACTTCTGAATAGGCATTGGGTCCAGTGACATGCGGGTTGTGAGCAGTTCTTACACTCATCGAATGCTTCCCTCTGACGAACGTGTCATGCAATGCAACCTGGTGGCCGTCATGCCGACCGAGCGTCTACGTGATGCTTCGCAGGTAACTTGCCGCATATGGCCGAGTTGCTTGCCGCAGCAGATGGTGCCTGTAGGAAGAAAGCTTCCGGTCCGGACTACATTCCGTACAAAATTTACAAGAACCTGAGTTAACAAAGAAAACCCAACTTTATAAGTTATACCACAAATTCACTAGTTCACCAGATATGTATTTTCAGTCGGACTTGAACTTCCCTTTAAAAAAAACTACGTACAGGCTACTTCACAGCTAGACTGAAACTGGGAGCACGTGACGTCACGCTTCGAGAACAGCTGCCGCCGAAGTCCGGCAAGAATGGGCGGCACCAGGCGTATACGCGGAAAGAGCGGCCAACCATGCTTATTAAGCATGCGCGTTTGTCGCCGATTCTTGCCGGCAGTTGGCGGCAGAGGCTCGCCAAACGCGGCAGCCACGCGCTCGCAGTTTCCCTGTAAGTGTGAAGTAGCCTGCACGTGTCAGTCACCAGCCCCAGAGGGAGCCAAAAAATGGCTGTAACACCGACACGAGTCCACGTATCCGGAACCCCATATCAGGAAAGCTTGACTGTAAACATTTTGGGTTCGGTGGTCCACAAGTAGGAAAGTAGTACTATTTGGCTTTCAGCGACTAAAAAATTGCCAACAATTACTTTACTTCCTAATGCGAAATTTCCGCGCAGCTCATCACCTGTTTCAGCTTTTCGATAGATTGAGGCAAAGAATTCGAGCAAGACATGTATGTACAATTACAGACAACTTGTTATTTTGAAGCGAAAAGCTTCACTGCGCGGGTCAGAGCCGAGCTTCGCGTGAGCCGAACTGGTGAGTTATGCGGATGCCCGAAACCGAGTGACGTCAAGCGCCGCGCAGGTGGTCGCTCCTCGCTGCTGCCGCAACCGTCGCCGCCACCGACTCCGTCGCCTGACCTTTCGGCGCCGCCGCGGGCTACTGCGCATGTGCGTCGCCTCCTCGCTGTCGCTACAACTGCGCGCTTCGCCTCCTCGCCCACCGTCTGTCCTTTCGTTGCAGCCGCGTGTTGCCCGTGCCGCAGCCGGCAACCCTCCTCTCCGCATTCCTGCGGGCAGTTTTAACCGCAGCGATTTCCTTCTCCTCGTCCGCCTCCGTAGAGGCAGTGTGTGGACGGCCGAACGCCTCCACCGTTAACGTGGTGCTTCCAGTGCATTGTGCGCGAACTTGCGACCGCCATGACGTCAAACCAAGTATAACTGAAGCTTTTCGCTTGTATATCAAGGCTTAACCATAGCTAAGCCACTGCCTAATTTTTTCACACCTATTCCTTCTTCAAGAAACACTCCACTAAAAGTTCTTGATTGTCATGAAGGAAGATGTGTGGACGGTGAAATAGATGGATATACGAGGTCTGTTAGAAAAGTATCCGACCTTTGGCCGTAGAAAAAAAATCTCTGCCTCTCCCGTAAACGAGAGTAGAGTAAGCATGAAATGTTTACGGGCCTAATGTCATCTCGGTGGACACCCGAACCGCACCGTACAGGCAGGGAGGAACGCCACCACCCGTTCAGCGCGATGCCTTGCCATTTGAACGCGACGTTTTTTGAGGAAAGGAAATGGCGCAGTAATTCTCTGCCATCTCGGTGGACACCCGAACCGCACCGTAAAGGAAGGGAGGAACGCCACCACCCGTTCGGCACGGTGCCTTGCCCTTTGAACGCAGCGCTTCTCCCCCGGATCACGTACGACAACGAAGTGCAACATGCAATTTATGTGGTTTTTGCACGCGTTATTAGAAATCGGAAATTATAATTCCGTGCGTTATCAAACCCACAGCTCCACTGATATCTTGATAAACATTGAGAAGGCACTGGCAGCAGTTATTTTTTGTCTCGTTTGGAGACCAACCAGCGCTTGCATGCCGGTCGCGTAGGAGGGCTTACGGAGTCTCGTTAAATCTCGCTAAGTCTCGTACGGTGCCCGGATGTTCTCGTTTCAGAGCCCGGATGACTGGAATTCAGTGCCCGGATGACTCGATTTGAGTGCCCGGATGACTCGATTTCAGTGCCCGGATGACTCGATTTCAGTGCCCGGATGAGTGGATTTCAGTGCCCGGATGATGGCTCTCGGTCTCGGCGTGACGTCACCACACTGCCGACAACGGGGGCTAAAAGCATTTCATGCTTAAAAACTTGCATAACTGGAGCGTTCAAACCTAGTCACCTTCAAAGTAGTCTACTTGGGACTCCACACACTTCTCCCAGCGGTGCTGCATTTTGGGAAGTATTCCGAAAGGCCCCTTTCGGAATGGAGTTTAGCTCAGCTGTCGTTGCAGCCATAATGTTCTTCCTTGTCTGAAATCGCGCTCCTTTCAATGGCCTTTTGATTTTGAGAACCAGCCAGAAATCGCAGGGGCCATATCAGGAGAGTAAGGAGTGTGTTGAACTACAGCAGTCTGGTTTTTGCAAAAAAAGTCTGAATCAAGTGCGAGGCATGTGCAGGAGCATTGTCGTGACGGATGCGCCACTTTCCTGTTGACCTCAACTCCGGGTTTTTGCGCCGCACAGCATCACGTAGGCAACAAAGGACATATCTGTAGCACTCTTTGGTCATTGTTTCACCCTGTGGAGTGCGTACTCGTGGTCTGCCACACAGAGGGTGTCAAAGAAAGCAGTCAGCATCACTTTCACATTGCTGCGTACTTGGAGGGCCTTCTGAAGTCTTGGTGACGTGGAATGCTTCCACTGTGACGACTGGGGTCTGGTTTCCGGGTCGTACCTGTACACCCAAGACTCGTCACCAGTTATTATGATGTTGATGAAGTCGGGGTCACTGTTTGCGGAATCCAGCATGTCCTGTGAGACTTCAACACGAAGCTGCTTTTGCTCCACCGTGAGCAGCTTCGGCACGAATTTCGCCGCAACTCTCTCCATGGCCAAATCTTCGGTGATAATGGAATGTGCGAAACAATTGCAAATGTCCACCTCTTCCCCAATTTCTCGGATAGTCACGCGACGGTGTGGCATCACCACAGCGTTCAGTTCGGCAATGACCTGGTAATTTCGGCATGTTGATGGTCGATTGGAGCGTGGCTCGCTCTCCACCGATGTGCGGCCATCTTTAAATCAATTGTACCACTGCTTAATCTGTGTGCTGCTCATAGCATCGTCACCGAAAGCCGTCTGAATATTCCGAATGGTTTCCACTTGGCTGTCGCCCAGTTTATGGCAAAATTTCATGCAGTAGCGCTGCTCCTGTCACTCCGCTATTTTCGTTGCAATAAAAAACCGACGAGAGCACTGCGCACCGCCTCACTCAAACGCTGCGTCCCAGCGACTGACGCTATCGGCAGGCGGGAAAAAATTCGTGCAGGCGCACGAAGGTTCAAGGTCACGTGATGCAAGCGCGCTTGTTTCATATCTGTCAGGTGTTCCTAAAAAAAAAAAAAGTCGGATACTTTTCTAACAGACCTCGTATGCTCGGCTTGCTGCACCAATGCCTGGTTCTCTAAAGACGAGGTCTGCGCAACCATTTCGCGAGGTTGTCACAGCTGTGGGAGCCGTTAAGATCGAGAGGAACGTGATGTTCTCCCGCATAAGTGGTAAGAAATTCCCGCTTGTCTTTATACCTACATTAAAGTCCCCTCCCACCCTACCACCCTTTCAGGTGGCAGCGTTTCTGGCACAACGTCGTCAATGCCAAAGCATGCAGCGCACATCTGTCACTACCGCCACGAAGCTTAAAGCAAGTTTGAGGTGCCCACTGTTCCAAGAGGGCAGTTATGCGCCTTCCCTCTGGTTCAGCTGTCGGCTGAGATATGTGAGACAGATACTGCGCATTTCTTTTCCTCAAAAACCAAATTACTTATTTTACCCTCTCCTTGGCAGGCCCCCGCTCTATTGGTTTCGCAGCTGTGGGAGACGGATACTGCGCATTTATTTCCTAACAAAATACCGAAAACACTTCGGAAATTCTACAGTGTGCTTGGCGAAAGCCTTGTGGTCAACCCACTGCCGCTTCGCCGAACTGCTGGGCACGGAATCACTGGGCCGCTGCGGAGCCATGCGCCTCACTCACTCAACTGCAACGAGACGTCTGGCGAAGGAGAAGCGGGGCAGCTGCCACCGCCGACGTGCGCGCGCTCGTTCTACCGCTACTGTGTGGCGTCACGTTTGCTATGCACAGCAGCGCCCCCCCCCCCCCCCCCCCCCCCACTGGCGCGAGGTTGCGCTTTTACCCTCTCCTTTCCAAGCTCCCGATCCATTGCTGTCGCAGCTTAAAGGGTGCACACTGCTGGTTACAACGGACAACGGCGACGGCAGCGGCGACGGCGACGGCGACGCCTCGAAACGCAGAAACGGGCGCCAAAGAGCTGCGCTCTAAGATCAGGCGATTCAGGCCTTCGGTTCTATTCGACGCATTGCTCCTAAAACGGGTGGTGCCCGCTCATATGTTGCATGGCACTTGGTATGGTCAGTTGTGCAACCACGTTTCGTTTACGAAACCCAATTCCAACATTTGAAAATAAATTGAGGGGGCACTTTGGCTCTCTGAAGTGCTGCAAGGCGAAAGCCTTTCGTAGCTCACTGTGGATGGATGGATGGATGGATGGATGGATGGATGGATGGATGGATGGATGGATGGATGGATGGATGGATGGATGGATGGATGGATGGATGGATGGATGGATGGATGGATGGATGGATGGATGGATGGATGGATGGATGGATGGATGGATGGATGGATGGATGGATGGATGGATGGATGGATGGATGGATGGATGGATGGATGGATGGATGGATGGATGGATGGATGGATGGATGGATGGATGGATGGATGGATGGATGGATGGATGGATGGATGGATGGATGGATGGATGGATGGATGGATGGATGGATGGATGGATGGATGGATGGATGGATGGATGGATGGATGGATGGATGGATGGATGGATGGATGGATGGATGGATGGATGGATGGATGGATGGATGGATGGATGGATGGATGGATGGATGGATGGATGGATGGATGGATGGATGGATGGATGGATGGATGGATGGATGGATGGATGGATGGATGGATGGATGGATGGATGGATGGATGGATGGATGGATGGATGGATGGATGGATGGATGGATGGATGGATGGATGGATGGATGGATGGATGGATGGATGGATGGATGGATGGATGGATGGATGGATGGATGGATGGATGGATGGATGGATGGATGGATGGATGGATGGATGGATGGATGGATGGATGGATGGATGGATGGATGGATGGATGGATGGATGGATGGATGGATGGATGGATGGATGGATGGATGGATGGATGGATGGATGGATGGATGGATGGATGGATGGATGGATGGATGGATGGATGGATGGATGGATGGATGGATGGATGGATGGATGGATGGATGGATGGATGGATGGATGGATGGATGGATGGATGGATGGATGGATGGATGGATGGATGGATGGATGGATGGATGGATGGATGGATGGATGGATGGATGGATGGATGGATGGATGGATGGATGGATGGATGGATGGATGGATGGATGGATGGATGGATGGATGGATGGATGGATGGATGGATGGATGGATGGATGGATGGATGGATGGATGGATGGATGGATGGATGGATGGATGGATGGATGGATGGATGGATGGATGGATGGATGGATGGATGGATGGATGGATGGATGGATGGATGGATGGATGGATGGATGGATGGATGGATGGATGGATGGATGGATGGATGGATGGATGGATGGATGGATGGATGGATGGATGGATGGATGGATGGATGGATGGATGGATGGATGGATGGATGGATGGATGGATGGATGGATGGATGGATGGATGGATGGATGGATGGATGGATGGATGGATGGATGGATGGATGGATGGATGGATGGATGGATGGATGGATGGATGGATGGATGGATGGATGGATGGATGGATGGATGGATGGATGGATGGATGGATGGATGGATGGATGGATGGATGGATGGATGGATGGATGGATGGATGGATGGATGGATGGATGGATGGATGGATGGATGGATGGATGGATGGATGGATGGATGGATGGATGGATGGATGGATGGATGGATGGATGGATGGATGGATGGATGGATGGATGGACGGACGGACGGATGGACGGATGGACGGATGGACGGATGGACGGATGGACGGATGGACGGATGGACGGATGGACGGATGGACGGATGGACGGATGGACGGACGGACGGACGGACGGACGGACGGACGGACGGACGGATGGACGGATAGCAGCGCCCCCTTTGAAGCGGGGCGGTAGCAATTGCCACCATGATCAGCTTTTTTATGCGAAGCATACTAAAATAGCCCAACCCAGCTCCTCGAGCGCGGCGGTGTCGTTACCATTGACTATAGTGAACTAGAATGTATTCTAGCTCACTATACCATTGACCTTTCGTGACCTCCATGTCATACCACGTGATGCGTGACGTCACAGCAGATGAAAAACGGGGACCCAACTCGCGCCGTCGCGCGAGGCGTCGTGACCAAGGATGACCACGTGGTGCGTGACGTCACAGCAGATGAGAAACGGGGGCCCAGCTCGCACCGTCGCACGAGGCGTCGCGACCAAGGAGGACCACGTGATGCGTGACGTAACGACATAAGAGAAACGGGGCCCCAGCTCGCGCCGTCGCGCGAGGCGTCGCGACCAATGTGTTTCCTGCTTCTGCCGCTAGGTGCGCTGTAGTGAACACGTGATGCTGGAGCGGCGGTATACAAGGGGGTGCGCCTGCCTCTGCTAGGGGTACACGGGATAGAGATGCCTCCTGGAGACAGGGCTGCTCGTTGGAATGAGAAGCAAAAGTTGCGGCGTGCTACAGAGACTGATGAAGAGCGTGAAGAACGTCTAGCCAAGCGGCGTGCTCGATATGCAACTCGGCGACAATATGCTTCGCATCTGACTAGGCTTAACCTAAGCTAAGCCTCAGCCATTTTTTTCGCTTATTGTTGTTCAACCGTGTTCTTAATTCTCATTAAGATTCGCCATCTTCTTTCACTACGGTTTCCTACACTTCTAACCTGATGTCACCTCTGTGCTTTTCAGCCACCAATCCTCCGATCGCTTTTAAGCATGAAATGCTTTTAGCTCCCGTTGTCGGCAGTGTGGTGACGTCACGCCGAGACCTGGAGCCGTCATCCGGGCACTGAAATCCACTCATCCGGGCACTGCATTCCAGTCATCCGGGCTCTGAAACGAAAACATCCGGGCACCGTACGAGACTTAACGAGACTCTCTAAGCCCTCCTACGCGACCGGCATGCAAGCGCCGGTTGGTCTCCAAACGAGTCACAAAAAATAACTGCTGCCAGTGCCTTCTCAATGTTTATCAAGATATCAGTCGAGCTGTGCGTTTGATAATGCACGGATATATAATTTCCGATTTCTAATAACGCGTGCAAAAAGCACATACATGCCACAATATTTAAGCATGTAAAGCTTTTAGCTCCCGTTGTCGGCAGTGTGGTGATAGTCACGCCAAGACCGAGAGCCAACATCCGGGCACTGAATTCCACTCATCCGGGCACTGAAACGACAACATCCGGGCACCGTACGAGATTTAACGAGACTCTCTAAGCCCTCCTACAGGACCGGCATACAAGCGCCGGTAGCTTCGCGCTGAACGGGTGGTCGCGTTCCTCCCTTCCTGTATGGTGCGGTCGGGTGTCCACCGAGATGACAGAGAATTACTGCGCCATTTCCTTTCCTCAAAAAGCGTTTCGTTCAAAGGGCAACGCATCGCACCGAACGGGTGGTGACGTTCCTCCCTTCCTGTACGGTGCGGTTCGGGTGTCCACCGCGATTACAGAGAATTACTGCTCCATATCCTGTCCTCAAAAAACGTTGCGTTCAAAGGGCAAGGCATCGCGCCGAATGGGTGGTGGCGTTCCTACCTTCCTGTAAGGTGCGGCTCGGGTGTCCACCGACAAGGCAGAGAATTACTGCGTAATTTCCTTTCCTCAAAAAGCGTCGCGTTCAAAGGACGAGGTATCACGCCGAACGGGTGGTGGCGTTCCGCGGACTGCCTGGCAGCGCTACAACACGCTTTCGCGTTCCACTCCTAAAGGCGAAGCTTAAGCGTTATTAATCAGCAGTTTATTAGTATTTAGTCATTAATCAGTCATTACACACTAATCAGTAATTAGTCATTACTTCGTCACGAATTATGTGTGATGTAATCCAGTGGTAGCATCACCAGTGTCACTTATGCAAAGTGGTGCTGAAAACGCTTTTGCCTCTACGCACTTCGGACAGTTTCGAAAGCGCTGCATATACATTCTTGTCAGGCCAGCGTCTCGTCGTGTCAGCGTGCGCTTCGCATTATGCCCGTAAACATTACATGCTTACGCTACTCTCGGTTACGGGAGAGGCAGTTTTTTTTGCTAGCGCCTTGCGCCACCTATCGGGACGGATGGCAACTATTTTTATAAGTTGTCCTCTGCTCAAAATGAGGGCGTCAGACATCCATGGCTGACTTTATTACTTCGAATCCGCGCACTCTGACGTCATAACCATTTCGACCAATCCAAAAGCGTGAGCTCTGCTGACAACCTCCTGCTGACAACACGATGGAAGAATAAGCTAGGTGTCGGAACGGCGGCCGCTGTACGTGGAGCGACCGTGTCGCGCCACTCGTGCATGCTTTGGCCGCTCGCCGACAGATGGCGTGAGGGCTATTGGGGCCTTCGGTAGCGCCGCTGGCACTTGTCACAGCACGTTCGGGCGCTTCTCTTCCATGGGTCGTTTGCACGTTTCGTCCTTGACAGGCATGCATAAGTGAGTGCAATGGGAAAAAAGTGCTTCGTTCCACGCTGCATAACGGGTTACAAAAGCTGTACCGAGAAACTGTCTCTCTTTTGTGCTCCGAAAGATGAAGAACGCTTGAACCTGTGGCGTCAAGCTATACCAAGCGTCATTGGAAGAAAGTGCCCTTCATCATCAGCCTGAAAGCAGCCTTGTTCTCTGTAAAACCAGTGGCGGCCTAGTAAAGTTTCGCTTACACAAACCAAAAGCGAATAGGTTCTTTTCTTCTTTCCTTTGCACCAGGGGTGCCCCGTCGGAGACGGCTTTTGAATGATGACTTGAAGGCTGAAGGTTTAGCTAGCAGACACCACTTGGCAACAACGGAGAACTTGCAAGGGATATATACTGGAGCTTTATATATACATACAATTTTGAGCAGTGAGCACAACAACAACATGGAACTGGCTAACATTTAGGGGAGGCCTCTACTCGGCATAGCCGAAGATGCGTTACATCTATCTCCGTAGCCCAGAACCCCGTTTTCCGGGCTCCGGGACCCAGTTTTAAAGACACATGGGCGCGACCCACATTCATCAGCATCCAATCGTGTCAACCTCTTAACACGATTGGTTATTAGCCATGTGGCCCGCCCTCCAACTTCCTTAAGGCCCATAACTCTCTCTCAAATGTACATATTGTATAAAGGGCATCATTTTCACTTAAAACATAGTACATTCCGAGAATTCACACACATACGGATTGGCCGCCTGGGTTACGGGCCCCGCCCCACACTTCCACTGTATTACACAAACTCTCTCCCCTATGAAATACACTGCAAAACACATAAATACAACATGTCAAAAAATTTCCACGGGTACGTCTGTCTCCCCGGTACCCGTGACCTTGACGCTTCCCGGCACTAGGGCAATTATCGGCCCCATCCCAGCTGCGACTGTCGCAAACAACAACCGGGAGCGCAGATCCACTTTCCGATAAGAGTCGGATCACAATGGACTGCCGCCCCACCAGCCGTCCTCCGGGGTCCGGCCGGCGACATAAGTCAAGTGGCCGCCACTGTCCCCAATTAAGCAGGTGGCTGTGCTAGTTCTGTCCGTTGGTGTCTTCTGCGCGCTGCCGTTCCTTGAGACCGAGTTGTCGAGCCTCGGGGCTATACCGGACGCCAGCCAGCTGCACCGCCGCCCACAGCTGCCATTCATCCGGAACCGCCTGTCTCCGCTTCGTTCAGCAGTGTTCTCTTTTCAAAACAAAAGCGGTCGAACCTCCGAACGAAGCGTTCGAACCTTAATTGGGCCGGAAGTGGTGTTTGTCAAGCAGCGGTGAGCTGTCGGCGTAAGATGAAACGGCGGCGTTGAGATTTTAATGGCTCTTGGATGTTTGTGCACTGGCACAAAGCTGTCCCGGCGAGGAACGCGCGTCCTCCCCCGAAGGGGGACAATGGGAGGCTTGGGTGAGCCGGCCGCTCCCTCTCTGGCTGCTGCCCGCCTTGGGCGCTAACTGCCGCTTCCCGCTTTTGCGCCCTCCTCGCAGCCCCCCCGCAGGGGGCTTTCCGGAGTCTGCAGCGGCGACACAAGAGACAGAAAGATGGGCACTCCTAATGAGACCGCGCGCATCCACAGATCTCCTTGGGGCCCTCTCAACGGCGAAGCTCCCCTCCCTTAGCCGCGAAGAGAGGAGGGGGGGGGGGGGGGATAAACACACATGGCGCATGCTAGTCCTCTACACGCCCTCCTCGAAATTCATCTAAGGGTTGCAGCACGCTTAGATGAATAAACACACACAAAAAGAGGGCTGGTGGCTTACATACAATGAACCCAAAAACGAAACTAAGCACACACTTCAAAAGTAAAAAGGTTTCATGCATGCTGAGCTCGTAGTACGGGTGTACCGGTCCATTGGCTGTGCTTACAGTCAGTGCCCTACACGCGCGTACACGTTTCATACATCCAAACACAGCGCCTTGACCGCAGTCCAAGTTGTCGCGCTGCGACCGGTTACACCTGCACGCACACCCTCGTCCTGCTCGCGAATGAGCACTCATACGCACAGACACTGGCAACTGAAGCACTCGTATGAGGTCCGCAAGTGGCCGCGTGAGCCCCCTTGGTCGCACCGAGTGTCCCTGTGTGCATTCGAGCCATCACGTGTTATCAACGTACATGGTTAACCGCTAACGGTCACTCAGCTCATATGCCTGGTGCCGCCACGGGACGAGAATTCAAAAGCTGCTGCCCTCCAGGATCGAAAACGTCCTGGTCCACGATGGGTCCGAATACCCGCGCACGTGACGTCCCTGAGGGTACGCTTTCTCCGGCGTGCCAGTACAAACCGCGCGCTGCGTAAGGAGCATAGCCCCTGCTCGGCCTAGTAACCATACCACTGCGGCCGGTTTTGCTGCACTTGCTTTGGCGTACTGCCGCACGGAACGTATTGCTCCACGCGTCGACTTTCGGCGTGAAAGCCACGCACCTGCCTCCAGCTGCTCTGCCTCGCTTGGAGCCATTTGCACCTTTGTTGCACGCGCCAACCTTGAAATTACCGCCCCCTGCTTGATCAGCGCAAGCCGGCTTCGTGGCATCGTCTGAGGATGCATGAGCTTCCTCGCAGTCAAATGACCCGAATCTGCCTTTTGGAAAATTGCCACGCGTTTCTCCGTCCTCGGATGACCTGGTCGGACACTCATTGGGCGCGTTCGACAACTGCGCGGCACTGTTCGGCCCAGCAGGCCCACCTCCGCTCTCTGCCTCAGATGAAAGGCTCTTGCCAGGCATAGGGCAGGCATAGGGCAGGAATCTCAAATTGGGTTTCGCAATCACATTGGAACAGAAGACGGCCTGGCTGTTTTGGCTGCGGACGTACTAAATCATTCTCCCCATAGTCACCTTGTTCGTATGGTGATCGCTACTGACATCGCGAAGGCATATGACAACGTCCTACACTCTTCTATTCTTGGTACCCTTCAAGATCTCGGTCTCCCGCATCGCTTTCTCCTTTCAGTTCACTCATTTCTAACAAACAGAACCTTAAGTGTACGTGTTCATAGGAAGCCTTTTGGTCACTTTACCTCCAACCGCGGTGTACCCCTGGGCTCCGTCCTCGCCCCCCCCCCCCCACTATTAAACGTAACTTTTATACCTCTTGTCCGAGCCCCAGAGAAAAGTCCTTCTGTACGCGTCCTTGCGTATGCCGACGACATAACCTTGTGGTGTTGTCATCTAGATGCGTCTGTGCAACAGTCGGCGCTCCAGCAAGCGCTGGATGGCTTAACATCACGACTACCCACTTTGGGTTTGACCCTCTCGTGTAATAAATCTTGTTTAATTCGCATTGGAAACAGAAGTGGCTTACGGAAAGCAGCACTTTTTACCTTCATGGTAGATAATTCTCCAATTCCTCAAGCAGAAAGTGTGCGTGTTCTAGGTCTTCTACTTCATGCATCTGGGACTGGGACTCCGCGGCTAAACGCAACCCGTAAATCGGCTCACGCTACTCTCGGTCTGATTCGACGCATAGCTATGCGCTTTGGCGGAGCGCGTTTTGATACTGCCCGTCAGCTCGTGCGCTCCATCCTTCAGCCACGGATAGTGTACCAGGCCCAATTTCGTCGCCTCACCCGCCGACAGTGGGACTCCCTTGAATCAATCAATCGGGAGGCTATGCATGCCATAACTTATCTTCCTCGTATCACACCCATACCCATTCTGCAAGAGTACGCTCAACTTAATACATTAAGTGAAATTATCGGCCAGCGTGAGGCAAACAGAGCACGCAAGATGTCGCTTCAGCTTCATCGTTTACAGACTCTTCCTCCATGCTCATACTGTCAACTCACAGACAATCGCTCCTCTGCTTCGACGCCGATATCAGCCGCCCATCTTCCTCCAGGGTGCATAATATACACCGATGCATCACACACAGCACTGCAGGGAGTTACTGCAGTCTACAGTCCCTCCCATCCTCATCTTAACTCCCGCGCTACATATAGCGCGGATACTTGCTCCCCCCTTGCCTTGGAGCTTCAGGCGATACACAATGACATTGCTTCCCTTCCACTCGTACCCACTTTCGATATTGTTCACATTTACACTGACTCCCTTGCCGCCCTTAAGCAGCTTAAGGCTGTCCGGCGCACATTCCAAGTTACACAATTCATTCACCAACTTTGCACAAAATATCCCTGTCCTGTGCGTATAAATTGGGTTCGCGGGCATGCCCAGGATCCGCATAATATTCATGTGGATGCAATGACACACCTTGACACGTCTGATATCCCGCAACCTTCCCCTCTTCCCTCAGATCCATTCCTCTCCCATGTTTCCGAGAAACAGGCTTTGCGTCAGCGAACACGCGCTCTAATTCCTCCGTGATCGTACCCTCTTCCCCGGAGTCTCACTCGGGAGGAGGAGGTATCTGTGCGCCAGATTCGGGCAGGAGCAGCTCTAACTCCTGTGCGTCATCGGTGGCGTGACAAACGTTACGAAGTGACTGAAAAGTGTCCTTATTGTGGTGCTGCGCCCGACCAGTGTGACGAAAAACAATTGCTGTGGGCTTGCCCGGCTACAGCTTCCGTGAGACGACGCTTGCTAAGAAAGGTAGGCCTGCGATGGGACGTTGCAGACGACTATCGCAAGTGGACTCATGATAATCGCTTCATCGCGAACTTCTGCCGCTTTATAAGCGAGGCTTGTTTGCACTCCTTTTTATAACTTTCCTTCCCTTTTCATTATGCCTAATGGCAAAGAGCTCGAATAAAAAAAAGAGCGACATGCGGCTGCGACAACTTTAACATTGCCAAGCTTATAAACGCTCAGTTCTCGCTGAAACTATCCGATTTGCCGTCAGAACCAAAACAAATCAAAGCTGGCAACCTTCAATTTGCCCTAAATGTCTCCCTTAAAGGGGTTAGTAGACATAGTATTAATACGGATGAGCGCACGTAAGACTGGCAAAAAAAGCCCCTCAGTGCTGTTCTTTAGAATGTTCAAGTTCGACATCTCAAAATATTCCGCACAAATAATACAGTGGAGGGGGGGGGGGGGGGGGGGGGGGGGCTGACGGTGTACTCCCAATAGAGTAGACTGGGAAACGCCTCAAGGAGCGCACAATTCTGAAAACTTCCGCCTGCGAACTTACAAGCGCGGTTGCCAAGCATAAAGGTGGCGCTCGCAAGAATAAGGAAATTGGCTGTGGCTTCGAAGATCAAGAACTGCAATTGTGTGAGAAAGGCAGAGCAACTCAGTCGCACAGCGTTCCGGTGATTTCTCGCCCTCCTCCTGCCACTTAATGAACCTACTACATGAACAAAGAGGTCGTACTCTGCAGCAGAAACGTTAGCTGCAAACAGGCCCCCGAGGGCTTCGGCATTCAGGTGACATTATAGTTCAAAGCAAAAGAGAAAAACTTTGTTTATTTCGCTGGATGCGTTTCACTTCTCAGTTTTTTCTCCTGCAGCGAAAAAAAACGTTCGGCCCTCAAAAATTAAGAGGCCAGCGAAAATAACACGATGCGCTAAAAGAGAAAGCTTCTATATTTGAACCACAACCCGACCTATTCTGACGGAATTTTTTTTCATCATGTGCCAGGCAAAAGAAAAATATAGAGACCGAAATAACATGCCGTGACTAATTGACAGAACCATCAATAGATTCAAGACTTGGGGACACCGACAATGCAGATGGATAAATTCACAGTGGCTAAGCAAATAACGTAATTTAAAATTTAAGCACCGCATGTCCACTTCAACAGACAAGAAAACGAACAAAAGTCGTCAGGTTAAGCTAACAGGTCTACACACCACGAAGTGCCTTTGTGTGCAAACATTTACTCGACAAGGAAATAAGACTTTGAACGCCTACGTCCCCGATAACTCAAGGGGCCACCATTTTGTAGCTGCAGTGAAATCTCAGCGTAAGGGTACGCTCTTTTGAAACCCAAAGTAGAATTTTTAGGAAGAGTACGCCACTTTTTGGTCTCGGCCACTATGACTTCATTAGTAAAATACAACAGAACGTTTCTAGAAGCAACCACAGATCCATGACGAATTATAGCTAGGTACAAAGCTTGGCAGCCGCCTCGGTTTCCTTGCTTAAGAAGGATATTCCAATATTATGACTTCAGCTTTGATTAGGGCAGTTCAAAAATTATCTCTGTCACCGCTTGATACCCGAGAGCAAGGCTATCGTAAAAATGTGAAAACGTCTCTGAGACAACATCACATGAGAGGAACCAAAATACACACAAAAAATATAGAAATCACCGCAGTTTTCCAAAGTTCTCACACTTCCTTATAGAATACAGAAGATATTGCTTATGAATTACACTACATTACACGTGGTAGTAAATGTTCGTTGCTATTCACAGAAACTCACAGCACCATCGCAAAGCTTAAAAAATTCTCACATCACAAAATTCTCGTATCAATCGAAAAAGTAGCACTTATTTCGCAGGTTCATTCGAGATCCTTCCGGGCACCGGAACGCCTTTGCGAAAGCCGCAGAGGGGCGCACAAGTTTGTTGCAGTCAACCGAGAAGGGGTTTTTGACATCCTGTCGGGTGCACGTCATGTGGCAGATGGTCATAAAAAATACCTTCTGTTCGTTCAGCTCGGAGCTTATCTGCGTTGTGTTCCCGGCTTCGCTGGCTGCGTCCAGGAAGGCAGAGTAGGCTATCTGCAGCGCCGGTATTTCTGGAAACACACTTCTTCTGCCAGCCAGCTCGCTGTTGTTAAAGCACCTATTTTTGGCTTCGAAAACAGCCTGCGAGCTTGCTCTCAGGAACGAGTCGACCAGCAGTCCATCGGGGTGCCATTGGAGTCCCTCCTGGTCGAGCGCCTTGACCAATTCTAAGGAGAGCGAAAAGCCAAATCCGCCATAGAACATGGCCAGAGTGCCTTGGCTGTAAAACAGTGGACGGGCCACCGGACCGATCTCGACACCTACGGTGTTTTCTACGTAATCGTACTCGAAATACAGCAGGCCATAGTTCTCCGGCATTTCAAGCACTGTGTCGAATTCCGGCGTTATCTTGATTGTTCGAATGCTCCCGCGCGAGTTGATGAAGTATTCGCCAAACGACTCTTGTTTGTCCGGAAACGCTCGAAATAGCTCCTCCAGGTTTGTATCGTTCAGAAATTTTGCGGGAGGCCACAGCCGCAAGCTGGCAGCCCGAAGTTTGTCAGTGGCCAAGGTTCTGCTCTCTGAGTCAAACCAATTAGATTTGTTGAGCAAGTACACAGCCGTCGATATGAGGCGGTCGAAGCCAGCGTCGACCAGTTCCTTGTCGGTGAGCGTTAGCCGCGACGCAAAACCTAGGGATAGGAGGAGCACCCTGTAGGGCACCTCGATGTGGAATCCGCAGAAGGCGGGTCGCAAGCTTCTGGCTATCCTGTGGTCGCCGTAACGCGCCACCAGAAGGCCGCTGTCTGACACATGGGCATAGTGCTGGGCAAATTGCCACCCTAGGAAATCCACAATCGCATCGTTGGTGTATCTCTTGAACAGGTTGCCTACTGTCCGCAGGAAAAGTGCATTGGTCGTAAAAACAATATCCTGGTACGTCAGCTCAGGGTTCAAGGCAGTACCGCCCTGAATCTGTTGCAACCATCGGCGGGAACTAATGTGGTTCGTGTACACTTCCAGATCTTCTATAAGGAACACGACCGAATGTTTTGTTGATGTTTGTAGCGCCTCGTTGATGGTCTCAATAATGTCGCCTTCCATTTCCGCCGTCTGAAGAGCCCGTTTCTTGTTGGCTGATTTGGCGTCACCAAGGAGGGCCACGTAGAAGTCCATCCAGTACTTGACGTAGGAGTCCTTTCCGTCTCTTATGACAGCGCGATGCTGCTGGCGGTAGAGCGTAATCAGAGGAGACGGCGTCAAAATAATGCGGCGCTTGCCTTTGTATAGGCCTTTATGCATAAAAGACACTCTCACCTTGAATCAGAAGGAAGCCTGCCAATTGTAGGCCAGATTGACGAGCACGCCAAGCGCATCGGTACCTTGTTTTGGTGGATTCGGCCAAGGCAGGCTGAGATCGTCCAGAAATTGCCGGAAAGCCTTCAGGTTAGTTCCGTACGTGGAGGAGTTGCTCATGCAAGACTGTAGCATTGCCAGTGCCTTGCTGGCCACGGGGAACGCCTTGGATCCTTCCTGCAAAGTCGTGCTCAGATCCAGGAGCCATGAGTAGACCATGTCTACCATAGCGGACGTGTCAAAATCTCTAATTTCTTCTCTTACTTTGGGCGGTGACCAGTTTGAGCAGACGTGGGCACTGAAGTCATGGCAGGGGTCAAACTTTGTACTTCGACTCTTTTTGAGGAGTCTTGCGTGGGAAAGGCAGTCGTCGGTCACGCAGAAGCAGTCTTTTACTTTCGGTGTCGTCGTGGGGATTAGGAAGAATAGGGCGACTAGGAAGAATAGCATGGTCGCTATAGCAACGAGGGTGATGAGAATCTCCTTTTTAAGGAGCACTCCTGCGGTCTTGCCGATGGTCTCACGAGGACTTCTCACCTGAAGACGAAGAGATGCTTTGTATTACTCGACCCTCAGAATCATATCATTAAATATAAGAGCCAAAAATGCGTCCCTTCGCGTATTTTTGCGTCCTGATAGGGTAAAGAAAATCTTCTAAATGGTGCAAAACGAGGACAAGACAGTGGTTGCCCAGGACTAACTTAATTTCGGTAGCTTTGGCCTAAGATATCAGTAGTATTTTGACTTTCAGGGTGTTATAAGTGAGGGCATTATTTTAAGACTGAATTTTGTATTAGAAGGCGGCCAGATATCATGTCGAAAGGAATGAAAGATATAATAGTAAAGCGTTGCATCAGTGGTAATAAATAAAAATGCGAAAAAGATTTCAGTATGCCGTCTCAGAAGAACATTCATACTTCTTTGTAAAGAAATTCTCTGATTGCTGGAAAGAGGTCAGTCATCTTGTGTTGTGAGCAAACGGATCGTGAGCAAACCAAGCACCGTTGCTAAATTCGATGCAATTTCAACGCGCCCATCGTGGCGCTGCACATGAGTCTTACGGGAGCTCTGGATGAGAGAGATTGGTCGCAGAAGCCCAACCGGTGGCCGTGTTTGAAGTAGCCACCTTGCTCGGCAGTGCCGCTTAATCGCTGCGCCACTACGCAACGAGTCGTACGAGGACTCCCCGCGATCATGAATGCCATTAAAATGTCATGACGCCATAACCACCACGTGACCACCAGTGATAGAGCACCTATGATACCTATGATAGAGCACCGCGAAAGTTGAAAATGTGACGATCCCCAAAATTTGAAAATCGCCACCGCGAAAAATTTCTACTGACACTCAAAACTCTGGTAGCGCCCCTCTCATATTTGAATAAGGAGATTAATGAGTGAAATAAGCTCGATTAGCAAGTTTAATCAGTAAAACTTCATGTGATAATAAAATAGAAGGCACTCGATCATTCTTGAAGGTTATAATTCGTGCAAACCATTTAGAGCCAATGCAGCGGTTTCAAACCAAGGATTGGGCGCGAAAATTGCAAGAACATTACGCACTCGTTATAGGCATCGTAGTAGGCAATCTAAACGATATATATTTTTCTTCTGCCGCCGTGGTGGCTCAGTGGTTATGCTGCTCGGTTGCTGACCCAAAAGACGCGGGTTCGATCCCGGCCGCGGCGGATGGAATTTCTGTGGAGGAGAAATTCTAGAGGCCCGTGTACTGTGCGATGTCAGTGCACGTTAAAGAACCCCACGTGGTCGAAATTTCCGGAGCCCTCAACGACGGCGTCTCTCATAGCCTTAGTCGCTTTGGGACGTTGAACCCCATAAACCAAACCAACCAAACCAATGTTTTTTTTCTTTAAAAATGTGGCTAAGAAGACCGCTAAATTTTCCTGCTAACAATTGATTTTTTTTCCTGACCCTAAACCAACCGCCGCTATATGGCGAATTGCCTCCTGTTGGAAGTAACGCTCGCGTTCCAAATGTTTATCCTAAAGCGCCCTGCTCAGAAGTCAAATAAAACTAGTGTTGGTGTGAATGTGCGACATCATCCACCTGTCGTCCATAGCATCAGGGCGCTGGCCTTATAATATCGGATGCAGTTCAATTCCTACGATGCCCCTATATCATAAGACACGGCCGCATGAGGTGTTCAAATCAGCAACTTACCATGTCGGCCAAATCGAAGTTTTTCAGGCCCAGCCAATTGGGGCTCAAGACGGTGCTCCTCCTAGGAAACGCCTTAGAACCCTTGGTGCGAGGTGCCGGGTCCTCGGCAGGTGCAATATCTGGCACTAAGCTTGCGGGTGCCGGGTCGCCTGGTGGGGCATCTGCGCTCTGCGGGTAAGCCAGGCTAGTTCCGGCCGCGTCTTTTATGGTAGACGTGGTTGGATGAGCGCTAGGAGGTTGGGTGGCGGTCAGCGTGACGATCACGTCCCTCTGCTTTGTTTCTCCACCCGAGGGAGCCTCTTGCACGCCGGAGGCCACTTGGCTGGTTTTTTGCCGTGAGTGCTTTAGATACGAACCTTTGTCCCGAGTTTACGGCGATGGCTGATTCTCTGCGACGGGTTCAGGATGTGGCGCTTTGCGGCTCTCAGCATCACTTGGATTTGCAGGCTTCGAAGCGGGGTCGTCCGAGGTTGGCCCTGCTGATTCCACTTTGATGGTGGCACCCTTAAGGCGGCTGGCGGAGCTGCCAGCTAATGAGCGCCGACGGCGGTTGTCAGCAGTACTAGTTGACGGCCTGCGAGGCCTCTTATTGGAAGATCCTGCTTTGACTGCATCATCGGTATCATGCGGAGGTTGAGATTCGTACTTCTGCTCTACGCCGAGAGTAAGCTAGGAGAGGAAATAAGTGCATGGGTGGTTGGAGGAAGCACAGATGGACCCCCCGGAGTCTGACCGGTTCTGAGGCCGCGAGGCCGTTGACGAACTGGGCGTCCATTGGCCGGGACTATCACACATACTTCCGGTGCCCGGAAAACCGCGAAAAACCTTCGACGGCTAGTAGCCGGCAGGTGGGAAAAGCCTTCTAGTGAGCGATGAGGAGCCCCAGGTAGCTACTGACCCCGTGTTAGGTTTTCCTGTCTCCGACGGTCGGAGCCCGTTGCGTATGGTGGGTGGTCGGGCATCCCGTGAGTGGGGCCGCACCATTGGGCAATCTCGATGCTCTCCCTGCCCTGGCCAGGCGGGCCAGTAATGGAGTCGAGACAATTGAAGGATCAGAGCAAAAATCTCGCTGTCCCCATTCCCTTCCGACGTCCCATTTCCCTTTCCGCTACTTCCCAGGGGAGGTCAGGGGAGCCTCCCCGGGCCCGCTCTCTCGGCTGTGGGTCGCTAATGTAGCATTTTCCCTAATATTTTATTTTTCCACCCACGGGTGGTCAAATTACAACTTGCCTACGGGCCTCCTCTTTTATTTTTCAATTGGGTTAAGCCTGTTGTGTGTAAACGGTGCAGGCAGGGGCCTATTATTTTTATTTCCTTTTCGGTTGCCCCAACCTATTCAATGTCGCGCTGGGCTTGCGTCTCTTACGAGTGGACATCTTAGACATCTCTCCCTCTGGCTTTGAAAGGCCAAGTTCCTTGTCGGGAGCCCCTGGTCCAGTAGACATAACGTCTCGACGGCAGAGTATGGCCCAGCCCGAGCCTACAAAGAACACAAGGGTGCGGAACTCTATAAGCCTGCCCCCAATCGTTCATGTGCCCCTAATAAAGGCGGACAGATATCTGTTGTACAGCTCTTGAGAAAAGTTGGGAGGTAGGTTAGTTTATCCCTTTCAGAATCAGCTATCCACTGCGCCCATCATTACTACAACGGTATGCATATCCTGAATAATACATAATACTGCACTTCATACTACTTCACGGTGACACGTAACAAGCGCGGAACATGGGATGCCGGAAATAAAGTGCAGTAGAGCTCAAGCCTGTGACCTTCTTTTTCTGAGGTTATTTGTTTTGCGCTGCTTTTTCTTTTCCGTGCTTGCCATATCCTGTTCCACTGAGCGGAGCTAGATTGGCAGAGCGTTGAGTGCGGAGCACCTGCAATGAATAATTTACAAACGCAGTCTTGGACACTCCGCGTGTTCTCGCCGTTACTGATGTATAAATGGCTGCTCCTGCAGCTAAGGTGCGAGAGAATAGCTGAGTCGCTAGAAATAATATTTTTTTTTGTTGTGAGTATGCGGCGTCAGGACACCCAGGATGTATATAAAGAAGTTCTCGCTGTTCTTTTGTGCTAGAAGAAAGGGTTTTTAGGAGAAGTATGGCTGATCATAAAAAACACTTGAGTAAGAAGATTTTCGGGGTCTGGTTGGTTAAGCATTCTGTATCGAACAGCGGGAACGCCAACAGGCACAAGTGACGAGAAATACAGCAGTGTGTTCGACTGTTTCCTCGTCTCTTGTGGCTGATTGTATTCGCGCTGTTCGATACAGGGTCCTTGTGTAGCTGCCATTATGTTTACTCCGTAAGCCTACAGAGTTCTCTCTAGAGCAGCTGATTATGCGGACGCGCGCAGCACGCATTGTAAAATCCTTTGGAGATCCTACTGACATATTTCACCTTACTCGGCATCTGAATAAATCAACTGACACTTGCGCCTGTACGTCGTTGCAGCGTATATTAACAAACTGAGACCTGTTCAGCCTGGCGCCATATGTCAGCGATGGCCAACAAATCTTGCAAAATGAAGAGTGTAGACAAGGCCCATGCGCTTTGTGCCTGTCGTGTAGATGGCGATTAGCCTCAAAACAAAGTATCCATCATAGAAGGCACACTTTGGCATGGGAAGATGCATCTGATCACCACTACTGGGAATGCTGCATTACCATGTGGTATCGATTTAGGGGTCAGAGTAAGTGCAAGAAAAAGGCTTATTGCTCTGTCAACCCATTGCGAGTACTGGCGCGTTTTTCGTTCAGCAGCTACGACTGCAAAGGTTAAAGAACGTTGGCTTGCTTATGAAGCGCGCAGGCCAGTTGACGGCAAGTATCACAGTACACGGTAGATTTTATAGAGCGGCTATGAAAACAGCTTAGTTGAAAGCTTGTGAGGGCACACTGAGATTCATAACTTCTTTGTGTCTGCGTCTTGTGGAACATGGGTAAAAGCGTCTGCGGCGAGGTCATTGCCGTCCGGAGGGGTAGCACAGCTCGTTAAGCAAATTCCTCGCATGTGAGATGAGCGGGGTTTAACTTCAGATAGGCCTGGGTGCTCACCAATTTTTTGCCGTGTGCAAGCTTTACGCTGCCCTTGGACTCTACCATGGCGTTATGGACGAGCGAACTGCTTACAAATACGCGTCTCTGACGCCGCCTCGCTTAGACTAAACGCAAGACTAACATGACGCGCATTAACCAACCAGCCCTTTGTGCAACGAAATCACGATCATCATTTAGCGCCAGACGGAGGGATAGCGCGAAATGGCATAGCAAACACCTCTGATGGAAGTTGCGAAGGCTGTTTGCTGGACGCTAGGGTCCATCGTTATTTATTGCTCCTGTATGATCGGTACCAGTAGGACCCGTAGGGGTCGCCGTTACGCTAGGTTCCGTTTAGGCATGCGAGC
Organism: Amblyomma mixtum; assembly: GCF_055824585.1. Lineage (NCBI taxonomy): Eukaryota > Metazoa > Arthropoda > Arachnida > Ixodida > Ixodidae > Amblyomma > Amblyomma mixtum. Next base: position 124,123,217 of record NC_143013.1, read on the forward strand.
GCGCGCTTTTTTACGCAGCCGCGATAATGTTTCGCGCGGATCGGGAGACTTTCTTTGGTGTCAGGAAACCACACGAAGCGGATGACGTGGCATAGAAACAGCTGCTGGATGACGTGACGCACGGCAAAGAGACTCACAGTTGCGTGGCAATGATCGCTACTGTTGCGACATTTGCGGTCGATTGAGTAAGCAGCCGTACAGACAGTAGAACACTGCGTTAGTCAGCTAGACCAGAGATCTGTACCCATCGTTGATATGCGTTGCGTGCACCTCAGTGCCTTAATTATTTCAGAGATAAAGGCTCCGAAAAAGGAAAACATTTTCTGGAAAATAATACTATGAAAGCCTCAAGTATATTAATGAAACACGTTGAGGGCCTAGTGGGTGATGCATTATCCCAGAAGTACTTGTATTTGGGCCTGTTGGTTCATAACTTTCCTGAGGGACACTGGGGCGCAACAAAAGACACGGACAAGAAGTAGACAGGGACGAGCGCTCGTCCCTGTCTACGTCTTGTCCGTGTCTTTTATTGCGCCCCTGTGTCCCCCAGGAAAGAGATGCATTATCTTTTCTTGAAATTTAAATAAAGCTACACTTTAGACGAATACACAAAAGGACATGACAGGACAGGCGCTGACTACAACTATGTTCACTGACACGTATTTTTGTTGAACATGCAAGAAAGAAAACACTTAGCACATGCGTATCTATGACTGGCTACAGAAAAAAAGGTCAAGAAAACGGGACAAGGGGGAGAGGAAAGTGTGGTCGCACTTTTTTTGTTTGTCTTTTCCACTCAAGATGACACCAAATAAGTCAAAGTAGGTTAAGGAGAGCAGACTGCATTTCTTCCCCTATTTTTAAGCGATGTGAATTCGCTGGTATGCAGGGAGACAGAGGTGGTGCTGACACACATGATCTCTCGCCTTGATAAAAATGGCTTCGGATATTTCCCGAGTTAATCTATCTTTCCTCCTCGTCAGAATTTTTATCTTGTCAAGCCGTGGCTCATAGTTCTGATCGTTTAGATCCTTGCACGAACCGCAGTGGGCGGGTCGATTCGTGCTGGGGTCGCTTTTTCAAACGTTCTTTCATGTTTCGTGGCACGTGCATTAACAGAACGCCCAGTCTCACCAAAGTACACTTTGCCACAAGAAAGGGGGATCTCATAGACCACACCCATGGCACACCGAAAAAAAAAGGGCTTGCCGTGCTTTTTTTTGTTTTTTCCCCGCCGCCAGATGTTGCAGGGGCACTACTGCTGACCTTAGGGCAAATCTTGGCCAATTTGGACGGCGCCGAGAAAAATCCTCCGGACGCCGTACTTGTTGCCTACCCTTTTTAGGTTGTGGGACACCTTGTGGATGTATGGAATAACCACTGTTTTGGCGTTCCCGAGTCTTCCTGATCTCCGTGTCTTCTTTTCCCTTACCTTGATTTTCTGTAGCAGTGCCTTGGTCACAGATGTCAACACGTTGCCAGGGAACCCTGCTTTGCGCAATCTGGCTACCTCTCCCCGAAAGCTCTCTTGCATCATTTGAGTGCACCACTTTACGAGTGCGGATTCTAGAGAACGGGCCGCAATAGCAAAAAAAGTTATTGATTGAGACGAGGAAAAAGGATAAAACCTTTCTTGGCTCCAGGGTGGTAGCACCACTGTACACACCTTTCTCCGAGCATGATGCTGAGGTCTAATAATTGGAGCCTGAAGTAACAGCCGGATTTGCAACTCAAAGCACAAAGTAATTTTTATCCCTGTAAAAAAAAACTGGGTGCAAAATGTCCCAATGGCTACAAATCGCAACACGAAAACACCATAGTAAGACGAGTACGCCAGAACTAAGGGGTTCACATATTTTTGAAGATGGACTTCATTTTAGAAATAGCAGAAAAAATTGGCAATGCTTTAGCTCTGGTTACACTTGGACGATTGCGAAAACAACGAGTAGAGAGAGAGAGGCGATGGCGAGGGCGCGGCAGCCGCGGCGGCTCGAGCACGCTAGCTATGCGCCGCTACTGCGCATGCGTAACTGGCGAGCGCGACGGCGGCACCTCTGACTCACCCGTGCAGCGACGGCGGCAGCGCGCCAACTGTGCGCTGTGTGACGTCACTGCTCCTCGCGCACGCGCAGTATGGCCTTTCGTGAGCTCCGCGAAATGGCTCGGCGACTGGCGTAGTGTTGCTTTCGCAACAAAAATCATTTTAGCGGTGACAAAATGTCTCTAGAGTCCAAAGGCGTGCTACTCAGCTTACTCTTCTGAGAAATATTCACTACGGTCTCTATCTAAATCAAAAAGGCAACCCAGTTGCAATAACATGACTACGGAATTCGCTTTAAACAAAGGAATTGGTGCTAGCTGGAGCACATCACAAGAAGAAGCTGCGCATTTGCTGCACATTAGTGTGCACAACGCTTCAAAAGGATAATCTATAGCCTAGGGCAGTGAATCTTGTGATTGACGACGCTGATATACGCCGCCAACTCCTACTGTTTAGGCGCTTTGAACTCTTCTGGTAAACACTCCAGTTATTTTGCTTACTCACTGTCGTTTTACGGCCTGGTGCGATTCGCTGGAAGCTTTCGCTGCGCTTGAGTGACCGGAGGTGCGTCGTTAAAACCCTCAGGAATACAGGAGACGGGGCTGCAGAGAATGGTGAAGACTATTAATAGTGTTGGACTTTTTTTGCGCGATCAGGAGGATTGTGCTAATGCTTTAGTGACCGATCACTGTCATCTTTTTTTATTTCACTTGTGCGGAATAAACAAAAAGCTATTCATAGATAAATGCAGTGTCTTACAAAAATTTATCCCGCTCAAGCACTCAAAATGCTTATTAACCGGCTGCGAATCCGATAAAGCAAACGCGCCAAACACGCCAAACAAACTTTAAAAATTTAACCTCAAACCAAAAACTCGTCTCCGCTTCCTCGAATCAAATCAAGTCAAGATCTTGCTATTTCACTGTTAGGTCCTCTGGTATCGGTTGTTCTGTAAACATTAATATAGTTTCGCAGTCTTTGATACTGAATGGGTCGTAAATAAAATTCGTTAATGAGATCCGGAAAACAAAATAGAACTATCCCACGTATATTGAGGTTCACAAAAGAGATGTGGCAGGCTACTTGGTAGTGCATATCTGTGGGAACGGGGAAGGTAACAGGACAGAACGAAGAGGGACACACACACGGTGTGTGTCCCTCTTCGTTTTGTCCTCTTAACTACGCTGTTCCTACAGATATCGTGAGGAATAAGGCATGCTCAACTGTGCTCCATTTAGTCCCAGGCGTATTCACATGTCTGCATTTTGGGCCTTCCCTTTTCCACATTGATTGATCTGTACGAAACAGATACTACTCTTTCTTTCCTATCAATGGCGTGCGCGTTGTGCCCTTCGTTTTCCAATCGTTCTCCGCCAGTCTCTGCAGATGCTAAACTTGGGTGTTAAACCTACTCGAAGGTTTGCGCTGCATTAGTCCAGCCTATGTCTCGTCGTAGTTGTTTGCAATTCCTAGTTAACACGAATACCTACTAGCCCAAAGTTTTGCCCTTGTAAAAAGAAATTATTGTCGCGCTTAAAGCGACGTGATAGACGGTACGAAAAGGCGTTTGCGAACAGCTGTTACATCCGTATCATGTTAGCCCTCTGGCCATATCGAGGAGGGATAAGTGCGGCAACACTGAGAGCTAAGGGTGCGCGAAGAATCTTGCAGCAACCTTGCATGATTGGCCAATCCGGCACATCCGGGGGATGTTCCCACTAAAGTCCGAATGAGAGCGATGCGGGCGCACTTGCGCCCGCGAAGAACGTTTTCGATGACCGCTTCACGAAACCGAGAGTTGTTAGTTACAACATGCCTGACTGGCGCGCACGCAACTGGAATCTGAGAAACTACCAAGTAATTACTATCCGAGCTGAACAAGGCTGAACGCTACCGGTAGGGTTACGGAGCATATAGATTGCCCTACTGACAAAACGTCTGGGTTGGCGGGACGTTGTTCGCGATACAAACGCCTCGCTAACTGTTCTGATCGCGAAGGCTCACCTTTTAGCACTTATGAATCCGATGCCTGTGGGCAGCTCAGCAGGCCACAGCGGTTCGAAGTTTTGGGAGATCGGACAGCGAGGTTGTCCAATATGTCGCCCGGAAGCATGAGTGGTTGTTGTTGTTGTTGTTGTCCTCTAGATAATGGCACATACCCACTGCGGGGGATTGGCCAAGACACAGGCGGCGACTGATACTCGCACTGATGATGATTTTTATGAGAAACAGTGCGCGCTCACGAAGTGGTACGCATAGTGTCAAATTGAGATAGATTCTTGAGTTAACGTGCGTGATGAAAAACTCAAATTGAGAGCTCAAGTAAGAAAGCGGAATGATGTAAATATTTTCGATACCCACTCGTTTACCACGCAAATGAGGCAATCAGGAGACAACGAGGCGAGTGGATGCATGCGATCCACGCTGCATGTGTAGACGAAGACGAAGAGAAAGAGGACTGGAATCTGATCGGTTACCTTGCTAACTTTCCCACCATTATTTTCTTGTTTAACATTTTGTACACCTATCAGTTGCCGCCTGTGTCTTGGCCAATCCCCCGCAGTGGGTATGCGCCATTTTCTAGAGGACAACAACAACAACAACTTTTTTTTTACTCATGATGCCAGACTTGCCACTTCTGCGGATGCGCGAAACCGAGCGACGTCGCGCGCAGCGCAGATGGCCGCCGACTTCGTAATAAAAAAAAAGAATAAAAATAAGCATAGCAATAAATAATAAGCTTTTTAAATATTAACTGCTTAAATATTAGCCGTTGCTTATATTCTTAATTTCACTAACAACCATGCTCTATTTTTGCGCCCAAACGAAGAAAGTAGGCTGGTAGCGCTCGGCTGTTAGGGCGGTGTCTTTTCGTTAGAATTGCTTCAAGGAAAAGAGAGAGCGCTTTACTGCTGCGTCGACTCCACCATTTGCTGCCTACCTCCTTTCTTTAACGCACTTCACAAGGTCATCTAAATAGTCCTGATAATTTTGAGCCGATAAGGACAGCTTTCGAATGGAAGTTTACGATAGACGACGTGAAAAGTTAGTGCCCTTAGAAACTAGTTTGAAATTTAAAAGCTGTTCTTGACATACTCCAGTGCATCTCTCCTCTGATGGTGTCGTTACATGTATCCTCATCACCATAACAGCTCGTCTCTGTGTCATAGATTTTTATCCTTGAAGCGAAACCTAGAGCGGTGAGCGGAAATCTGAGGCAGCATTCAAAAAGGAGCTGACACGTACGAGAAAAGCTGACTGGAAGGCGCATTATATCTGCAGTTTTGATGGCCCGCCATCCCATATCTAAAGTGGTGGCCTTTCGTGCTCCTTTGGAGCCGCCGCGGTGGCTCAGTGGTTATGGTGCTCGGCTGCTGACCCGAAAGACGCGGGTTCGATCCCGGCCGCGACGGTTGAATATCTTTGGAGGAGACATTCTAGGGGCCCGTGTACTGCGCGATATCAGTGCACGTTAAAGAACCCCACGTGGTCGAAATTTCCGGAGCCCTCCACGACGGCGTCTCTCATAGCCTTAGTCGCTTTGGGACGTTGAACCCCATAAACCAAACCAACCAAACCAATGTTTTTTTTCTTTAAAAATGTGGCTAAGAAGACCGCTAAATTTTCCTGCTAACAATTGATTTTTTTTCCTGACCCTAAACCAACCGCCGCTATATGGCGAATTGCCTCCTGTTGGAAGTAACGCTCGCCTTCCAAAGCTGACTGGAAGGCGCTTTATATCTGCAGTTTTGATGGCCCGCCATTCCATAGCTGAAGTTGTGGTCAATCATGCTCCTTTCGAACACGTGAACAGATCTGAGAGCAAGAGAACGGAAAAGAGGGGCTCGTTATGGGTGATATGACGGACGCCAACAGTCACCGAAACCAAGCAGCATAGGGTATTCTTTTTAATTTGTTGTGTTCATCAATAGGAAAGCAACAAATGATCATTTCTAAACCTAATTGATTATAAAGCATAAGAAAAAACAACCACATGCCACCGGTGGAGCCCGAACCCTTGACCTCCGTATTTCGCGTGCGGTGCTCTACAAAGTGAGCTAACGTAACGATTGACCAATCTTCTTTCGGGGGCCTTTATGTGTAGTGTAACCGAAACTTGAGCGTGTTCACCAGTGCCGTCCTCGTCAATAGCGGCGGATGTAGCACGTTCTGTATTACTGCGAGTGTCACGTAGGAACATGATCGAACGGCGGAGGCGGACACTGTGTGAGATCTCGCACTAGCGGCATGTTCTAGTTTCGGCTTTCTAATCACTTATGTGTAAAAGTAAGCACTTGGTTAATCTCCGATTTAGGAACAGCACAAATAAAAAACTCCGCTACGGTCCTTCGTTTCGGTGAGTGTTGGCTTCCCTCATGTCATATTTGATTACGCGTTCCATGACATCGTTGACGCCACATGCAGTCCTGCTCTAGTGCCTGGAAATTCTGACACAGCATATGAACAACTGACCTATCTGTTTCTTTGCTATACATTTCCGGTCTTCAAGCTAGAGTGCATAGCCCGAAAATCTACATACGATCGTGCAGTAAAAGCTGATGGCTGCCCGTTGGTTCAGTGAAAGTAAAAATCCTTTCGTGACCCAACGTGGAACGCCATATTGGATCTATATGGACATTGGGCTTTGTGTTCCCTCTATGTGCTGGCGCCGAAGCAGAAGCTACAGGCCTGCATTGCAAAACGCGAGGAATGAATTGCGCAATGTGATCTCGGCATAATTGCAGCATCATATTTATCGATATTACATGAGTAACATTTCTGGAACTCTTTGTCTTTTCTTGTCCGGTATCGGTGAACAGAAAGGCAATACGTGCCAGTGTTTATGGGTATCAGGTCTAGCCTAACCTGGCCGCAAAATCGGCGGCCTCCTTTAGAAGCATGAAAACAGTACCACCCTACTACGGTGAGCACTTTCAAAGCTCCACTGTATGCTTTGCCATTGCTTCATAAGAAATTGAAAATTAAACAACTTAATTAATGACTAGACTTTTATAGTTCGGCGGCTTGTGTAATGACTAGGGCCCGGAACTTCAGGCATTTGCCTAAACATGCCTATAAAGGCCTAAACCGAGGATTTATATACTTACAAGCCTTTTTGTTATTTTTTACTAAATACTGCCTATTTAACCGCACCTGTTGCATATCAATGCGGCATTTTGGTCCTCGGTGCGGTTTTTCAATTTTGACACAGTCGAAGTGTGGTGAAAGGCGTGCGCGGATGCACGCACAAAACGCGCCGGTCTCGCAAAACGCTTTTCCCGGCGTGTAACTGGCGCAACCAAAGAGGTTATATAACCAGCTTGAGTGTAACCCTACACCCGAACTGGAGCCGCCCAGCCAAAGACCATCGCCTCAACGCGCTCCGTCCAGCCGGGGACCGCCGGCTCACCGCGCGCAGGACTCACATGCACTCGCGCGCTCCCTGCTCGCTCTTCGCTCGGTCTACTCTCAGCCGCCCACCCCACCGCAGAGAATGCCCACTTTTTGCTTGCCGCTTCCAGAACACGCGATACTCACTTGAGCGGGCTCACAACCTTTGCTTCGTCAGCGCTTCGCATTTCATTTCGCACTGACAGGGCGAAAGAAAAGGCATTGAGAGGCGCTCGTTGCAAGCAATAGGTTTCGGAGCATGCAAATGTTTTTTCATTGAATGAAACTGTGTTTTGCTGCAAAATTCGCGAAACGTCAGCATCAAGTGAGAAGCGATGCCATGTAGCGCAACACGTCGCTAGCAACGAGCATATTGCATACCTGAAGCGATTGAAATGGGGGACATCGCAGCTCCTACTGGCAGTGGCTTTCAGCGGTAGTTCGACAGCAAAGGGTTCGTCATTTCTCAAAGAGTTGTGTCAAGCATTTTTGGCGGCAGATATCCCGTTGTAAAAACTAACCAGCATTGATCATCGCAGCTTTCTGGAACAATACACCCAGTAATATTTTCCAGACGATTCAACGCTTCGTAAGAGATGCGCGAAAGAGTGCTTCGAGGATACTCTCGCAAAAATCAGAGATGAAATTGGGACAACTATATTTGGGTGTCAGTCGACGAAACCACGGACGCTAGCGGACGCAGTGTGGCCAACTTAATCGTCGGATTATTGACCCCAGAGAAAGCTGGACACTTAATCCTGACCAACGCAGAAGTTCTTGAAAAAGTGAGCTATTCGATGATAGGGCGTTTTTTCACTTCGTCTATGGAACATCTATGACCAGAAAATTGTCAGTATGAGAAGGTACTTTTGTTCGTCACGGATGGGGAATCCTACATGTGCAAGGCAGGAAAGGGACTGGTGCCTTTCTACAAAATGGTTCACCTGACCTGCATTTTTTATGCAATACATCGTGTCGCCGAATGTGTCCGACCCTCTTTTCGCCAAGTGGACGCGTTAGTATCGAAGACAAAACATGTGTTTCTTAAATCTCCATCCAGAATTGCTGTTTTCCGCGCCACAGGACATTACGTTGCTCTGCACCAAAGCCTGTTTTGACTCGATGGTGAAGATGGATAAACGCAGCATTATATTGCGCCCAGCACTTTGAAGTGGTCAAGTCTGTCTGATGAAATCAAAGATGACGCAGCGTGTGCGATGAAGAAAGCGCTATGTTCGAAGATGCGAGTTTGGAAAGAGACCGGACATACATGACTGCAAACTTCTTAGCATTGAAGGAAAGGACTGCAGAGTTGCGAAAGACTGGATTCTCAATAGATGATTCATTGAAGGCAGTCGCAGAAGTACAAGCAGCACTTCGGTGACTGGAAGGAAAGGGTGCTATTGCTTCTAGGAAGATGCAACAATTGCTGGAAAAAACAGAGGCCTAGAAAGAATTTCTAAAATCAGATACCTTCTAGGCGGAGATGATACTGCCACATCACCGGAAGGCTTGGGTCCCTATGAACTCTCATGTTTTAGGTTCACGCCTCTGACTTCATCGAAACCGGAGAGTGTGCTTTACTGTGGCTTGCTTTAATTGAGGACTGCGTACGCTCCATGCTTGACTGACAAATCTTGTGCTAATAAGGGGTATTATTCAAAGCGCCTATTTTTGCTTTATAGGGCTTATTTCAATGTTTTTTTTAAAGCCTAGGTGCCTGCCTATTTCGGGGTTCGTTAGTGCCTTAATTTCGGGGCCCTAGTAATGACCATCCTGCCTCAGAGAGAAATCGCGAATGCAAGGCAGCCGTAGCACTTAGCCGCCTTTAACGTTAAGGAAGGTGGTGCTTGACACATCTAAGGTCACCGGGTACATATTGTATACCACCAATGTAATCTTAACCGGCTTTTCTCCAGTTAAACAGTATCGCAAACATTAATGGCGCCACAATCTTCTCAAGGCTGTTTAACCTTGCGAGGAAAATTGAGCGCGTGTGCAATGAAATGAAAGAGTCGCAGTCTCCGCGCTCTTCATTGGGCACCAAGATGGCACCAAGTAGCCCCATTTCTTGTGCCCCATGTAAGACGACATTCTCACAAAATTAACACTTCTCGTTAAATGGTAGCCTCTAAAAGTATAGCTGTGCTATACCTGGAAACCCAACGCCCATGGATAATTTCACTGTAGTGTGTCTTCTTTGTCATGGCTATCCCGTGCTAGCATGGCTGGCTGTGATGCTACAGGTCTAATTGTATTAGATGCAGCGGTACAAATAATGTTTTTATTATATTACTCCTCTGCGTCACTGAATTTATGTTGGTCTGAGTTTTTCCTGCACCAGCTTGGCAATGTTTTCACTGCATATCCCGCTTTACAGGGCAGTATTGAAGTTTAATAAGACACAATCGCATTCGAGTGCTGACTTGGTAGGTTTTTTCCAGAGCACCTTTCATTCGGCATCGCAGATCTCATGGTTATGTGGTTAAATATAAATGCCGCACTTGTAGCAAAACAGGACAAAGCCTCCTGAACAACTCTAAGCAGTAGCCACTGCTTTGAATGTGCATTCTACGTGCATACATGTCCACGCAGGTTATCCTTGTTATGCAGGGGATATTTTGGAATAAGACAAAGATGAAGGACAGGAGGAAGTTTTACACAAGGCAAAAAAGGATAGCGTGTAAAAATACAGCGGCTTCTGTGAAATCTCACGTCAAAACATGAACACAAAGAAGTGCGGTTATATTTCACAAATCGCCAAGGCAATAATTCAATTCAATTCAATTCAATTCAAGGTTTATTTTTCAGTTTACACTAGAAGGTTTTCAGGGCTAAAAGCTGCTCTGGGCAGCTTGACGTGGCCACTGAAACCTTCACTTGGCTTTTACAAAACGACAAACAGTGGAAACGCAATAAATAGACCACAAAAACAATAGCAGATATAATACAATACAAGATATAACTGAAAAGCAGATGATTTGAATCACTGTTTATAATGAGAAATAGATTTTTAAGATTGAAGTACCTATTCTTACAACACATAATAGATTGAACGATGTCGTACTCTGATTAACATCACATAAAAAAAAACAAAAAAAAACACAGGAAATCATAAGACACAGTAAGAAAGAAAAACGTTACATATTTACAAAATACTGCTGCAACTGTTTCATTGTGAGAAGTTCTGTGTCCTGATGCTTGTTAAGAATGGTAGGAAGAGAGTAGTGCAGTGTTTGTAGCTTGTAGTTAGTGCGAAAATGAGGCACGAACCATGGTTCTGTGCTGCGTGTACGCGCATCATTTACACCAGCTGTAAGGCAAGCAGTATTTATTAAAAAGCCTTTTAGTGCTGTAGACGTGGAATGAAAAGATGCTAGAATGCGATATGTGAGTTGGTGTTCAGTCTTTATTAGCCCGTATTTTTGAAATAAAGCATATGTGGACGCGGAATATGGAATGTTTGCGATTATGCGAACGATTTTCTTTTGCAGAAAATTTATTCTATTCATATATTGTTTAGTTGTTGTGAGCCAAACTAGGCTACAATAGGAAGGGTGGCAACACCCTTCCGAGGCCCTTGCGCGCAGCATTTTTTCCACCTCCATATTTTTTTTCTTTTTGCCTCACCCTCATCGGCCGTCAATACATCCTCGAACCTGACCTATCTTTTCCTTTGGCCTCTAACCAATTTAACGGCTAAAACGCTGATTTCATCAGCTTTTTTCCGAATGCTTGAAGCGCTGTGTACCGAATGCAATATGCGGTATCCAATGTAAGAAGTTGATACTGAGGTCGAAATTCAGAGAGGTTTACTTGACAGAGAGGCGGATACGCCAGCCTTATGTATCATTATCTGCGCTGCTACTCTGCACTCGGGAAGAGAAAGAGGGTATGAATGAAAGGTTATGAAGTGTGATGATGTGGATACGAGAGAGAAACGAATATATGCACGCACATATGGACAGCGCCTAATCACAGCCGAGAGTACAAACACGATTCCCGCAAGAAACGAAGCACCCGGAATTCCAGGAGAGCTTTCCATCTCTCCGACTAAGGTACTAAATAAACTGACCGGCGCTCTTGGACAGACAGTAGGTTTTCGTTTTTGCACGCCGGTTCGACTTCGTTTAATTTCCATTCAGCTGCAAGAAACCGGAATCTCATCGAGAGGTGAGAGAAAAGCCCGAGATAGTTCGCCTAGCGCGAAGAGCAAAAAAAAAAAATAGATTAGATATGGCATCCGGTACAATCGAAGAGGCAACACTTAATCGTAACAACATAATAATTTCGACCACGTAGAGAATAGCGACAGTAGGGAAGTCTGCGAGCGTATTCACCGATCCTTATGAAGTGAAAATTGTGCTGTTGAAGTTCAAATTAAAGTGGCATGCCTTATTATTGGGATCAGAAATAAAAAGAATTTCCCTATATTCATGAGGTGCCGAACACGAACACCTCTTTCTTTCGTGATTCGCATTGCTTTTAGCAGTATTGTGTTCGCAGACATCCACAGTGTATCTTGGGTTGGCTTCTTTCATTTATTTTGAATAAACGGCTCTATAACAACGATAAAAACATGTTTAGGTTATCAAAAAATGAGTCAATATTTATTTCAGTAAATTCGTCATGGCGTATGACCAAAATTTGTTATAGTTATCGCATGACTGGCCAAAGTAATATTTCATCATTGATCGCCGGGATGTGATTTGGTGGAGTAAAAGTAAAAAAGTAAATGTTGTGACCCGAAAACGCGGCCTTCGTGGACACACCCGAACCGTTAAAAGGTGTCCAGGAAAGAACGCTGCGCGAACAGCGCGAGGCCAAGAGACTGAAAAAAAAAAAGCAGAAATAGCACAGAGGTTCTCATTGCATTTGCGCGCGTTTCATTGCCCTTGCACGTAAATGAACCAAGTAGACCAAATGACTGTTTTACAAAATGTAAAAGCTCGGCTGGGCTGTGGTATGCCGTCTTTGAGCTGCATGACACGAGTGTAGAAACAATATGCACGCATTATGAAGGCATTTCCTTACAAAAAATTCTTGACCATTTAAGGTGTATGATCACAACGTGGGGTAAAATGCTGAGAGCAAAATTTGAAGTAATAAAAACTTCACAAAATGCAGACTGGCGGAAAACCCTCTCCATGAGTTACGCCTATCACTCTGAATGAAGGAAATTAACTTCTCAACACAGTTTCCGCACTCGAGAGGATAGCCGACAATTTTTTTTCTTAAATCCGCTCACTTATAACCCGCGAAGCGGCGCATAATACTCTCCTGAGAGCGCACACGAGTGGTTCTAGCCAAACACACACCGTTCAGCGCGAAGCCAAACAGAAACAAGTTCATGCAAACCTTAAAGGAATATCGACGCCAAATGCTCACTCGCGTGTTTTCACCTTTAAATTTATGCGGTAAAAATTAGACTGCCTCAATCAACAACTGGTATTCGTGTATGACCGCATTATAATTTATGCTTGAATTGCTTCTTGACACCGTCCCGGTTTCGGTTTCTTAATTACCGATGTGACATGGAGTTCATATTTAGGTTACGTGAACCACTAAAAAAACATCAATATAACTACTGATGTGTCTTTTATTCTTATTCAACATCTTTAAGCAGGCTGGTTGAAGTGTTGTAATGAACTGAAAGTACGTATGAGCGCTCATATTGCCGATTGTTCCTGCTTTACGTGGCGTAATTGTGAACTAAAACATCAAAGCCATCGTTCAGGAGATGAAACCAGAGCAGAAGAAGAGCAAAAACTCATTTAATAATTATTTATCTGTCGTAGACAAATACCGGGCGATGGTCTATGTATATTAATGTCTAACGCATGACTTTAAACAAAACAAAAAGGGGAAACTAAAACGAGGTGTGTATTGGCTTCTAATAATACATGTGGAACAGAGAAACTCTTAGTGAGGAGTCGTGCTTTCTATTTTTTCTCTGATTCTTTTCTGAGCATTTTTCTGGGGCTATTGGTCCTGTGGGATCAAATATACTGCTCCAGACCTCAGGCGAATAGTGATTTTATTACTGCGTAATTTAATCGGCGGCCAAAAAATGTGGCGGCCAGAATTCACCATCGCATTCAGCAATCTGTGAGCCAGATAAAGGATGTATTTTAATTACGCAAGGAGAAAATTTTTACTTTTTAACTACACTAGAGAGTATGTGAACATTATGAAGGAAATACCATATTAATCTCATTTAACGCGTTTCGCATTGGTGGGTCGAATGGTAACCCGCGGATTGTTATACGGTGCATATCCTCGCGTATGAGGCGGAACCGGCATTCCGAACGGCCACAGGAGTCAAGTCCATATCTCGTAGCCCTTCCTGCTGCCTTCTCTAAGAGAAGACAGGTGCGCATGGCATAGACTTGCGGCACCACTCTTGGGTTACAGCTATCACTGCAGTATTCGTTTCTGTTGCGATGCGCATACCAAACAAATGGTATTAAGCAAACAAGGGAAGGGGTATGAGGGGCTCGTTATAAATATGAAAGAAGCCAACAGCCACAGAAACCAAGGGGCACAGGGGATTTTTTTTTTAATCTATTTATTTATTTTGTGGTGTTGATCAATTTAGAATATTACTGAACATGTTATCGCTTAAAGCTAATTGATTAGAAAAGCAGAAGAAAAAAGCAGAAGAAAAAACAACCACTGCCGCCGGTGGGATCCGAACCCACGACCTCCGAATTACGCGTCCGGTGCTCTACCTCTGAGCTACGGCGTTGGCTGTCAAATCTTCTGCTTTCGGGGGTATTTATGTTTACAAGTAACCTAACCTTGAGAGTGTTCATCAGCGCCACCCACGTTCATAAGCGGCGGACGTAGAACGTCCTGAGATACCGCAGGTGTGACGTAGAACGTCATCGAACGGAGAGGGTGGAAGCTGCGTGAGAACCCTCTTTATGCTTCCTATGGCGTCAAGGCTGCCAGAACCGAGGCCCTCGCTAAGCAATTAAGCAAACAAGGGAAGGGGTATGAGGGGCTCGTTATAAATATGAAAGAAGCCAACAGCCACAGAAACCAAGGGGCACAGGGGATTTTTTTTTAATCTATTTATTTATTTTGTGGTGTTGATCAATTTAGAATATTACTGAACATGTTATCGCTTAAAGCTAATTGATTAGAAAAGCAGAAGAAAAAAGCAGAAGAAAAAACAACCACTGCCGCCGGTGGGATCCGAACCCACGACCTCCGAATTACGCGTCCGGTGCTCTACCTCTGAGCTACGGCGTTGGCTGTCAAATCTTCTGCTTTCGGGGGTATTTATGTTTACAAGTAACCTAACCTTGAGAGTGTTCATCAGCGCCACCCACGTTCATAAGCGGCGGACGTAGAACGTCCTGAGATACCGCAGGTGTGACGTAGAACGTCTTCGAACGGAGAGGGTGGAAGCTGCGTGAGAACCCTCTTTATGCTTCCTATGGCGTCAAGGCTGCCAGAACCGAGGCCCTCGCTAAGCAATTAAGCAAACAAGGGAAGGGGTATGAGGGGCTCGTTATAAATATGAAAGAAGCCAACAGCCACAGAAACCAAGGGGCACAGGGGATTTTTTTTTAATTTATTTATTTATTTTGTGGTGTTGGTCAATTTAGAATATTACTGAACATGTTATCGCTTAAAGCTAATTGATTAGAAAAGCAGAAGAAAAAAGCAGAAGAAAAAACAACCACTGCCGCCGGTGGGATCCGAACCCACGACCTCCGAATTACGCGTCCGGTGCTCTACCTCTGAGCTACGGCGTTGGCTGTCAAATCTTCTGCTTTCGGGGGTATTTATGTTTACAAGTAACCTAACCTTGAGAGTGTTCATCAGCGCCACCCACGTTCATAAGCGGCGGACGTAGAACGTCCTGAGATACCGCAGGTGTGACGTAGAACGTCATCGAACGGAGAGGGTGGAAGCTGCGTGAGAACCCTCTTTATGCTTCCTATGGCGTCAAGGCTGCCAGAACCGAGGCCCTCGCTAAGCAATTAAGCAAACAAGGGAAGGGGTATGAGGGGCTCGTTATAAATATGAAAGAAGCCAACAGCCACAGAAACCAAGGGGCACAGGGGATTTTTTTTTAATCTATATATTTATTTTGTGGTGTTGATCAATTAACAATATTACTGAACATGTTATCGCTTAAAGCTAATTGATTAGAAAAGCAGAAGAAAAAAGCAGAAGAAAAAACAACGACTGCCGCCGGTGGGATCCGAACCCACGACCTCCGAATTACGCGTCCGGTGCTCTACCTCTGAGCTACGGCGTTGGCTGTCAAATCTTCTGCTTTCGGGGGTATTTATGTTTACAAGTAACCTAACCTTGAGAGTGTTCATCAGCGCCACCCACGTTCATAAGCGGCGGACGTAGAACGTCCTGAGATACAGCAGGTGTGACGTAGAACGTCATCGAACGGAGAGGGTGGAAGCTGCGTGAGAACCCTCTTTATGCTTCCTATGGCGTCAAGGCTGCCAGAACCGAGGCCCTCGCTAAGCAATTAAGCAAACAAGGGAAGGGGTATGAGGGGCTCGTTATAAATATGAAAGAAGCCAACAGCCACAGAAACCAAGGGGCACAGGGAATGTTTTTTTTTTTTGACAGAAGATTTGACAGCCAACGCCGTAGCTCAGAGGTAGAGCACCGGACGCGTAATTCGGAGGTCGTGGTTTCGGATCCCACCGGCGGCAGTGGTTGTTTTTTCTTCTGCTTTTTTCTTCTGCTTTTCTAATCAATTAGCTTTAAGCGATAACATGTTCAGTAATATTCTAAATTGATCAACACCACAAAATAAATAAATAGATTTAAAAAAAAATCCCCTGTGCCCCTTGGTTTCTGTGGCTGTTGGCTTCTTTCATATTTATAACGAGCCCCTCATACCCCTTCCCTTGTTTGCTTAATTGCTTAGCGAGGGCCTCGGTTCTGGCAGCCTTGACGCCATAGGAAGCATAAAGAGGGTTCTCACGCAGCTTCCACCCTCTCCGTTCGATGACGTTCTACGTCACACCTGCGGTATCTCAGGACGTTCTACGTCCGCCGCTTATGAACGTGGGTGGCGCTGATGAACACTCTCAAGGTTAGGTTACTTGTAAACATAAATACCCCCGAAAGCAGAAGATTTGACAGCCAACGCCGTAACTCAGAGGTAGAGCACCGGACGCGTAATTCGGAGGTCGTGGGTTCGGATCCCACCGGCGGCAGTGGTTGTTTTTTCTTCTGCTTTTTTCTTCTGCTTTTCTAATCAATTAGCTTTAAGCGATAACATGTTCAGTAATATTCTAAATTGATCAACACCACAAAATAAATAAATAGATGTAAAAAAAAATCCCCTGTGCCCCTTGGTTTCTGTGGCTGTTGGCTTCTTTCATATTTATAACGAGCCCCTCATACCCCTTCCCTTGTTTGCTTAATTGCTTAGCGAGGGCCTCGGTTCTGGCAGCCTTGACGCCATAGGAAGCATAAAGAGGGTTCTCACGCAGCTTCCACCCTCTCCGTTCGATGACGTTCTACGTCACACCTGCGGTATCTCAGGACGTTCTACGTCCGCCGCTTATGAACGTGGGTGGCGCTGATGAACACTCTCAAGGTTAGGTTACTTGTAAACATAAATACCCCCGAAAGCAGATTTGACAGCCAACGCCGTAGCTCAGAGGTAGAGCACCGGACGCGTAATTCGGAGGTCGTGGGTTCGGATCCCACCGGCGGCAGTGGTTGTTTTTTCTTCTGCTTATTTCTTCTGCTTTTCTAATCAATTAGCTTTAAGCGATAACATGTTCAGTAATATTCTAAATTGATCAACACCACAAAATAAATAAATAGATTTAAAAAAAAATCCCCTGTGCCCCTTGGTTTCTGTGGCTGTTGGCTTCTTTCAAACAAATGGTATGTTCTTCAACCCGGAAAGAATCGCGACTTCCAGGGTAAGCAGTTCCCGTACTGTTTAAACATTTCGTGGCGTATAAACTTTCGCACCGAGTAAAGTTGGGAGGTGATAAAACTTGTTTCAACAGCATAGATGCACAAGCCTGGAAAACCAGCTTAACGCAAATCGTAGCAAGTTATCAATTGCGGGAATCCGTCTTGCGCATTTATGGTGCTTAAACTCGGTGGGTATTCCAGCTATCTGTCTGTCGCGCAGGGCCGTGTCAATAGCCAGGAACGGTGGGGAAAATTGCACATGGCCTAGAATGTTTGCCGGTAGTTTGTGTGGTACCGAACGTTCGTGCTATAGTCTGAACAAAATATCCCGTTCATCTGTGGACGACGGGCTGTAGGAAGAGAATGAAGTAGCCAGCGTAATACTTTCATTTTATCATTTAGCGCAGTTTTTATCATCACTATACTAATGTAGCACGTAAATTAGGGACATAACGACTTTTTGCCAAAACTTGTAGGTTGCGAAGCGCTAGCTCCTCTAATTCACCTGCCTTCTTTTCCTTCTCCTATTTTCTCTTTCTGATTTTGTCGATTTTTAAATGCGTTTTATATGGGCATTTGCGTTGTCACTGTTACGAAGGGGGTTGTCTACTTCACACTTGTGTATGGCGCTCCACTAGTGCGCGTGTGGCAAACTTGATGTGAGACAGCCACCTATAATTTTCAGATGACATGCTTACAACCTGCAACTACACGTGATTCTACTTCTTCGAAAGTTTTGCTATATATGTTGAACCAACAGCTGCGGCAAGGCATCGCTTTGTTTATAAAGCTACTGTATGCTCGGGCGCTCTACATAAGTGTGAGGAAGGCTCCACATGGCATTCCTAGTGGAGCACAAAAACCAACCAAATAGTGAGGTGACAACGATATAACAAGATTGTATTCAGGATTTCATTTAGTGTTATAAAACCAGGTGGCCAGAATCCATGCCATCATCATCGTGATATGGCGTGCCTTGTAGCAAGTGCGCAGTTCTGTTCACGTACCGTCAGATGAAACTCCAACTTGACACGCCAAATATGAAAAGCGAAATGAGAACATGCTGGCGCGAAGACTGTCCTTTAGAGAGTTTATTCGACCTCGTTTCTATCGCATCCCCAGGGCTAATAAGTTTGTGTTTTAGTGTTGACAGTTCCATTGTATTGTTCGCTTTTTACGTTTTCCTTATAGTACGTAAGTACGGTGTGAGTGAAGGCCTCACATCTCTGTGTGTGGCTGATTGCCTCGCAACCAACGTGCGATGGTATTAGGCGCCTGCCACGGCAGATAAATGAAGCTGCTTTAAATTCACTGCCTCAAAGCGGATTTATACAAGCTCAGTTGCGCTCTATATAAGCGACCTGGCTTTTGCAGTTGTTCACTGCTTCGGATTTTGCGAGATCCGCCGTCAATTCCAATGCGACATTCGGAAAAACCTGGCATTTGGAAGCGAACTGTCTGAACACTGCACGCCCAGTCAACAACTTCATTTCCCACGAGGACGGGGATTTCTGAAACGGGGTATTCCGCAAATCCATGGTGAGCCGAGAAGAACACGATAAAAGTTTCTGATAGGGTGGCTCAGAAGGCGGGAGACGTTCAGATGTAATCTCCAGACCAGGGATGTACTCCGTAGTACACCGACGCCCACCTGTCTCCGGAACCTTTACAGCAGCGTTGTTTTCTATTCCTTGTTAGCAAAAGGCAGCATATTTGCAGGGAAAAGTTGGCTGTATGCTCTGCTGTAATATCCGTTTTGCGCACTTATTAAGCCTCGAAATAGAGTTGTTGCAACTTGCGGTGAATGAAGTGCGGCGCGAGAGAGGATTAGCTTCCTGGAAACCGGAAAATTGCGCTGAGTTAATATAGCGCGGTATCATTTTGAGAGAGGTTTCAGTGGCTGACGTACTGAGTGGGCGCATTTCCTCATGTGAAGGTTTGAGTGCTCAAGGGCTGTTATTTGAAAAAAACTCTGTACTTTTGTCTGTATTTAATCTTTGCTTGTGTTTCGACACAGCGTGGGTGATACTGCTTTTTTTTGCGCCGCCACACAACTACAGAGACGCAGAAAAGAATGCACTCCACAAACCCACTGGTTAAAATGGGGACATACAAATAAGGGTACCTTTCTGGAGCCCACAGAGAAATAAGGTTCACAGGGAAAGGGTGCTGCCGCCGGAACTAGTCTCCGACACGAGGCGCTTCAGTCTCGGCCCTAGTGTGCGCTCAGTTAAAGCGCGTCGCCAGTGGGGATGGGCAGAGCTCTTCGTGTCATCTCAAGCCGCTCTTTCAGTCAAGGGTTGGGGAGATGGGTGGTTTTCAGCAACCCTTATCTGAAAGTGCAAGCCTTCCTGTCGTCTAAGGCACGCTGAAATGGCCTCGTCATTTCACTCCTCGTTTCTCTGTTTGCCGTTCCTTTCGTATAGCACTTTTTGTCGAGACACACGTAGTTGCCGGTGTTGACAAGAAAAACACAGTGCTCGAGAGAAACAAAGGGCGTAGAGTGTTTAAATAGCCTCCAAAGAAAGGCATATGTCTAGAAGGTAAAATATGCTAACGAAAATGTGCGTGGCTACAGTTGAGGAGAAAAAAAAAATGAGATGGGGAAGTAGACGGAGATATTCAGATGGATAGACCATTCTCAACATCTTCGGAGTGATTTTGCGGTTTTGTATTTGATGTTGGGCTTTTATTTAAGCATTGCATGACAGGACTGCGTCTAACTGGTTTTCACCACTGCATTATTTCGCTTAGCGTTTTCCTGTTTATTGCGTAGTGATTATGTCTCGTTTATGGCCAGATAAATGTGCGTTTCTGAGAATGATAACATCTTTACTGCCCTGCCAGCTGAACATAAGGTTGATGCACGTTTCACATCATCCAGTCGGTCGAAAGAAATGGGCTGTTCTGGAGAATGAGCTCCCCTCTGGCGACATCGACGACGAATTGATTGTGCTTCATGACGCCGACGATGAAGTCACAAGTGAGGAGGTTTCAGCATGTGTGATCAAAACCCGCCGATTGGGAGCTTGAAGGGTTTCAAGTTTGCCTCACAGCCGTTTCGAGGTATTCGACGGCATTCTGTCGCGATCGGTAGCTCCGTCTGACGATCACTAAGAAAGCACGAGGAAGGAAGCGTGGGCCGCGTGCACAGAATGGTCACGTGATCACATACGACCGCGGTGCCCACGACGATGAAAGCAGCGCCAGGCGCAATGCATAGGCTCGCGTTCTCCTTGAGAGATTCCTCTCTGTGCCATACCCGTAGTCTACCCCGCACTGCCCGCCTCCTCCTCCTGCATTAGTACTCGAACGCGAATACCTGCGCGATTACCACCAACCTTCGAATTATCGGTTTGCGCTGTAAAACGACACCATAAGGAGCACCAATACCTGGACACATAAAAAGGTGTCTGCATTTAAAAAATGCTCCCTGAGCCAGCAATACCATAATCCCACGCGAATTGATATCATTCGCTCTATTTTATAATTTGCACTCACGTGAACTAAATAAAAAAAAAGACATTTCATTTCAGCCTAACGATTTTTCTGAACAAAAACGATGAGTGAAAAGAAGGACGGGAGAAATATGACACGGGTAATCGTCTCTAGCAGAATCCATCATAGTCAAACACAAGAAACAAAATGAGCGGTTAAAAGCAGTTTGTTATTCACATTTTTTAGAGGCCGTGCGCTTCTAACAGTTTGAAAGGTTGGGTGTTTAATGATGTTTAATGCCTTGCATAAGCTTGCATTACCAAAAAACGAATCCGAGTGTGTCAGCTACAATTTTCTTGGGGGGGGGGGGGGGGTCCACCTAAATTTCATGTGTGCAGCGCCCATGGGCGCTCGTGCAGGTCGGTGGAGCCCTGGACTCTAAGGACTCTAGCATCGCTACAGAGCCCATTGAGCACTCGTTGCAAAGCACATGTATTCTCATTATCGATACCTCGCTTCACTCGGCCGGCGATAATAAAGAACAAGAGGTCGCTAATCCAAGGCCTGCGGGAAAATACGAAGCGAAGAATTCGCAGCGTGAAAATAACAAAATCCATTTTTTGGGAAAAAGACGTAAGTCTATGAAGAATGTGCTGGTGATAAAAACATTGGCGGCATTTCATCATCACCATCATGATCAGCCTGACTGAAAGGCGTCTCACATATCTCTCCAATTATCCGGTATTGTGCCAGCTGCGGCCTTCTTATCCCCGCAAAGCTCTCAATCTCATCCACCCACCTAACTTTCTGCCACCAACGGCTGCGCTTGCCTTCCCGTGAAATCTAGCCTGCTACCATCAAGGACCATTGTTTATCATGGCTTCGCATTACAAGTTCTGCCCAAGCCCATTTCTCCTTATTGGTTTTGACTAAGATATCGTAAACGCGTGTTTGATCTCTTACCGACTCTGCCCTGTTCCTGTCTATAAACTTTACATCTATCATTCTTCTTTCCATAGCTGAAAGCTTTTGGTAAGCTTCTACGCTTCAGCCCCATAGGTAAGTACCGGTAAGGCACAGCTGTTATCTACTTTTCTCTTGAGGGACATTGGTACAATAGCATTCATGAAAAGAGAGAACATGCCAAATATGATCCACCCCATTCTTGTTCTTCTGGTAATTTCACTACCGCGATCCGGATCTGCGATCACTACCTGTCAGAAGTAGACGTACCAGTATTTCCTTACCACTTGCAGCACCTCGCTTGCAATTGTTAACAGCTGTTTTCTTCCGAAAGTGTTGAACATTACTTTGGTTTACTGCTTATTATTTTTAGACCTATCATTTTGTTGTCCCTTTTTAACTAAATGATCATGTTTTTCATTTTATCTGCTGAATGACATAGCAAGGCAATGTCATAAGCGAATCGCATGTTACCAAGGTATTCTTCATTATTTCTTATCACCGACTGTTCCCAATCCAGGCCTCTGAATACCTCGGGTAAACAGGCGGTGAATAGCATTGGCGAGATCGTATTTCCCTCCTTGAACTTTTCTTACTGGAATTTTAGTGTTGACGTTATTGAGGATTATGGTAGCTTCGCACCCTCTATATATTTCTTCCAGTATTTTTACATAAGGATGTTCTACACCCTGATTCAACAATGCCTGCATGACTGCTGAAATTCCGACAGGGCCGAATGCTTTCTATTAGTTTATAAAGGCTCCGTATAGCTGTTGATTATACTCTGCGTATTTCTCTATAACCTGAATGATTGTGTGAGTATGGTCTATTGTCGAGTAGCCTATACGAAAGTCTTCATGATCATTTGGTTCATTAAAGTCTAGCTTTGTCCTGACTCTATTAGCGAATACCTTAGCAAATATAGTGTAGACAACGGACAGTAAGCTGATTTGACTAACTTTTGAAGTCCTCGACGTCTACTTTGTTATGAATTAAGATAATGTTAGCGTTCTTCCAAGCTTCTCCTGCGCTCACAGTTATAAGGCATTGCGTAAAGAGGGTGGCTAGTTTTTTTAGCACGATCTCCCCTCCATCGTTGAAGAGATCTGCTGTTATTTGTTCCTCACCAGCTGCTTTCTCCCTTTGCATTGCTCCTAAACCTTTCCTTACTTCGTCTTTTTTTAGGGGCGGCATGTCGCAGGGCTGTGCACTACTGCCTCTCTTATTAACCTCCTGATTTTATTGGCTATTTCTTAGATTTAGAACTCATCGGCTTCTGTAACTATCTTATCCGTATTGGTAATCGGGTATTGGGCTGCTATTATATTGGCAATATTACCCTAATTCCAGACAAAAAAAACTCACGCCTTTTGTGCGGCTGAAAATATGAGGCAAGAAAATCTTGCCCATAGTGCGCTACTGAATGAGGACTTCAAAGCTTTATGCGACATAAAAGATGCATACATTCTGTATATTTCAGTTGAAGTATACCAGAACAGCTTGCGCCTATATGCAGAATTAGTCGTTCTCAACTCAACTCAGTCCTCATGCCACTAGCAGCGCAGTGGCCCAGCAGTTAAACGATGCGCCACTGCACTGCCAGGTGGCTGTTTCCTCCACAGCCGCCGGTAGGGATTGTGCGACCCTCTCGCTCTTCCCGAGCAACTTCTCGCGCAGATGGCGTGACACTCCTCGGAACTTACCCACGCTTACCCGAGTTGCTAGCCGAGCTTAAGCGAGTAACTCGAGTAAGCCTGGGTAGCGACTCGGTTTGCTAGGCAACGGCACCAGACCTGAAGAATGTATGTACTATTGGGGACAAAATTCTCCAGGACGCGCGACTCATGATGTTGGCTTATAGGTATTAAGTGCGCTAGTGTTCAGCTGATTTCCCTAACAAGCATTATAGAATCCAAGGCCTAGTTTCATCTGCACAAGTGTGACCTGCAAGCATTGGCTGAAAACAAATCTCTATGATAAAATAGAGCTAGTAGAGCTGTCGAAGATAATAAATAAGCGCAAGGTAGCCGACATCAGGAAGTTTAACATAAAGAGAAACCGAGCATACTCTAAAGAGCGGAGGTAGCCTAAAAGCAGCGAAGAGAAAACTAGGCATAGGTGAAAACCAGATGCATGCAATAAGAGACAAAGAGGGCAATGCCATTAATTTTTCCCCGGAAATCCTGCTACAATTTGGTGGAGCTGTGCTGGGTACAGCCTTCGGCCAACGTCCTGGAGCTTCGCAGCAGAACGATCGCTCCAGCCATGTCCACCGACGCAAGCCAGTCATCTTCCCTTTCGCCTACGCCCGTCGTTTGCCCTGGCGCTCTCCGACAGCGGGACCCAGCCATTTTTACCGGGTCCGATGATCACGACGTGGAGGACTGGCTTGCCTCCTACGAGCGGGTAAGCGGCCACAACCGGTGGGACGACGCCATGAAATTGAACAACGTGGTGTTTTACCTCTCGGACATGGCCAGCCTATGGCACAGGAACCATGAAGCAGACTTTACCACCTGGTCTGCCTTCAAAAGAGCCTTTTCTGACATCTTTGGGCGCCCTGCAGTACGCAAGCTGCGCGCTGAACAGCGCCTGCGAGTGAGAGCCCAGCTGCAGGGAGAATCGTTCACGAGTTATATCGAGGATGTCATCAACCTCTGTTCAAGGGTAGACTCGTCTATGACCGAGGCGGACCGGAATAAGCATGTCCTGAAAGGCATCGAAACGGAAGCATTTCAGATGCTTATCGCCCGAAACCCTACCACCGTTGCCGAAGTATTCAACCTTTGTCAGAGCTACGATGAGCTCCGCAAGCAGCGCATTCTGTTGCTACCACCTTCCGTGCAGCCTGACTCGCTTTCCAGCCTCGCTGTGACAACCTCGCACAGCCCGCTGCTTGACCAGATAAAAGACTTTGTACGTGAGGAGGTGACTCGACAGCTGTCACTTCTTCACGGCGTGCAGGGGCCTCCATCCAACCTGGATCCGACCCTACAAACGGTGATTCGCGAGCAAGTGACCGAAGCGCTACCACCTGTTCATCCGCCGGTTCCCGCTGCAGCGCCGCTCACATACGCCGACGCCGTCCGAAAACCAAGAGCCGAGCCGTTTGTCCCGTATTATCCTCCGACGCCGCCGCCTGCCTTTCCAACCCGACCACCTCCTGCTCGTGTCAACCCTTGGCGAACCCGTGACAACCTTCCCATTTGCTATGCATGTGGTGTCCCTGGTCACGTTGCGCGCCTGTGCCGACGCCGTGTGCCACCAGCCGTGGATGACCGCAGGACCTACGTCTACGCGGCACCACAGCCACCGCCACGTCCGTCGGCCGCCGAACAGCTTGATGCCTCCGATCGCCGCCCGTATTCTCGCCGCCGTTCGCCATCCCCGCGGCGCCGTTCTGTTTCGCCACTGCGTCCTCATTCCCCTATGCGCCAGGAAAACTAGTTGCCGCAGTTCCGGAGGCAAGAAGTGCGTATTCGGCGACAAGTTTAAGACCTCGTTTGTCCCCAGCGAATGTGCTCGACGTTTCTGTGGATGGCCACACCGCCTTGGCGCTTGTTGATACTGGCGCTGCTGTTTCTGTAATGAATGAGAACCTGTGCCGCAAACTTCGCAAAGTGACGACGCCGTTATCCGGATTTTCGCTTCATACAGCTAATGCGCAGCGAATTTCGCCTATAGCCGCCTGCACAGCCAGGGTCATCATTCACGGTTCCTTATATACTGTTGAATTCGTCGTTTTCTCATCGTGCTCGCATGACATTATTTTAGGTTGGGACTTTCTTTCCCAACATGAGGCCCTCATCGACTGTGCTCGTGCCGAGCTCGAACTTCTTCCGTGCAGTGCTACCTCGCCTTATACGTCATCTACGTGGGGCAAACTGCCTGTGGCTGACGACATCGAGATTCCCCCGTGCTCATCTGTTCCTGTCCCTGTCTCCTGCCTCACCGCATCTGACGGCGCCGTCGTCTTTACACCATCCGACGTCTTCATCTCTCGACATGGTCTGCCCCTGCCATTCGCTGTGCTCACTGTTCAAGACGGCTGCAGCCTCATTCCGATCTCGAACCCTTTTTTGAGCCCCTGCATATTTCTCCGTGGCGAATGCCTTGGCCACATTCAGCCCGTAGACTCTTTGCTCGATCCCGAACAATGCGCCGAATCATGTTCTCTTGCTACTAATTCTCTTACTTTGCCCGCATCTCCCGCTGTGGCCACAGACGATGCCTTTGCCGATTCCGTCGACGCCAGTCTTGCCACACCGCAACGCGCCCGACTACTTCAACTACTGAGCCAGTTTCGCTCTTCTTTCGACGTGGCTCAAAACCGACTCGGCCGCACGTCTACGGTGACCCATGAGATCGACACCGGAGCCCACTTGCCGCTTCGTCAACACCCATACCGAGTTTCGGCAGCCGAACGCCAGATTATCAACACTCAGGTGGACGACATGCTCCAGCGAGGCGTCATTCAACCATCCAGTAGTCCATGGGCCTCTCCTGTGGTTCTAGTGAAGGAAAAAGATGGCACAATACGATTTTGCGTCGATTATCGGCGGCTTAACAAGATCACCCGCGAAGACGTTTACCCGCTACCGCGAATCGATGACGCCCTTGACTGCCTCCAAGGCGCGGAGTTCTTTTCTTCTTTAGACCTGCGTTCGGGGTATTGGCAGGTCCCTGTGGCGGAGGCTGACCGTGCCAAGACGACTTTTGTTACACCAGATGGCCTGTACGAATTTACCGTCATGCCTTTCGGCCTTTGTAATGCCCCAGTGACTTTCGAGCGAATGATGGACTCCATTTTACGCGGCCTGAAGTGGACCACGTGCCTGTGCTACTTAGACGACATTGTTGTCTTCGCGCCTGATTTTGAGACACACCTACACCGCTTGGAGCACGTGTTGACATGTTTAACTGCCGCGGGGCTCCAACTTAATCTCAAAAAGTGTCGCTTTGGCGCCCGACAACTGACAATTTTAGGTCATGTCGTCTCTAAGGACGGCGTGCTTCCTGACCCAGCCAAACTTCGTGCCGTCGCTGAGTTCCCCAAGCCGTCGACTCAGAAGGAACTTCGCAGCTTTCTCGGCCTGTGTTCTTATTTCCGGCGTTTCGTCCGAACTTTTGCCTCTATCATCGCACTACTTACGAGCCTTCTTCGAGGAGCCAACAACCTGTCCGATTGGTCACCTGACTGCGACGACGCCTTCATCACCTTACGCCGGCTGCTCACAGCGCCTCCCATTTTACGCCACTTCTACCCCACTGCTCCCACTGAAATTCACACCGATGCCAGTGGCGTTGGCCTCGGCGCTGTCCTTACGCAACGTAAACCCGGATTTCCCGAGTATGTCGTTGCCTACGCGAGCCGTGCACTGACAAAAGCGGAATCCAACTACTCAGTAACCGAGAAGGAATGCTTGGCGATTGTTTGGGCGATCGGAAAGATCGCCTTTACGTTTATGGCCGCCCTTTCGATATCGTCACGGACCATCATTCCCTGTGCTGGCTGGCCTCCTTGAAAGACCCTACAGGCCGCCTCGCTCGCTGTGCCCTATGCCTACAGGAGTATGATATCCGTGTCATCTATCGCTCCGGCCGAAAAGATAACGACGCCGATGCATTGTCCCGCTCTCCACTGCCACCAGACGTTGTCTGCCACTCGCCGACCGGTTGCGCTTCGCTGTCGTTTTCAACAGATACGATGGGCAGCGAGCAAAATAAGGACCCCTGGATATCTTCGCTTGTACGTTTTCTCACAAATTCCTCGGCGGCACCCGTGCCTCGTGCCCTACGCCGCCAGGCTGCTCACTTCGCCATTCGTGATGGTCTCCTGTACCGCCGCAACTACGTCCCTACCGGCAGGAAGTGGTTGCTTGTCATCCCTGCCCATCTGCGGTCGACATTCTGCGCCCTGTTTCACAACGACCCGCAGTCTGCTCATGCCGGCGCCTTTAAAACATACACGCGACTCCGACTCCGTTATTATTGGCGCGGTATGTCCACCTACGTCCGCAAATACGTCCGCTCGTGCCCTGACTGTCAACGTCGCAAGCCGGCTCCTCACCACTCCGTCGGCCAGGCGCAGCCTCTCCCTTGCCCTTCCCGTCCTTTTGACAGAGTTGGGATTGACCTCTACGGCCCCCTTCCTTACACTGCTGCTGGTAACCGCTGGGTTATTGTAGCCGTCGACCACCTCACGCGTTACGCCGAAACCGCGGCTCTTCCTGCTGCTACGGCAACACACGTTGCCTCTTTCATCTTGCATAACTTCATTCCTCGCCATGGAGCGCCCCGGGAACTGCTGAGCGACCGTGGGCGCGTCTTTCTGTCCGAGGTCGTGGAATCTCTTCTCAAACAGTGTAAGATCACTCACCATACCGCCACGGCCTACCATCCTCAGACTAACGGTTTGACGGAACGGTTTAACCGCACCTTGAGCGATATGCTGTCGATGTACGTGTCTTCCGACCACTCCGACTGGGACCGGATCCTGCCGTTCATCACCTACGCCTACAACACCGCCACGCAGACCACCACCGGCTTCTCGCCGTTTTTTCTCCTCTACGGGCGAGAACCTTCTTCACCACTCGACACAGTACTTCCTTACCGGCCCGACGTGTCTGAGTGCACCACTATTTCGGAGGCTTCCAAGCATGCCGAGGAGTGCCGTCAGCTCGCTCGGTCGTTAACATCCGGCGAGCAGGGGCGTCAAAAATTCCGTTTCGACACAAGCCACAATGATGACATTTTTTTACCCGGATCTCTCGTCTGGCTTCACGTGCCGTCTACCTCACCTGGCCTTTCCTCCAAACTTCTCCCCAAGTACCACGGACCTTACCGCATCGTAGAGCGCACTTCCCCGGTCAACTACATTGTCGACCCGGTGACACCCTCCACAGATCAACGCCGACGCAGCCGGGAGACTGTTCATGTGTCACGCCTGAAGCCGTACTATGACCCGTGTGTGTTGTCGTCTCCCTGACTCGCCAGGATGGCTTCGCCTTCAGCCCGGGGGTGATTGTAAAGAGGAAGATGAGCAGCGGCTGCCGCCGCTCCGCTAGCGCGCGGCGCGAGATCGCTGGCTGGATGACCGAAGCTCGGACCGGCATTTTGGCTAGCTGTCTCTAAGTTACTTTCCCCGGAAATCCTGCTACATTTTATTTATTTCAGTACCCTCAGGGCCCGAGGGCATTACAGAGGGGAGTGGGGTACAATAGGCAAGATGACAAAAGAACAGCAGTCACAAGTAACACAAAATGTGAACAAAAATATGGCTCGCGCAAATCAGTAGGTTACAGCAAATACAATCAAACAAATTAACAGTCATTTAACACGAAATTATGAGCAAAGAATAAACGTAAGCATACCATGCAAACAAAACAAAAAACACGAGGCAGTTGTTGAAAATGGTAGGAAAACACTGGTGCACACATTCTGTCATGCGCTTAAACAGAATTTGTGAAGGGGAAAAAAAAACACGAGGTCTGTTCGAACTACCACATAAGCTGAAAAGAATAAATGGCAGGGCGCAAGAATTACATGTACTATGTTACCATAAAGTTAGTTAAAGCCGATTTAAACACAGAATGATCACTTATTTCGACGACCGATCGGGGAAGGTGCTCCATTGTGCCGATGTGCTGGGGATGAATGAGTTGTAAAAGTGGTTTGTTTGGCATGAAAGAACACCAACTTTGTGACGATGAACGATCCGAGCTGAAACGTAGCAAGGTGGCGTTATAAATTTTCTCTTAAGGATGGGGTTATCATAGTAAATATTATGGAATAGACAAAGGCGGGATATATTTATACGTGGCGACAGTAGTGAGAGTGATAAGCTTGATTTCATGGCATTGACGCTAGAGTTACGGTGATAATTCGAGAAAATGAAACGGGCCGCACGGTTCTGTATAGATTCAAGTTGTTATATTAGTGTCTCTTGATAGGGGTCCCAGATAGATGCAGCATATTCTAGTTTACTACGAACCAACGACTTGTAGAGAAGCAGTTTTACGGAGCTAGAAGAAAGATTAAAGTTACGGCGTATGTAGCCCAGCATGCGATTAGCGTTATTGCTTACATGGTCTATGTGTACTTTCCAAGAAAGATTACGGGAAATGAAGACACCTAAATATTTATAAAAAGGCATAGACTCAAGGCTGCAATTATTAAGACGATATGAAGGCAATGTGGTGTTACGACGAGAAACCCGCATGTACTTGCACTTTTTTATGTTTAGTTCCATGATCCATTTGTTAGTCCATTCAAGAGCATGATCAATATCCGATTGAAGAACAGCTATATCAGAGTCACTGTTAATTTCGCGGTATATGACGCAGTCATCAGCAAAAAGATTTATTGTTGAACATAGATTGTCAGGTAAGTCATTGATATATATAAGAAAAAGCAGAGGCCCTAGAAGAGAGCCTTGTGGCACTCCAGATCCAACTGGAGAAGT
Source organism: Amblyomma mixtum (assembly GCF_055824585.1). Taxonomy (NCBI): domain Eukaryota; kingdom Metazoa; phylum Arthropoda; class Arachnida; order Ixodida; family Ixodidae; genus Amblyomma; species Amblyomma mixtum. Next base: position 124,153,435 of record NC_143013.1, read on the forward strand.
GAAGGAAGAAGCATTATTAGCGGTGACAAATTGTGAACGATTAGTGAGAAACGAATGCAGCCCCCTAAGAACGTTAGGGTCGAGGTTAAGTTTACTAAGTTTGAAAAAAAAAAGCAGTTGATGAGAGACCTTGTCAAACACCTTTGAGAAATCGAGGAATATGCAGTCGACAACGGAACCCCTGTCGAGGAATGAGTTTAGATCATGCGTGAAGGTTAAAAGCTGTGTTTCGCAAGAAAACCACTTCCGAAATCCATGTTGACTGTCAGTAAAAAAGGCATTAGAATCAAGGAACGATGCAAGGTGAGAGTAAATAACATGCTCCATAATTTTACACGGAATGCTGGTAAGTGAGATAGGTCGATAATTATGCGGGGAATGTTGATCACCAGATTTATGCAAAGGAATCACCTTCCCGACCTTCCAGTCATCAGGTATGCATGTTGTTTCAAGAGATTGCTGAAATAGGTTAGAGAGTATTATTGCGCTGTACACTTTGGTTTTAATCAAGAACTTAGAACTAATGTTATCAACAACGCATGATGAAGAAACCTTTTGTTTTTCGATTACTTTTTCCACTCCACAGGATCAAAAACAATACAATCCATCGGTAAAAAGTCAGCACTATTATATGCAGGTGTTACCGAACACTGATTTTTGGAGAAAGCTGAAACGAATACACTGTTTAGAACATTTGCACATACATTAGGATGAATTAGTTGGTCACTGGAGTCTTTAAGGCTGACGGATGAATTGTCTTTTTTGTTAACTACGCTCCAAAATTGCCTAGGGTTATTTATCATAGCAACATGGATAAGATAGTTAAAGTAGCCGAAGAATTATACACAAATCTATACAGTAGCGATTGCAATCACAATGTCACTGAGAGAGGCAGTGGAACACAGCAATGGGAGATCCCGCCAGTAACGGAGGAGGAAGTAAAGAAAGCCTTGGGAGCAATGCAGAGGGGGAAAGAAGCTGGTGATGATCAGATAGCAGCAGATTTGTTGAAGGATGGAGGAGAGATTGTGCTCGAAAAACTAGCCACCCTGTATACGCAATGCCTTGTGACCTCGAGCGTACCTAGAGCTTGGAAAAACGCTAACATTATCTTCATTCATAAGAAAGAAGAAGCCAAGGACTTGAAGAATTACAGGCCTATAAGCTTACTGTCTGTTGTCTACAAGGTATTTACTAAGGTAATCGCTATAGGGTCAGGACAACCTTAGACTTCAATCAACCAAATGACCAGGCATGCTTTCGTAAAGGATACTCGACAATGGACCATATTCACGCAATCAATCAGGAGATAGAGAAATGCGCAGAATATAACCAGCCCCTATATATAGCGTTCATTGATTACGAGAAAGCATTCGACTCAGTCGAAACCTCAGCAGTCATGAAGGCATTGCGGTATCAGGGTGTAGAGGAGTGTTATGTGAAAATATTGGAAGATATTTATAACGATTGCAGAGCTACCATAGTTCTTCATAAAGTCAGAAAATAAAATTCCAATAAGGAAAGGATGCCAGGCAGGGAGACACGATCTCGCCTATGCTATTCACTGCCTATTTACAGGAGGTATTCCGGGGCCTGAGATGGGAACAATTGGGGATAAGAGTTAATGGAGAATACCTAAGTAATTTGCGATTCGCTGATGACATTGCCTTGCTAAGTCACTCAGGACATGAACAGCAAAGCACGATCAATGAATTAGACAGGCAGAGCATAACGGTGGGGCTAAAAATAAACATGCAGAAAACCGAAGCAATGTTGAACAGCCTAGCAAGGGAACAGCAGTTCGCAGTTGGTAGCCAGGTGCTGGAAGTAGTAAGTGAATATATTTAATTAGGGCAGGTAGTGACAGCTGATCGATATCATGAGAGGGAAATAACTAGAAGAATAAGAACGGGGTGGAGCGCATATGGCAGGTTATCTCAGATCATGAATGGCAGTTTGCCAATATCCCTCAAGAGAAAAGTATACAACAGGTGTATCTTACCGGTACTCACCTATGGGGTAGAAACGTGGAGGCTAACAAAGGTGGTTCAGCTTAGGTTAAGGACAACGCAGAGAGCAATGGAAAGAAAAATGACAGGTGTAACGTTAAGAGATCGGAAGCGGGCGGAGTGGGTGAGAGAACAAACGCGTGTTAATGATATCCTAGTTGAAATCAAGAGGAAGAAGTGGGCTTGGGCAGGGCATGTAATGCGTGGGCAAGATCAGGCAAGTTCAGGTAAATGAGTGACGCAGTGCACGTGGGCGCTCGAGGCTCTTTATCGCTTGAGTACAGCTCTAAATAGTATTTTTTTTTCCAATAGCAGACCCAAACACAATGCATGGCAGATACTCTGTGTGTAACTTTAAATTCTCCGGCAAATTATACAAAAGAAAAAATTCATGTCACTGGTCCTCCAGCAAAGTGTCTTTTGTTTTAGACTTTTCTAATGGTTCTCATTGTAGCACGTATAGTTATAATGCAAAAAAAACGAACCCTTTCTGGCATGTTGCGTAAAGGCTTGAAAAGTGTTAAGCATGTCGGACTGTGCGCCAAAGCCGGATTGTTCATAAACGCAGGAAGCTTTTTCTGTTTTTCTCTCGTATCTTTTGAGTCCTCTTAACTACCGGGGTCAAGGTATTTTGAAGGCAGCTTCATTCTTCACTCTCTATTTACGGTCATTATCACTGCATTACAATCTCGTGGCAACTTCGCGTATATTGGTCTCTTAGTAATACACGTTTGTCAGACACCATATTTCACTCCTTCTTAGGCGCGACATAAATTAAACTTATGCTGTCAATGCAAAACACTGTTAAATGAAACCTCCCTCAAGGTTGTCTGAGGAAGTAATCTCACATAAGGTGCAAATTCTCCCCACAGGCTCTCTCCTGAAACCCTCAGTTCCGCTTCGCATGCGGTCTCCTAACTGGGAGACATTTTGTTCCACATCCAGAATTCAAGGCAGGGTTGGAAAAAACGCGCTGCTAACGTCGAACGTGTCCTTACGTGATACCACGCATTGTGGAACAGAAACAAAGTGGCACTGAAGTGTGCTGTACAGACAGGAAGGCACTCTGAAGTATTTTATGAGACATGATTGATATTTGCGTAATTTTGTGCCTTGAAAGGTTCTGTATTTATGGTTGTGGCTTGAATTTTACAATGCCGTTAGGCATCACGCCTTAATCGCTGCTGGAAACTGGCGGCCTGACAACGCCCTCCCCTCCCCACAGCTTTCTCTGCCGTATCGACGTGCTCAAATCTGGGGAATAAAGCGTGCGTGCGCATGTTTGTTTGTTCGGCCGTGCAGGGGAGTTTAACCTTGCATACTTATCGCATTGGCTTCGCTCGAGTAGCTTGAGGTGAGGCCTGCCATCCATCTTCCTCTGCGCGAAAGCGAGCGGCAAGAGGACGGCGTGCGAGTTAATAAACAACGCTGACGACATTCTCCGAAATTTTCACTCCATAAATTACGGCATGCATTTAGAAAAGGCGAATGCGAGCGTTGGCTTCACTTGGCGTCAAGTACGCTAGCATGAGCGATGTTTATTTGTTTACCCTCCACACCCACAACTCCGAACTTAAATAGCACGAACTCGACAACATAACCCATTGTGTTCCCCCCACTCACTATTAATAGCGTGACTCCGCTATCAAACACTTTCGATTGTCATGTGTGCTTAGGCATTCAGCCGTTAGCGCCAAAGGTAAATATTTTTGTTAAAACTTCCTCCGGCTGTTTAGAAGGCTGCAGTGAAAAAGATCTAGATTAGGACCAAGTGAACATGTCTACTTTCTAGCCTATATTGAAATGTTCGTTAATATGATGCTTTTTTTGTATTCCTTCGCAATACTGCAATAAAATATGGTTTTCTTCTAGATTCAAACCATACGTATTTTCAAGAGCCGATGAAAGCATTATTGGAAGCTAACGTGAACGGATTCGTGCGTTGTAACAAATAAATCATGAAAATAAGTTTTTAAAACAAGAATACATGCTTTCTAAAACTGCATATGTGAATCTAACCAACCTCCTCATAAGAATTTCAGGCATTCGAAGCTGCACCCCCAACTTTCCGCCCTCTCTGTATCTATCTCGAAGCTGCTCTTAGCTCTGTTCGACAGAGCGGCTTACTAAGAAGTGGGATTAGGAAGGCGTCATTGTCAACAACAAGTTTACTTTTTTTCTGCACCCAGGTTGGAAGCACTTAGGCTTGCTGGGATTGGGCGCGGATTCGTGGTAATTCAGTACATCGCTAAGTGTCTGTAGTAATAGTTTATGAATTAATGAACTTGTTGGGGCAGGTTTGAGAAATCGGATGAGTCGGACAATACGTGCAGCTATAGCTCTAAGGCTCAATGTGTGATAACTATTATTTCACTGAGCGACGTATCCTGCGGGGCTAAAAAGCACTCAGAGCTATGAATGAGGAGAATGGATTTTTTCCTGGTTCGGTGTGTTTGCAAGTGTACGCGTCTCTTACACTCGCCTTTCATTCACTTAGTGATATGTTCTATCCCCTGTGCGTATAGGGTACCCACCGGTAACACAGTGGGTACAAGCTTTCGCTTTGCCTTGTGCTCGTCTTATCTGGGTGAAATGCTTCGGTAATGAGTATTGTACATCAACCTGTGCAGACGAAGATGGGGCATAGCTGCCCTTGCACCATAAATAGTAATCATCTTCAACACTCATAGCACCTGTCGCGATGTTCAATGAACGTATAAGATTACTCCGTGTACTGTGGTTTCCAATGTCACCTAAAGTTTGGCCTTCGACGCGCCTTCGCAAAAGAAATATTTGAATAGCACCATAGCATTCGAAGGGCTTATTTTAGTAAGGCCACTAAGGCTTTTAGAATTGCATGCATATTATCTGTTTAAGAAGCGAGAGAAGACAAGAACTCTGGTTTTCAGAACACGTCCTTGAGCTGCGCTGAACGACATATTACGTATTCATGTCACTCGAATACGTAGTTCAGTATGCATCAGATACGCTGACGCCCTTGCTACTGAAAAGGATGTCTGAACATAATTTTTTACCTGCTTGCTCTCTTCCCTAGAGAAAATGGACTCTGAAGCTCAAAATTTATTATCACTGATGGTTTACAGAGAATGGAGTAATGGTATGCAGAGAAAGGTCCGGAAGTCAATGCTGTACCGGGATCTTTTATCATCAATGCATAGGAAAAGTAAAACAGAAGGAGTCGGGCAATGAACAAAATCATATGTCCATAACAAAATATGCTAAATAACTTAACTAAATATGTTCACAAGGAAAGTATCAGTAGAATAAGAGGTAGAAATATCGTTAGAAATCAGTATATTCGGTAAGCTGTAGGAGGCAAATACTGAAAACAAGGTTCAAACGAACAATGGATGATTGAAGGATATAACGGTAGAAGATTTAGTAGGAGGGCTACGCGCAAAAATATGATTTAAACAATGCTAGAATACTATAACACTATGGGATGATTGCAAATGTACTGCCTGAAAGATTTCCTGAAATATAAGAGAAAGAACGATGATTTGACAGAGAAGAGAAGTTTGTTCTACATTTGAACCAAGGTGAAAGTAATAGTTAGTTTGCCATACTTGGTGCAAACGTTTGGAAGTAAAGGGTTATTTACATTGGAAATTCGGGTTATGTTGAGTCAAGCTGCCTACGTGAGTGTGTATATAGAGCAAAGCTATTTTCATGCAAAGTTTTTTCAGCCCTTGCCATTTGCCCTTCTTATTTTCTTCCAGGCTACCAAGCATAAATTTGCCGCCGTGGTGGCTCACTGGTTACAGTGCTCGGCTGCTGACCCGAAAGACGCGGGTTCGATCCCGGCCGCGGCGGTTGAATTTCTTTGGAGGAGAAATTCCAGAGGCCCGTGTACTGTGCGATGTCAGTGCACGTTAAAGAACCTCAGGTGGTCGAAATTTCCGGAGCCCTTCACTACGGCGTCTTTCATAGCCTTAGTCGCTGTGGGACGTTAAACCCCATAAACCACACCAAACCAAACATAAATTTAAAAACTTTTTTGCAGTCATTACAGAATACGCCTTCACATCGTCGTATTACTGTTTACTCCACACTTAATGGTATTCGAGGATAAAAAGCTAGAGTGAAATGTGGAAAGGAGATAGAGGAGAAATTTATAGCACTGTTTTGCGCTTGAAACAAAGCTGGAAAGTGGGGACAAGTATAAATTTCAAAAGGCTCGAGCGCCTACACATACCTGTATAATGGGATGGGCGGATCAGGCGATTAATGCAGCTACCAGGAAGGCAGTGCTTTTATACATGAATATAAACTTTTAATGCTAGCTTTTTAGAACGGTATTCTCATCTCGAAGAACTGCAAAGGAAGTAAGCGGTTTGTTAGACTTGATATTGAACCAGCATTTCAATGAAAGCGAGAGGAGAAGGTTGTATTCCACTCCCATTTCTGTTTATTATTTTAGCAGTCCATAACCTATTCATTTACATTTCGCCCGGCCACTGGTCAGCTGAACATTTCGTACTGCGAACAACGACGAACAATTACTGCATGTCACCATATCATCACAGAAAGTGTGTGCGTTTGACAATAGTGATAGGTAAAATAATACAGTGTGAAAATTACGTATTCAATAATAAATATAAAATGTCGCCTGTTAGAGAGAATTGCTATTTCCAGCAACTATTCTTCCCACCGCATGGGACGCTACGTGTCAAAATGAGCACCTTTTTTTTTCGAATGTAAACAATGATAAGATGTATCTTCAGGGCAGCTCACGAGGTAGCTGCGGAGTTGGGTTTCATCGTAGAGCAAATTGTTGAGTTTTTTTTACATCCCTCGTGTAATAAGATTATGAAATTAAGTCTAGAAGCTTCAGCGTTTCTGAAGTAAATGCTACATTTCTGATTACAATTTTATTGTGCCCTTATATATTTCTCGTCTTCTGATTGTGCCTCTAACATCATTTACAAAGTAAAAGCTTAACCTGGAGTTGGCGAAGGCGGTAAATATGGCTTATTATTTGTCAAGGCTACAGTGTTAATGCATGTAATTTTAAACAAACATTGGCTGAAGCACAGTTCTATATTTAGTTCATCTTGCACTTAAGTGCAAGGGGTGAAGAAATAAAGAAGGCTCTAAGCAGCAATGTCCTACTACTAGTAGTACTAGTTACACTTACCTGCATTCACTTGATTGCGCCGTTTGAAATGTTACATTCTTTTGAAATGAAAAGAAGGAAAGGAGATTTACTTGCGCACATAATAAACTACTCAGAAATTATGCACCAACAATCAAGAGATGATAAGCTGGTTTATTTGAAAGAAATATGCGAAAAGAAAGCGAATGAGTTCCCATAGAAAAGGCTTTTCAATACAAGTTTTATCACACTACAAGCAACGCATGCATCGTGTCTCACTGCTTATGACACGTATGCTTAGAATGCCTAGCAATGTTCTTTCGTGGCAAATATGCCTAAGAGTTTAACATGTCTCGCATGTCGTCCTGAAGGATAGTGGTCAACGGGAAGGCGATTTGCTTCTGGCTAATGTATCCTCAGGAAAGCGCTTCGTTTCATTGAATATATTGTCGAACCTTGGTCACTAGTGGCGCAACCCTTTCTTAACTGCTTGAGTATAAGAGAATATTATTCACATACATTCCATACGAGAACAGCGTTGTTGCTTTCGCTCGGCGTCGAAGAAAGTGTAAACTCTTTAATTAAATGGACACTGAGGACCATTCCATCCCGTTTTTGTCTTCGGGAAAAAATGGATTCGGTAGCTCTTTCTGGGTGTTGTGCTTCAGCCCGAATTCCGCTCACCTCTCTCAAAACCAGAGCCGTGCGCCCGCCATCGCGCAAAGCAAGCCCGGACTGGCCGCCATGGCACGGCTTGCAAGGAGTCATCCTGGCTCGCCGGCGCAGACCCTTCCTTCTCGTCCTCCTGACCAAGCGTCGGCTCGAGCCACTCCGAACGGTGGCCTGTGGCTTGTCCTGATTGGAGCGTTCGAACGGCTGGCTGCCGCAACGGTCACCTGCGGCTATAAGAAGAAAGCCGCGCTGAGACGCAGTAGCAGGCGGGCAGCAGACGCGCCATCGTGCCAGAGAGACGCTCTGCGCAGGTCCTCGTCCTAACCCATTGTGCTCTCGGCCCTTGTATATATGATGTAAAAGGGTTGTAAATACTGTATATAAACGTCCGTTCACTCACCGTCGCATCTACCGTTCTTCAAGAACTCGCGTGGTGGAAGCAGCGTCCGAGACCCCCCCCCCCCCCCCCCCCCGCCCGCCTCCTCGCTGCTGCTGCTGCAGGAGAAGTTTCAGGAAGCTACGTCAAATCACTTTGCTTTTCTGTAATATCGGGTTGTCTTTTCATATCAGAGGATTACTGTCAATTCCCGTCGCTCAGCTCTGCTCAACAGAGGCAGCAGGCTGAGACGCTCCAGTCACCGCAGTGGTGGCAGCGGTGGGGTGCCCCAAAGTCACAACAGTGTGTTGGCAAAATATACATTTACTGCTGAGAAAGTTGCATTTAAAATTTACCCTGAAGGTCATTCAAGCTTGTAACGTCTACAACAGAAAATACTGCGTGATCACCGTTTTAAAGTTAATGGCGGTGTAGCTAAGACACTGGGCCGAAGCACCACGGCCCACTTCTAAAATCGGCCGATGATGTCGGGACCTGTATCTTGCTGCATATCAGTTTCTAAATTATAAAAGTTTTTTTTTCGATGAGAGTTCTCTCTTTGTGACTAAGTCACGGCACCTATCAATACAGGCCTCCTCCAATTTGTTATTAGTGTTCCTTTCAAGCAATACAGTGACACGTTATCCACCCATGAAATTCTATCGTAAAGGAGATCCTTCGTGCACCTCCGCTCAGATTTCCATTGCGTCGGCACAGGAGCGTTCCACATTGTGCGCTATCACCGCATGTAATGTAACAGTTATGTTCTTATCAATGCTTAATATGATGTGCCGGGAAGTTAAGCGAGGCAGCAGGTGGCACTACGCCACACCGCATTCTCGGGAAGGAAACCGACAAAAATGTGCCCTAGTCTCGCGACGTCGAGTCCCCACGACAGCTCAAGTAATTGAAGCATGGAACTCTGCAATGAAAACTAGTCCTACGCTTCAATAAAAAGATTACAAAAATGCTACAGAGAACGCTAAAGAGAAAACTACAGGCTGGCTTCAGTGCAAACACATTGGTGGTTTTACAGGCCTAAAATACCAAAGATTTTTTTCGCGTATCGGAGTAAAGGTACCATTATTTTCAGTTATAAAAATGGCCAACCAAATCACCTTCTTTTTGTAACGCCTTCATGATCGATAAAGGAGAAGGTGAGCGTTTGTAGGTAAGCGTGGCGCGTTGTATAGTACCGTGTGGTGACAGCGGTAACTACCACAGCGCAGACCTCCATGCCCGAAAAGTATATCTACATTGTTACATTTCCTCCTTTGTTCGTGCAGAACTTTCTGCCTGCCCAGAATCGGCGTTTTCCCGCATCTCTGGAGGATCACGCTCCTCCCACCCAAACCGAACACCGATTCTCCATTGTTCGCGCCCTCGCGTCGCCGAAGCTGCGAGTGTCAGGGCTGCGGCGCTCCCGGCGCAGTCTAACCGCCGCTACCTCTAGCGTTTCTTTCCGCCTTTCGTTTTCTCTGGGGCGCTCCCTCCATTCCATCTCCCAACATCGTAGGCAACAACCACCAGTTCATTGGGCGGCCGGGCCAACGGCCCCGACCCTCTGATGGCCGTCCTAAGCTCCTTGCTCACACTCTCTCTTGATCGCCATTTGTGGCTCTCCGTTCCCATTCCGCTGAACACTCCGCTAGAATCGAGTCCTCAGGCTCCGCAGCGACGAAGCTGAGATGCAGCGCCATCCTTTCGCCAAAAGTTCTTTCTGTAGGCGGTCAGACGTTGTTGAGCGATCAAGGTCTCACATAACGACTTCAGTTTGGGCTTCTTGACAACACACGGACGCACAAAATCTCGAAATATGCGAAATAGAAGTGGAACAGATAAGGGAAGCGGCTCCTTGGAATGTATAAAATATTCGAATTATGCAAGTTTTTGAAATATGCAAAATCGAAGCGGAACAGATCAGGGAACCGCGAAACGTTTTCCAGCAGCTTGCAGCCATTAGAGTTACTGCCATTCCATTCAACGAAACTCTGAACGGGGTCTAACTATGGTCCTACATCGGGAGTTCGTTTTCACTACAAGGGTACGATGTGTATCAACAGCCCTTCCCTTCCATATACGAGAGGGAATTGAGTTATGTGACCACCCACGTGCCTTTCAGCTAACTTCTGTTGATAAGTGACTTGGCAGCGGCAACGGCAGTGGTGGCTTAGTTACGCAACGCTGAGCACTTTTCTGCTTCTTCACTGCAGATAGCCTGTCTGGGAAGCTGCAAGCCGGACCCACCACCAGTAGAGCTGTTCGCACGTGCTCACAAGCAACTGACCTGGTGCGATATCAACAGTCGTCAGAGGGCGCGGCCGTCAGCGATTCCTATCAACGGCATTGTAGGCGGAAACGTCACAGCTTCGCAGCTACAAAAGGAGACATCCATGGTCCCACCGGTTCACTTGGCAGCGGCGACGGAAGTGGTGGCTTAGTTACGCAACGCTGAGCACTTTTCTGCTTCTTCACTGCAGGTTGGTCATTCTTGATAACTTATCTTGTATATTTCTGGTTATCATTCTGTCGTCGCTGCTGCCAACTTTTTGTACTGAGTGTGTTATATTTTCATCACTTTTTTTTTGTACCGAGCATGACGAAAGATCTAGCGAAAATGGAAAAAGAACTAAAGGCTGAATTTGCTCGCTTTAAGGAAGAATGCAAACAAGAACTGAAATCCTACAAAGAAGCATTAGAAAGAGATTGCAGAGCTGAAATCCGGGAACTGAAGACCGAGATAAACAACATGAAACACAGTTTGGAGTTTGCTTATACATCAATTAACGAGCTGGAAACTAAGGTGAAAGCTCTAGAACCAGAAAAACAAAAGGTAGTACTTGAAAACGAGGCCCTGGAGGCCAAGATCTTGGATCTGGAAAGCAGGCATCGAGAGCATGAAACTCGCATTGTTCACATGGAACAATACAGCAGGGATAAGAACCTCGAAATTCAGGGCGTAACAAAGCTTGAGGATGAAAATGTTGTTAGCATTGTTTCACAAATTGGCCGTGCCATAAGTGAGGAAATCACAGAAAGTGACATTGAGGCATGTCATCGTGTGCCCACTCGGAACCCTGATAAGCACAACATTTTAGTTCAGTTTAAATCCCGGTCAAAGCGAGATGCTGCATTAACAAAAGCGAAACGCCTGCGTTTGACAAACGAAGACATCGGCACTGAAAGCAAAGAGCCATTTTATGTCAATAAACATTTGTGTCCGTCGCTGAAACGACTTCTAGGAACGGCAATACAGAGGAAGCGCGAACATGAATGGAAGTCAGTTTGGGTGTACAATGGGCAAATTTTTGCAAGGAAGTGTGAAGGTGCACCTGTCATTAAGATTCTGCATAACGCAGATATCTACAAAATATGCTAGTCATTTGTTACTGAGTGTAAGCCATCACCTTGAAGTACACTGAATTCGTCTTTCCCAATCATCTTAACCTTCAAGACCCCTCGCATAAGTCTGTTTTGCATTTCAACGCCCGCTCAGCTACAAACAAACACAACCAGATAGTATGCTTCCTAAGTCAATTCCAATTTTGCTTTGATATCATAATGATATCAAAGACGTGGTATCAAGAAAACTGTAATCCACTCCTCCTTGATGGTTACGATCATTATTTCATAAATAGAGAAAATAGGAGAGGTGGTGGTGTGGCAATTTATGCTAAAAAATGTGCGCAGTGCACTGTGATACCAGAATTTAGCCTTATCACGAATGAGTATGAGATACTGACTTTGAGGAGCAGAGGTGAAGTGATATCTGTTTTATACCGGCCCCCTGATGGGAATATTAACGAGTTCTTGAAGTTTTTCGATGTTTTTCTGCAATATGTTTCACTAAAGAGCTTCCATCTTATTTGTGCTCGTGACTTTAACATCAATATCCTTGAAGACAATAACAGAACATACGATCTTGTAACTACGCTGCAGTCATCTGGTTTTTCAAACGTCATTACGAGTCCCACAAGAATTACTGCCAGTTGCTCATCTGCCCTTGATCTTCTCATTACAAATATGGAAACCAGTATTTCTGACGCCGGCACTATAACTTCCGATATTAGCGACCACTGTCCGATCTTTATGTTCTACTCCAGTAACACCGGGAAATATGCATTTCATAATGAGGCCTTCTGTTTCCAGCCTGTCTCTGATACGGCACTCGAAGCGTTCAAATATGAGATAAGCTTACATGACTGGTCTACTGTTCTCGGCGAGAATGATGTCAACAAAGCGTATTCTAAATTTATTGAAGCCTTCGCACGTATTTACGCTAAGCATTTCCCTCTAAAAACTAGTAAGCGATCGAAAAAGCATAGAAAACCCTGGATTTCACACGAGCATATCTGCATGATCAGAAACAAAAACCGTCTATACCACAGATTTCTGCTCTCAAGGTCAGAAATGGCATTGAAAGAATTTAAGACTACTAGGAATAAGTTAAATTCTACACTACGACAAGCGAAAATGACCTACTACCAGCAGCTGTTCGCCGATGTTTCTAGAAAGCACCCCACTGCTATCTGGAAAATATTAAATAGGGTCTTAAATCGTGGAAACATTGATCAAGCCCCGAAATTCATATTACATGCAAACGAAAACTTATCTGCAAAAGAACTTGCTGACCATTTTAATCATCACTTTGTAAATATAGCAGGGTTAATCAGTAATGCCACACGTGCCCCAAAACACAGTCAATATCAGTAACGTTCCTTTGGGAAGTATTTTCTTCGAACCAACAAATGTATCTGAAGTTTTCAGTTCATTTCTGAACCTATGAAACAGTAGAACCCTCGACTTTGATAACTTGCAAATCAAGCCAATCAAATATGTCCTTGAATATATTACTCCTGTGCTTGTCCACATATTTAATTTGGCAATTGCAACACATACATTTCCAGACGTTATGAAAGTAGCCAGAGTATCGGTAATTTACAAAAGCGGCGACTAAAACCTAATGTCTAACTATCGGCCAATTTCAGTGCTTCCCGTCTTTTCAAAAAGACTTGAAAAAATAATTCTTTTCCGCATAACAAAATTCATAGAAAAATTTCATATTCTTAGCGATGCGCAATTTGGATTTCGAAAGGGTAGATCAACAGAATCAGCGTTATTGGAAATAAAAGAAGAAATTGTACAAAACATTGACACCAACCAATTTACACTAGGCGTTTTCATTGATTTTAGTAAGGCCTTCGACTGCCTAAACCATAAAATTCTTCTTGGCAAGTTACATTCATACGGCATTCGTGGAGAACCGCTAATGCTGCTTGAGTCCTACCTGAGTAACAGAAGACAATGCGTATCCCTAGACAGCCAACAATCTTCCTTGTTACCTATTGTCTGCGGCGTGCCGCAGGGAATTATATTGGGCCCCGTTCTTTTTAACATGTGCATTAACGATTTAGTGGAAATTGACAAAACAGTTAAATTTTTCATTTATGCCGACGACAGTAGCTTTCTAATTACCGGTAGTGACCCAAACACACTAGTTCTAAAATGTAATGAAATATTCGGTAAACTATGCATGTGGTCACAGTCTAATTTTCTTAAACTTAATGCTACCAAAACCAAAGCAATATTATTTCGCGACCGAAATAAGATTTTTAAAATGAACAGCACACTACAATATCAAGGCCAACCTATCGAACTCGTCGAACTACATAAAATCCTAGGCGTAACGTTTCACAGCGATTTGAGCTGCAACAATCATATCGGTCACATCTGTAAGAAGCTTTCTGTCGTTGCTGGCGCGCTATCCCGCTGTCGAATGTTACTTCCTGTAAAAGCTAGGCTTCAAGTATATGATGGCTTATTTTTCTCTCAAATAAACTATTGCAATCTAGTTTGGGCTACCACAACACAAACCAACATAAATAAAATCAGTATCCTTCAAAAGAAAATTATGCGCCACATCGCAAATATTGATCCTGGCTTGACCACCGCCGATAGTTTTGCTGACTACAATATTATCCGAATTCATCACTTTTATGAGTATCGCATCTTGAAGTCATTTCTCTTTTCCACAAAAGAGTTCCAATCTTTTTTTAAACGTGTATCTTCATTGACACGCCACGAACACAATGTTGCTACCCGTAACACCGACCCTTGGCTCGTTCCTCATTTTCGCACCAATTATAAATTGCAGTCCATAAAGCACAATCTACCTGTTATATTAAATCGCCATAAAGATATGAATAACTTTTCGCGTAAAAAGCTACACGAATACTTTAGTAAATTGTAATTGCCTTCTTCCTCGCATTTTGTAGTTATATAACTCTGTATAAGTGTCCTCTTTTGTGTGCTTTGTATATATGTATGTACTTTTTATATGTGTACACTCTGTTCAACTTTGGTATTGTATAGTATTTCTCCGTATGTACTGCCTGTCGCTGCTCTGTAAACGTCTCCGGGACTCAGTCAAGGCCCAGTCGGTCCTTTTAGCCCGGAGAACGTTCCAGTGTATAACCGGAGAATAAATTAAATTGAATTGAATTGAACTGAATGTTTGTATTTATACGCCTTTCGTTCTCCAATAAAAACTAGTTGATAGTCAGCGCTTGCTCGTGTCATTCTTTCGTCTCGTGTCCCGTTCTTGTTGCGCTGTGAGCAAAATCATGAATGCTTACCAACTCACCCAAATTTCCGCCTTGCTGAGCGTATAAACGCGTCCTGGTCGCCACATCACTGCTGGCTGGAATTTAGTCACAGTGGTTCCGACATCCGCAGAATATGGACGCACATCCCTCTACAGGTTACTCCGTCCTGGCACGGCTGTTCACACTGGTAAGGGGCTTTTATGCTCCGACCTATATGTGCGCGAGGTTGGCGGCCAAGGTCGGATATGTGAGGTTAGTGAGGCAGCGTTGTTAGGTGCATGCTAAAAATGGCAAACTGTTGGTTTGAAAGGAGCGACATGAAGAGTGTGCACGCGGTAGGTCGTACCAATCCGTGCATGGGGCGGTGTTTTAAGCATGAAATTCTTTTAGATCTAATTATCCTCGGTGCGCCATGGGTTACATCGGCGCCATAACGGAGGGAGAACACGAATCAGACCTAAGCGAACTTTGTCGAACCTTTCTATCTTCAATTTGGTGCTTACGTACTGCGCTGACGCCAGAGCGCGCATTCGTCAATAGCAGCGTCCTCCATAACCTCTTGCATAACCGTCTCTCCATAACCTCCATAGCCGCCGCGGTGGCTCAGTAGTTATGGTGCTCGGCTGCTGACCCAAAAGACGCGGGTTCGATCCCGGCCATGGTGGCTGGAATTTCTTTGGAGGAGAAATTCTAGAGGCCCGTGTACTGTGCGATGCCAGTGCACGTTAAAGAACCCCAGGAAGTCGAAATTTCCGGAGCCCTTCACTACGGCGTCTCCATAGCCTTAGTCGCTATGGGACGTTAAACCCCATAAACCAAACCATCCATAACCTCTTCCTTCTTATCTCGATGGGCGAAGTCAGCGAGATACGAAAAAGCATGTGCAGTGTCTTGAAGCCCCTGCGGCGCACGCGCGGGTATCGCGACTTGTGATCGAAATGGGAGCACAGCGCGTTGCACAATGCCTGAGCCCACGGTCTCGTGCTGAGCCATGGCGCCATCTTTCTCCGCATCGGAACGCGATGTAAAAGGTGGTGGCATTGCATTGTTGCTCCCGAGCGACGCTGCGAACGGATGGTGGTGCCTGGTAGAAGAGAGACATTGCCTGTCAGTGAGGTTCAGTCCCTAGAAAATTGCACGCCTGTACTGCACAGCATTTCATGCTTACATCAACTCTCGACCACGATGGGAGTGTTTTTTTTTCTGGCATCGACGAATTGGTCAAGGCAAGCGGTGTGCACGAAATATTAACTACGCTTTCTGCCAGCGCCAATGGGAATGTCGTTCTGCCCGGCGTGATGTCACCCTGCCGCGCGCTGAAACGGAGTTTCGCCGCCTTTAGCGCAGTAGGGCCTCAAGCATTAGAGTCCGAATAACAGTCACGCTCTTTATTTTGTTGGCTCGCACATCTGTTAAAACCGGTACGACCCTGCGTTAAAGGTGAACTGAGGTCTTCCCCATTTTACAACAAGTTCCGCCACTCCCCGATGGCACCCTTGGTACTAGGATTAACCAAGGCAGTGCAAATTACGGGACAGCTGATATTTTACCAAAGAGTCGGCGTTTAGAATTATTCAACAATAAATTCTCGAAGTTTTACTGCGTTAATACCTGCGCCATACTAAAGATGGGCTCAACAATCGAAGAAAAAGGTCTGCTGAAAGGAAATCTAACAGAAAACATTGCGTATAGATTGCTACAAATTGCAACTAACAAGGTGCAATTTGACTATTTTCTAAGACTTTCTATTTTTTCTAAGGCTATTTTCTAACACTCTGACTATTTTCTAGGACAGTACTTTATTTACCTACTCTGCAGCAAAAATGAATCACATAAATTATAAACAAAAATATGCACATTCTTTCTGTTCCTACTCGCCCTGTGTTCACCTATAGCTCACATAAGTGCACTAATGAAAATGGTTCGCTTTCCCACAGATCTAGATGCCTTAGTCTATACTTTGGTATCAATTTCTGTACAGATCTAAGGTCGGAGAACCTAAAACACCTTTAGCGCTCACTTGGAGACATTGGGCGAGGGACAATAGCGGACGCATATTTTGGCCTATAATAAAAAACAACGCTCCTTCTACAACCAACTCGGAGGTCAGCTAGAAGGAAGCAGAAAGCCCAACTTCAAATATAAAAATATCTGAGCAGAACATCCTCAAAGCGTAAACTATGTGATTAAGTAAGCAGTGGAGCGCTTTATTATACATCTCTATTTCATTTAATTTATTCAACTCTCAGTGCCAAAGGCGCTAAAGAAGGTAGCGCTTACACTACAAAAAATGCGTGAATAAATGCAGTGCATGTTACAAAACGAAGTATTTTTATCCTCCTGTTACAGAATATCAGCTAGTGCTGAACGAAAATGCTGTTTATCACTAATATCGACAATATCTGGGGGAAGACGTTTCCATTCGCGAGTTGTACGAGGCAAGAGAGACTGAAATGGCTTTAGAGTGTTACATGTTTTAATGCCAACTTTGTGACGATAATCAATTCAGTTTAATACGCATCTGGTGATCGAAATGAGAGCATCGCGTAGCATGTGATGATGATGCAGTTTATCAAGAAGGCTCAGGCGAATAAACTGCCGGCGGGATGTTAAAAGAGCTAAGAAAGATTAGCTTTAAAGTTTGTTACACTCGCGGTGCGGTTAAAGTTGGCCACGATAAAACAGGCAGCGTTATTTTCAACTCTTAAGGCAACGTAATTAGTTTTTCATGATGGGGATATCATATGGCGGCGACGAATGTCAGTTTAGAACGTAGTATTGTTCTGTGAAGTACTAATTTCAAGGAAGCTGAGGTTTGCAAAAATTACGTCGCACGTAGCCCGGCATGCTGTTAACGTTTTAGTAATGTACACAATACGGCAGCGTCCAATTCATGTCAGCAGAAATGTGCACATCCAAATATTTATCTGAAGTGATCGCTTCTAAGGGAACGTTATTTAAGTAGTACACAGGTAGATTGGCGGTACGTTTTGATACTCACATAACTTTACACTTATTACCATTAAGTTCTATAAGCCATTCATTACACAAAAGAGAAATGTTAAAGAGATCGAGCTGAAGGATGTTAGCATTGTCGGCGGATTTATTTCGCTGAAAGCAACGCAGTCTTCAACAAACAAAGTAATATTAGGTGATACAATGACAGTGAGATCATTATTGTAAATAAGAAATAAAAGGGGTCCAAGCACTGAGCTTTCTGGCAAGCTCGAGTAAACTTCGTTGAAAGGTGAGTTAAAATTTTTGGCGGAAACAAACTATGACCCGTCAAGAAGATAGTATTCAATCCATTTCAGAACATTGGAGTTGGTATTCAGCTAGAATAGATTGAAAAATAGTAAACGGTGACATTTGTTGTCGAATGCTTTAGAGTAACCAAAGGAAATGCAGGCAGCTTCTCATGCATGCTCTAAAATACCGTGAAGTTCCATAGTGAAGCTGGTAAGTTGAGCTTCGCAAGAAAATGACCTCCGAAAGCCACGCTGTGCGGGTGTAAAAAACGAGTTAGACTCGAGAAAGTTCACAACGTTAGTGAATGTGACCTGTCATAATAGTTTCCAGGAAGTACTAGTGAGCGACATAGGACGGTAATTTGTAGGGGAGGTTCTATTTCCTGATTGAATAACGGAACCACCTTCCCGATATTATGGTGGCAGACTGAACTATCGAGAGTCTGCTGGAAAATGTGGTTTAGTATTAAGGGGCTGTAGGTAATTTTTTTTCTAAATATTTAGGAGTAAAATTCGGGCAATTAATGAAATATTACGGAATAAATAAGTTCAGCAAAGCGAGATGAATCGATGAAAATTTGAGGCATAGTTGGGTAATTATACTCAAGCGGAACGAGACGTATGGTGTTTGATGTGCGCGAGCATTCCTGAATAAAGGCTTCGTTAAGTGCTGACACGAATAAATGAGCCGGAGTAGGGTCATCTAACGCGTCGGTTGAGTTAATAGATTCTTCCGTATTTGACTTGATGACGCGCCAGAATTTTTTAATGTTGGTTGATAGCATGGATGATAACGCGTTATAAAGGAACTTATGTTTTGCTTGCTTACGCACAGCTATATTGTCGTGTAGTGGTGACTGCAGTCCGACGAACAGGAGAACAGTGAGAATTGCTTCTAAACGAAACTCTTTAGTTCGGCTGACTTGCGCCCGCAAAGTACTAAATCACTCGGCGGCGGCGTAGCAACAAGCGTGCTCGGCTGTCGTCGAACACAATGCCCGCTGCTATCATGCGTGCTCTTTTTAAAGGTAATAGCGAACTTTTTAAATAAAGCATACAAAGTTACTATAACATTCTGTAACAACGTAAAACCGGCTCCGCCTGAATAGAATCAATCGAGATAAATCTAGGAGCTCTTGCATCACAAACAAAGCAATAACGCGGTGTGGCAGCAGCTTTGTAGAATGAACAAGAAACGCTCCAAAGATTTACGGAAATATAGGCAACAGCGGCAGCCTTGTAGTCGCCCCTGCTGACTTTAATAGCTTTTAATATGTAATAATGTTCTTCGCATCGGGTACGTGTATTGAAGAATTCTATAATGCATGTCTGGCATGGGGCGCGTAAGAAAACAAAATCTACATCAACGCTCTTTCAGGCTTTTAGCCGGAGCTGTATCTAAATATATTTTAAAGCATTTCTTTTTGCGGATTAGCTTTAATTAAGGCGACACAGTGAAAAGTCGAATAACTGCGTTGCACCACGGGAAATTGGGCAGGGAGAGAAAGTCAACAGACTGAAGCAGGAGGCATGTTCGATTGGGCCTAGCCATTAAGTGGACTTCGTTCCTTCTAAGGTTCTTGCCCCCCATTGACCTTCCGAACAAAAAAAGAAGGTGGAGCACAGCGGGACGTAATTGCTCGTCTGGATCGAGGTAGTACAATGAAGAACTCTTTCGTTTTCTTTTCCTGACGGTAGTTTTCTTGGCAGCACCCGAACCAAACAAGGTGTAATTGTGGCAGCTTTAGGGCGCCTCCACTGTGAGTAGACGCGGCAACCACAATCTATAAAATTGAGGAGGACTTCGAAATAAACCTTCGGACAATATGTGAAGTGTTTTAATGCAGAAGGAAATTTATCTGCGGCCTCATGACGCTACCCTGCTGCTTGCTACATTTCTTCCTGAATAACAGAAAATGGAGTGCGCAAAGAGGAAAAACAAATATAAAATAAAAAACACGTCATGAGAAAAGTTGCTTGGTACAGAAAACGATGCTAAAGCTGCTCTCCAGTGATCTATGAGCCATGTAATGAAGGACAATAATCAATTTATTAGCTAATAAAGAAGCCAATACGGCCTCTATAGGTATCCCAATCATTATGATGCTACTCCATTTGACGGAGTCAGGGGTTCGACAGAATCCTGTCTGGCGAAGGAGAAGCATACAGGTAAAATAAAACATACACTAAACCATACAAAACAAGCCATCTTTTGCGAGTGTATGTTTTATTTTACCACCTCCATTTGACGGCATGTAATTGCTGTAATGTCTCGATGAGCTGATACATGAATTTATTTATTCAAGTTACTCACAGGCTCCTTTACATTGGAGCATTGTGTGAGTGGGGCAGTACATAAAGATAGAGAACAGCGCAAAAAAAAGACAAAAATCAATAAAAACGACGACAGAACAGAAACGTTATACAGTAGTTAGCAAGGGGCACTCAGTAGAATACAAATAAAGTAATAGAACACACAATAATTACATTTTTCAAAACGTGCCAACATGGAAATGGGACACGATTTGACAGTGAGCCTAAAAAGTGCACAAGTTAGTTCACACTAAGCAGCAATAAAAGATATTTTTCGCCAGAATACAGAACTGAGACACGGCGTGGATTGCGGTTATTTTATCACGAAACGTAGCAGGATTTCTGGTATTAGTAGCATCGTCAGGAAGGCTGTTCCAATAGTTTATGGCACGTGGGAGAGCAGACATGGTGAATGCTTTTGTATGACCAAAAATACGCCTAAAGCTGCTATGATTATGGAGGTGATGAGATGTGCGACATGGCCGTGACAAAGGTAGTGTGTGACTAAGAACACCGAAAATCATTTTATGAAATAAGCAAAGAAGCGCTACGGTACGACGTGATTTTAAAGACTCAAGTGATAGCAATAACTTGATCTTACTGACGCTGGAATGCCGGTTATAATCGCGAGCGATGAAGCGTGCAGCACGGTTCTGTATAGATTCGAGATTACGTGTTAGATACGCTTGGTGAGGTGTCCAGATGGGTGATGCGAATTCTATTTGTGGGCGGACAAACGTCTGGTAGGCTAGTTTTCGAGTGTCAGATGGTGCACCATGAAGATTACGCTTTAGGTATCCAAGGGTTAGTGAAGCCTTAGCTGTAATTTTATTATTGTGTGTCGACCAGGAAAGGTTTTGATTTAGGTGAATGCCGAGATATTTATATGAGGACGCTGTTTTCACATGATTACCGCTGAGCGAGTAGGTGAAAGAAGAGTTTGAAAGTTTACGGCTGAAAGCCATTAATTTACAATTATCGGTGTTGACCGGCATTAGCCACATGGAACACCAGTTTGTTATATGGTCTAGATCTTTCTGTAAAGCGATATGATCGGCTGGATTAGAAATTTTGCGTAAATAATACAGTCGTCAGCAAACAAACAGATGTTAGAGGCAATGTCGGTTGGCAGATCGTTAATATATATTAAAGATAGTAACGGGCCCATAACACTGCCCTGGGGAACACCGGACGATACTTCAGAGAGAGAGGATGAACAATTATTTATACTGGTAAATTGTTTGCGAAATGAGAGAAAATTTCTAATCCATGATAGCGTTAATGAGTCGATATTTAAAGCAGAGAACTTGGCAATTAAACGACAATGTGCTACCCGATCAAATGCCTTAGAAAAGTCGATGAAAATGCAATCAGTCTGTTGGTTATCATTCATGTTAGTCAGAACTTCGTGCGTAAATTCCATGAGTTGTGTATCGCACGACAGACCTTTTCTAAAACCGTGCTGATGAGGGTAAAAAAAAGCGGTTTTGTACAAGGTGCTGCGCAACATTGGAAACAATGATATGTTCTAGAAGCTTACATACAATACTGGTTAAAGATATAGGTCGGTAGTTACCGATGTTACTTCTGTCTCCAGATTTGAACAAGGGGATGACTTTGCCTATTTTTCAATCAAACGGAAGTTCACCTGTAGATAAAGACTGCTGAAAAATGTGATACAAGGTTAAGCTGCTCGAGTTTTTAGTGAGTTTAAGAATTTTGGCGTTGATTCCGTCAACACCAGAGCTAGTGGACATTTTAAGGTTTTTGATTAGTGACATGATGCCTTCAACAGTTAATTCAATAGGGGTCATATATCTGTAGTCGACTTCGGCGGTGGCAGGAATGTTAGAAAGATCTTCATGGGTGAACACTGAAGTAAAATAATTGTTAAAGATAGTCGCACTTTCTTCGTCAGTAATGAAATTTCCGCTATTGTCCTGTAGAGCGATTTGGGCATGAGCGTTAGCTGGGGATATTGTACGCTAGAATTTTTTAGGGTTGTTGCGCATAAGGGATTGAAGATCATGAGAATAAAATTTATGTCTCGCTTTACGAACGGGACGGCAGTATTGTTTTTCGCAATCTTTCTGTTGCAGTTTCAGAGAGTGGGATCCAGATTTTTTCATTGCTTTAAATAAGCGCTTCTTTTTATTCTTAATTGTGCGAAGTGACCTATGATACCATGGCTTAGAAATGTTGACCCGAAATGAAATTTGTGGTACCGGAGCAACCATTAATGATAGCAACTTTTCTTTAAATAAGGTCCAGTTTTCATTGACGGTATGGGAAGAGAAAGTGGAAAGGTACGAAGAGCAAAATTCTTGCAGACCAACGTTAAGAGCATTGCAATCAGCTTTTTTATAGTTGAAGATGAGCTTAGACGTGAGATGCTGCGTATGTGATGGGATGCTAACTGCAAAATTAAGAATCAGATGGTCACTGAATCCCTCACTAGTAGAGACGGTGCTTGAATTGTTGGGGCATGAAGTCAAAACAAGGTCAAGAATATTCGTTCCGCTTGTAGGTTCGTTTACTAATTGAGTTAAAGAAAAATCTAAAGTTAAGTGGATGAAGTCTTTACAACAGCGAGTTAGAGGTAAGGTTAGACCAGTCAATGTCCGAGAAATTGAAGTCCCCCCACTCATAAATATATTTGCTTTAGGAAACTTGGTCCTTATGGCACTGAGGTTATCGCGCAACTAAGATATGAAACCAGCGGAGCTATCTGGTGGTCTGTAACATGCACCTATTATTGAATTAACTAATGATGACGTAATGCGGATCCATATAATCTCAAGAGGACTGGGTAAATTAACAAGATGAGATGCTATACGCTTCCTGACGGCTATTAGGACACCTCCTCCCCTTTTTGTTTTCTCTATCTTTGCGGAAGATTATGTACTCGTTGGTATCGGACAGCACCTCAGTGTCAGAAATATCAGGATTAAACCACGTTTCAGTTAATGCTAAAATGTCACACTCACTGTTATCCAGGTATAAACATAGTTCAACACGTTTGGGTAGCAAACTACGCACATTAGTAAATGATAAGTGTAATCGTGATGGCGTGTGATTACGACAAGTAGAGTTTGAATGATCGATTGTACCAGCTATCTTTTCCCGTGTGAGCTGTCTTGTAGATCGAATGACACTCCCAGATGCAGCATCAAATACGAAGGTGGCGTCACCGATGTGCAGTCTGTCTACGCTAAGCTTATACGTGGCGTTTTGTGACTTCGCAAAATCAAGTAGGTGTTTCCTTGATATTCGTGTTTTTAACGAAAAATCTTATCGTACAGCATGATTTGTATTCTTGAATTTGGGCCCCTTTTCCAGAACGAGCTGTTTCCAGAACGACCTGGTATTTCCCGAGGCGATGTGCGCGCTCTATTTGAGACGGCTCGACTGTTACACCGAGGGTTTCCGAGCATAAGTTTATTACTTTAGTCTCAGCGGATGACCAGGTTTCACCAGAGGTGTCAGGTAGGCTGAAGAAAAGGAGATTGGAACGGCGTAGACGGTTTTCGGCGTCATCGCAGCGCGATTTGATAGACTTTAACTTGTCCGAGATTTCGAGAGCAACCTCGGGCGCCTGAACTGGTGAAGCACTACTGTTTTTTAGAGCAGCAGTGTCCACCTCTAGCACCCGAATTCGAGCTGACAGCTGTCTCAACTCGACATCAACGGACGCCTGCCAATTCTTTAAAGCGCGAAGGTCGTTGCGGATATCATCCTGGCCTAATTCAATTCTTTGCACAGTTTCCAAGACATTTGCTAGAACTTCTTCCGTTCCAGGGCCAGGATTCGATTCTACATCCCCTGACAAAAGCAATAAAATTCTACACAGCAGGTCTTTTACAAACTTGTCACAGTTGATGAAAGGAACAGACCACTCACTGGGGCACAACTCCACAATAAGAAAACGATTGTCGCTCGTTACGCGGCAGTAGGAGCAGTAAAGGTAACTGACCTGAAAGAGCAACATCGGTGAGCGCTCCGTCTCGGTCGTGGTGCTGTGCCCCAGCGGGGGGCGGTGTCATTAACCCGCACTCTCTCCCTGACCCAGTCTGCCCGACCCCTGTCTCTTGAAGTTACACCTATCATTTTGCTTTCCGTATATCGCTGCGTTGTTCTAAATTTTAAGTTTAACGCTTTTCATTAGCCACCCCATTTCGGCCGCATAGGTATCTACCGACGAGGGGCAGCAGTTATACAATTTGGTAAATCGATATTGTAAACGGCATTGTTATCGGGATTAAACAAAGGATGATGCATAGCCCTCTTCTCACAGCTTTGTGTTATGAGAACTTTGTTGATGACGTCATAATGAAGGCGATTTAGGATTTTCTGCCTTCACCAAACAATTTCCGGGCCACTTCCAGTGCCACGAAACAAAGTTCCGTGAGAGTTACCTTTGATGCGGTTTTATTTATTCTTTCAATGAAACCTTCCTGCATTTGAAAATGTACTGCACCCTCAATATGACGTCATCATGTGCCCCAGCCTCCCTGCTCCTGCCAGGCGCTGCACAGCGCTGATAGTCCTGAACGCTGTCGTGTCTTTCCATTTCAATGGCTAGCACCAACCGATATCACGGAATGCTGGCCAAAGAAAGCAACGTGCTTCCCCTGCTAGGTTCACACAATATCTATTATCTAAGTCTTATTTCAAAATGTGGTCAGTTAAAAAGACCAGGAACGAGTCTACAGACGTAACGTACGCTTGTGTCTCTCTCCCTACCTGGTCACTTATCGCGCTCTAAAAAGCGGATTTGGCATGTGGTCATTGACCAGCTCACTGACGGGCGTAAGCATGAAGCAAGTAGTTTATATGGTTGAGCTTACTAGACAGTATGATTCCCCTGGTTTTCCATTATTGGCAGCAAAAGCTGTCTCTACACTCCTAAAAGCTAATTCTTAACATTATTAGCTGTCTTCCCTGTAACATACTACATGTAACATGGAAAAGTAGACTTCCTCGCCTTCTTAGCATAGCTCACGGGTAATCTTATCTATGGTCCTCAGATTCAGCAATTATTGTACTATAGAGCGCGTACTGCTGACACACCTGGATGGGCTGTTTTGATGCTTAATTGCGGAAATTCCATGTGTCTGGCCTGCACTACATTGGCTTTCACCAGCTACCGATTATTGTGAATTGCAAAAGGTGGTGGTACAAGCTACGCAAATTATATGTAGTAGTTTGCGTGGGCGACAATTGCCACCATGACGCGTTTTCGCCTTTAACCTGCTTTGTCTAGTGGGTTTGTGCTGCTATTCGCCAAGCGAGTATTTCAACATAATTTTTATTGACAGGCAATCGAAACAAATATGAAAACAAAAGACAATTTTACTTCAGCCTTGCTGACATTTGCACATCTTAAATGAGGGTAAACCAATACTGTTGTTAGCAGAACAAACCGCCTGTATTAAAGCACATTACTGTTACAGAAGCACTAAAAAGTTCATGAGAGCCTCGCTTGACCTGATTATAAACCCACTGTAAATACCTTTGAAAAACATGCCAGGAAATGTTCGCTAGCATTGTACAAAATAATAATCAAGGCCGTTGATTGTAGCAAGACAAAATCTAATAATAAGAATAAAATTTACACACACATAACAGGGAATCCTGAGAATGTTTTATAAAGAAGAAATATACAAATCATGCTGGACAGCATCACACATGGACGAATACAACCGCACGTGAAGCTATGCCGTTATCATGTGAACCCATCTATGTCAGGCAGCTACACAACCCCTGCGCGCACAGTGAATATATAACGTGAAAGGTTTATTCAAATTCTAGGAATGTGCTTTCCTGTTGTACTATTCGGGAAGAGCTCACTTAAAACCCTACGATTCTCCTGGCTTTCTGCCTTGTCTTGGTCCCTACCTTCAACATATGGATTGCTGTCAGCGTGGAAAATGTATAAGAGATCACTTTCAAAAATGTGGGTTAGATACACTATGAACCTCGACTAAGCCGACGTTAAAGTTTCGGTTCGAAAAGAAATGCAATAATTTGCGCGAATTAGACATCGCGTTACTCCTCTTTATCAGACGGTTGTCGCTGAGCACACTTTCTACGGTAACGGCAGCAGTCGCTTTGTATTTGACGCTTTCCTGAATGCTCATTGCCCGTGATGCTCCTGTTGTCTATGTCCCCAGTGGTCACCAGGTTTGCGACTCGGCTTGGAGGGTCGCGAATCATTTCCATCTTCGTCTTCGCTATACAATCTAGTTGCCTGGTTAGTGTCAGTCGAGGTTGCTGCAGCTTGGATTACCTGTACTGACACATTATTATTGAGGACACCTTCAGACGCCTTTCGTTTCTCTATTAGAGGAACCGAGCCGCGCATTGCTGACCTTTGTAAATCGCTTTGAGGTTCTTTTACGCAATCTGCCTGCTCAGCGCGGACGCTGTTCAAATTTTCCACCTCTTGTTGTGCCTTCTCATTGTCAGTTGCGGCTTTGATTCCTTTATGGCAAATAGGCCTATATTGATCTAACATCGAAGCTTCATAGGTGTTGTCCTGGTCTATAATCGCTCGTTTGTGCTGGATGATCAGAGCACAGGCGCCACTAGAAACAACCGTATCTTGCCAACGCTCCACTGTAGCCAACAGGTTGTCTTCAAGGGGCTTCTTAAGCTGGCCAGCGTCTTCCTGGGACTCTGTAGTACTCAAAACATTTTCCTCATTGCCAGTCTTCACAGCTGAGGTGTCTTTCGGAATTTGGCCAACTTCGAGCGCTAGGGGTTCCTGCTGCAGTGTGGCCAGTGCTGGGACGGCTTTAACGGTTCTCATGTTGGTATCCTCCACAGGCCACTCCCCGGCGCTTTCTCTTGATTCAGAAGAATTCAGTCGGTGCTGTGCTTGTGGCGAAAATTTTGTTTTTTGTTCGGTGCGGTTGACATGAGTCTTCTCGCGAGGCACTGTACTCTTGCTGCTCGATGCTTCTAGGGTGGATGTCCTTGGCATGGATAGAACATGGTGATCATGTGAACTAGCAACGGCCGAGGTACCGTCAGACTTACAGATGCCAGCGCTGTCGCATCTTAGCGGCATGTCATGTTCATTCTCTCGTTTTGCATTTGTGTTACCATTGAGAAATTCTGCTGCACCTTTGCTTAAACTGGCATCTCGTAAAAAAGGCGAAGATATTTTGCAGCTGACAGTGCTTTTTATGAACTCTTCACGTTCTTCTGGCGCGTGCCGGTCGTCACACCTACCATCTTGAAGAGGCTGACAACGGTACCCTGCAGTCTTCATGCCAGAGGAGTGCACGTCGTTTATATTACCCACTCGTGAAAACTGACTTTTCTTATTGCCTTCCGAGACGGTATATCTGTCGCGAAGCGCTGCGGGGAAGACAGCGGCTGTATTTGTGCTTTTTTGCTGTGGTGCTGCCTCAGCTGAAAAACGAACGGCGATGTCTTGCGTGCACATTTGAGTGAAACCAGTGCTCAAGACCAGCTAGAAGGCTTTCAACAGAGCTTCGACTAGGCGACTTGCTCGTCAGTAGTGAGTGATTCCGGCTGCTTCGCGTTCGACTGCCTGCGCGTGAGGACGACCGGCCCGCTCGCTTGGAAAGTCGGGAGCCCTCTCGCCGACGCATCGATCGTTTCCACAGCGCGGTGGCATCCCCCTGCGAGCTGATGGATCCCTGAGGAGTAGTCGCATTGTCTGCAGTTGTCCAGCGCGACCCAGTTTGAAGAGCACACAAATAGTCGGCGTAGACATGGACCAGAAGAAATGCCTGCAACATGAAAAAAAGATCGGTGAAGTTCCACAAAAAGCTGCGCGCGACTACTAACCCATTTTAGTGAAGTAGGAAAATGTGTGACATTTTCATGATTATATTAGGCACGATGACCAATACGTATCATGCCGCATGTGAATAACAGCCACTACAGAAAGAGTGAAAGACCACTCTGCAGCGAAGCTTCCCCCAGCTGTCACTTCAAAACTATAAACGTATAAAAGAATGTCGCGTCATGATAATGATACCGACTGCGCCCAATGCGGCACAAAGACCTCTCCCATATTTCTGAAAATAACCCTGTCCTGCGGCAGCTGCAGGAACCCTATTCCCGCAAACTTCAAAATGTTATCCGGCCAGTTACCCTTTACGCCCAGTACTCTTTACGTAAGCGTGCCTGGTGATTTGGTAGATTGAATTCTAAGGTTGTCCTAACTATTAGCGGTTACTTGCGTTATTAGCGAGTGCTTTGTAGGCAACGGACAGTAAGCTAATCGGACTGTTTTAAATTTTTTTATATTTTTTTTTTGACATTTCGTCTGTTATGGATTTTGATATTAGCGGTCTTCCAAGCTTCTCGTACGTTCGAGGTCATAAGGCATTGCGTACAGAAGGTGGCCAATTTTTGTAGCACAACCTCCCCTCCGTCTTTCAAAATTTAGAGTTTTACTTTATCTTCACCCACTGCTTTCCTCCTTTTCATTTACAACTATAAGTTTCTTTACTTCCTCTTTCGTTAGTAGCCGTATGAACCAGTATCGTGCTCTACTGCCGATCTAATCAACGCACTGATTATGTTGGGTACTGTAGATATTTGTGTAGAACTCTTCAGCCACTAACTACCGTCTCCATATTGCTAATTATATTGCTCTCTTTGTCTCTTAACGAATTGATGTATATGCCTAGTTTCTTCTTCACCGCTTTTAGGTTACCTCCTTTTTTTAAAGCATGCTCGATTCACTCCATTATAAACTCCTTTGGATAGGCTGCATTGCGCATATTAACTTTGAGACCCCTCCCATTTCTATTCTGTCTGTGGGGTTAGACGCCTTCACGCTTTGGCGTTTTTTAATTAGATGTTTCGTCTCCATAGATAGGTTGCCGGTATTCTGTCGAACCAACCTACCGCCTATTTCTCCCGCGCATTCCGTAATGATAGCTGTGAGATTGTCATTCACTGCTTGAACATTGATATCGTCTTCTTGAGCTAAAGCCTAACGTCTGTTCTGCATCGGTATACTCATTTCTTTCAATTCGCTTCTAATCACCAACTCGTTAATGAGCTACTGACACTTCTCCAGGGCACGAGGTGTACTTGACGCAAGAGAGTTGCAGCCAGCAATATATTCGAAGCCTTGAAACGGCTACTCGCAAAAATATTTCGATAACTAAATTTTGTCAGCTCTCTTGCAACATAAAGGTTTGATATTTTACCTGTATGTGAAATTTGAACTAATTCAATGTGTACAATCTAATACATCAGTTTCTTCTTGGATTCTGTGTCATAAATGAGTTAAAACCACAAATGAGGATTGCATTTCAATCAACGCCTGCCACAGGGTCGAAAATACGCCTTGAGTTGCAGATATTGATATGTGCATGAGAAGAATTTTATTGTATTCAAATGTGCGAAATCACGGACCTCAGGAGCAAGCGGCCTTGTGAAATATTTCATTTCGAAAAAGTCACCTTCGACTATATTTGCAATATGCTTTTCACACTGAACAGAGAAGGGTCTGAAAAATGCACAGTTCCCAGCTGACAGTCCCATATGCGAGGGGCGTTCAATAAAGATTTCCCCTGACTAACTTCTGTTTATTGCAGGATGCTAAAACTGCGCGTGTGTAATAACTTAAGTCACTATTGCTCACGTGTCAGTGTGCAACTCTGAGCTAATAACGGTCTTTCTTTTACAAGTGCTGATGTGGTGTGAGGTGTGATAGTGGATGCAGTGGAATACAGAGCAGTCATAAAGTTCTTGTACTTGAAAGGCCGCACTCCAATGGAGACGTTCGATGAGATAAAATAGGTTTATGGGGAGGATTTCCCATCATATGATGTAGTGAAGAACTGGCATCGTCAATTCAAATGCAACCGGGCATCGGTGGAAACGGCTCCGATTGCAGGGCAACCTCACTCCGCTATCGGTGAACACACAATCTAGAAAGTGGAGGCCGCCATTTTAGAAAATCGCCGCGCAACCGTTCGAAACCTAGCGCAAAATGTCAAGATTGGTGTTGGGTTCGTAGAAAATATCATTCAGAACCATCTTCATACGCGTAAGGTATCCGCTTGCTGGGTTCTCCGGCTGCTCACACCTTTCCAAAAGCAGGAACGAGTCGAATGCTCCCAGGATCTTTTGACCATGTGCCATGGAAACCAGAAGGACTTTTTCAACAGACTGATCACACATGACAAAATCTGGGTCCATCACTATTATCCGGAAACTAAAGTGCAGTCGATGCAATGGAAGCACTTGGACTCACCGCCTCCAAAGAAGGCACAGTCTCAGCCCTCAGCGGGCAAGGCCATGCTCACAGTCTTTTGGGACCAGCACGGAGTAGTTTTGATGGATTTCCTAGCAAAGGGTGCCACGATTACTGGGGCATACTACGCTCACTGCTGCAGAAATTGCGGGAGGCCATCAAATGCAAGAAATGTGGCATGCTTACCAAAGGTGTCCGGCTTCTGCAAGACAATGCCCCACTTCAGAACTCACGCTTTGCCCAGATGGAAGCACGCTGCTGCGGCTTTGAAGTTCTACGGCATCCCCCTTATCCACTCGACCTCGCACCATCGGACTTCCACCTCTTTCCAACAGTGAAGTCATATTTGAAGGGCAAGCATTTTCCAGATGATGAGACTCTGATTTCTGAAGTCAGCACATGGTTTTTGGAGCAACCTGTCGCCTTCTACAAACGAGTTGTTTACAGTTGCTTAAAAAGACGGGAGATGTGTGTGTCCCTGGGTGGCACCTATGTAGAGAAGGACTACTAAATCTTCAAAGTTTCATTGCTCTCTGTCCACAGGAAGTGTGTCAGGGGAAATCTTTATTGAACACCCCTCGTATGTATCATTTACGCACATATGTGCCGGGCTAGAAAGAAGAAAAAAATTGCCCGAGGTATTTCATTATTAACTCGCTTATGTATAGTATAGGCCTGAAAGCTTTGACATGACGCTGGGAAGAATTGAGAAAAGCAGATGTAACGAAAATAAGTGCACACAATATAATGAGCCGCAAAGATTAACGCACACGAATAAGTAATTTAAGTAGAACTCTGACGTGAGTAAGTAGGAATAAAGAAATGTAACGAAAATATACATTTTAAACGCGAGGACACTGTATACACAAAACGCGCAGTTGACCCGTGTGACACAGGGGACACAAAGTCGTAGTTGTTTTTTTCTTACTTGCGCAACACCAGGATAGAAATACAACGGATAAAGTTTGCGACAGTTCAATCAGAACGGAACCATGCAGAGCAGAGGCATGAACAAAGGTGCGGCGAAGTGCGTACTATGATGAGGTATTTCTTTATGGTAATCAGATGATATGGCATTGTTTACTTATATGGATCTTTTTCGTAAGGACAGAATACTTATGCTAGGAATGTTGCCTCACGTCTCGTATTTTATCACAAAGCGTGTCTCAGATTCTTTGTGAATGCATTCTGCTACTACCGTGAGTTCATGCTTGAATCCACTTATCCATGTTCGTCAAATTTTACGTGCGAGACCATCCAACATCACGTTGCACTCTGAGCACGAATGAGCCCGATGGAAGTAGAAAGGCGTAAGCTATCCTCTAGCGCAGTTCTTTTTAGGGGCAGCGTATGCAGTTCAAGTCTCGTAGCAGAAATTTCGTTCAGTAGGTATAAAAATGGCTTATATTCGGCAATGTAGGCATATCCTACCTGCAAGCCATATTAATTTGATGCAGTTAGGAGTGGGAACAGGTTTTTAAACGCTGCATCGGCGGTCTTGATGTTAGCAACTAAAGGAGGTTGAAACCTTTCTGTAAAATCTTCGTAACTTCTAGAAGTTGTCATGGCTTCAAGAGGGAGCTGGTTTCCGTTGCAAACCGTAAAGGGGGCGCGCTAATCGACAGCCCACTTCATATTTAATCCTATACATGCTAATTCGTATTTAGAGTCTAGCAGTTTATTATGTCAAGGTAAGTTGCTGGTAGTTAAGAAGAACTTCTTGTTGGGCGAGTTGGTGCTGGACGAGTTGTTTCCGATATTCCATGACTACAGCGCAACGAACGGGACAAGAAGGACAAAAGCAGAGACACAACACAGCGCTGTGTTTTGTCTCTGCCTGTGTCCTTCTTGTCCCGTCCGTTGCGCTGTAGTCATGCAATATCAGTTTATTATGTTGAAACCGAAACTACTAGCTTAAGTTGTGGCAGTTGTGTCAGCGACATTGGCATCAGCACCGCGGAAGTGATCATTATCCATTTGAGAGAAGCCAAATCCAGATCTGCAGAAAGGTGTCCCCATTTACGGCAAATTATTCTTGTTCTGACCTGGTTGGAGACGCCCCATGCCAGCTAACTCCGTAACCACACTGTCTTACGTGAATCTCCGCCAATTCCTGTTATAATGTTTCTTCTGGAATCTACTCCGTTGTCCCAAGTTAACATGCTACTGGTTCTCGACGTCACATGGTCTCCCTATGTATGTCTACATCTAAAGATTTCAAAAAGGATATCGTTATGTCGTGTGGGATCTTGCCCAACTGGTGCTTTTCGCTTCATGTCTCCATGCTACCGGTATCATTTACTTTTTTCATGCCTCGCTGCGATGTTCCCAACTATTTCACCTCTTCGTAAACCTGTAATATATTGCACCTATAGAAGAGTGCGCGAAAGAACAACTTATCAGACGCTTTCCCCTTGAAAGACATTATCGCGCTGTGACAAAACAGTCTCCCCATCACTCGCCCATCAGCTCGTGCTTTCAAGTCTCCCCAAGTGCACTCCATCCAGTTGGCTTCTTACAAACTATTTCATTGTCATCTACGCTTAGAACTTACTCTAGATAACTGCAATTCCAATAGCTGGCAGCATTTCCAATAGCTGGCAGCCCACTGTAAATTGTTGCTTTTTAGACAGTTGAAAATTCTAATTATTTTCGCATTAATTTTTATTCCGACTGCACTGCTTTCTGTGTTTAGCTCCCGAGTTATGCTGTGTTGATCACTACCTGACATCTGCATTAAAGCAAATCATGAACTAAGCTACCTACAAAATTATTTCGATTTAAATTTATGCCCAGCACTTCCCAACCAAGCCATTTCAATATCTCCTGTACACTAGTGGCTGATGGCTGTCGAGAGTTTGGCTGAGGCTGCATGACACTCAGCCCATTTGACATTTTGCCAGGTCCACAGCGTTAGCTGTATATTGCAGAGTTGGTGGATTTCTTCATATCGGGCGTCAGGAGTGTTGTGAACAGTGGAGCTCGTATGAGTTGCGTGGTTCGAGCCGCATCATAAAGAGTTGCTCTGGCAGGCACACAAAAGGTGACCGTTCAGTTACCTTGACATGAACTACGATGGAGAGCAGTTTCGATTGACCATTAGCGGCCGAAATCTTGGATCGACTAGTTTCAGCGCTGCTGCAAGTCGTCAGCTAGCGGCTACAGCAGATGTCAAGCGGCCTTTGATAGGGCCTGTCTCGTAGTCATCTAGCCGCCCCAGATAACATTGCCTAGCGATTCCTCACAGTCGAATTTTCCGTGACAACAAAATTTCCTTTAACTTCGCTAACCGTGATAGCGTCAGAGCTCTGTACGTTTTCTTAGAAGGTTATACGAAAACATTAGTGACAACTGTGATTCTGACCGCGATTAGCCGTCAGAATCTAAAACTAATAGAAATTTTAGAATAGGGGCTTTGCGTGATAACATGCTTAACGGAATAGCTGGCCTACATTGCGCATGCGCAAAGCGCTAACGGTGGAATAGAGTTAGCGTACGCACGCAACTTTAAGTAGTTAGTGTTCCGGCTTTTGCTCTGCTGGCGAGGCAACATGGCGCTGTTCTTCGGACGAGAGCCGACAACTGCAAGCGAATAAGTAGCCGCTGCGGCGCTTGTCGGCACGTTTACCAGTTGCTACTGCTGGTGCCTTTCGCTGACTCAACTTTCTTCAACGAACAAAGCGCAAGCCATTATTCCACTCTGTTTATGAGGTACACTCTGAATTCTGGAGCACTGAGTACTAATAGGACATACAGTAGCGCTGCGCAAATAGGTAACACAAATAGGCAACAGAAATAGGAAAAGATAACAGAAATAGGTTTCGAGCTTTGTCACAATAGT
This sequence comes from Amblyomma mixtum, assembly GCF_055824585.1. Taxonomy (NCBI): domain Eukaryota; kingdom Metazoa; phylum Arthropoda; class Arachnida; order Ixodida; family Ixodidae; genus Amblyomma; species Amblyomma mixtum. The sequence goes on from NC_143013.1 coordinate 124,187,867, forward strand.
TTACGTATTACATCAATTTAACAAGGCAATTTAGATTAAACTAACTAAAGTATTTACAGCTTTACAATTCATGTTATAGAAACTATTTTACCTCGAGCGTGAACTAGATGCCGCCACTAGATGGCGCCATCACTAGGTGGTGGAACTTGATAGCACTCTGAACTAGATGGCGCCACTATGTTCATGCCTCTTAGTTCACAATTTTATTCCCCGTTGCAGTACTTGGGTCATTCACTGGCGTAACTAAGCGTTACTGTATTGCCTAGCTGTAAAACACTGTTATGGATAGTATTCAACGGCAGCGGCGACAGTTTTGAAAAGGAACTTTCTTCTCCTTGTGAAGTACGTTGCGTTGAACGTTTTCGGAACGCTTTACTAAAATTTTATTGTGTATAATTTGCTTGAGCCGCAATACAGTACTCTAACTTGGGCCCGCTATGACGCAACGCTACGCTACAACTCTCTGTTATCACTGCCGCGTAGATATCCCCTAATTCCTCTTGAGACAGAGTCGTTAGTTCCTTCAGCCGCCATCGTAGTCAAATCATCCTGACTCATGATTCCAAACCATACTTTGACAGGCAAGAGCCGTGTGTCCATGACACGTTGGTGAAAAATCCAGTTTTTATGCTTTTCAGTCCGCTTGCTCTGAAACACTGCACTGATCATGTCTTATTGCCTTTTTGAAAAGAAAATCAATTTTGTAACCTACTCCTTTGGACATAAGTTGCTAAAGTAGCCCCAAAGTAAACTGTGTTGTGCGTGCTTTCACCGTTGTGTCTTTAGTGGATCGATTGCTCCTAATTAAAAATATACCTTGCAAATAAACTACTAGGCGTACATCGAAGATGATGTGATATTAAGTGGTATCTTTACCAGGAGACGGCATAATAATTGGTTTCTGAAACTGCAAAACGCACGCTAAAAAACGCAGCCTGTGTTATAGCAGCCGCAGACTTCTACTCATTACCTGCGGATATTTTCTAGCACCTTTACCTACGATTTTTCCACACTGGTTACGCAATTCCAGCGTTGCTTATATCTTAACTGAATGAAATGCTTATCATAAGCTTATTCATTTAAGGCTGCGTTTCACTCTGCCGATTTCTTTATTTCTTCATTCATAGTATGAGTATGGTCGATTGTCTACGGCTGCTCCTATACGAGAAGCTCTCAGCTTACTAAAGTCACTTCACAGAAGGCAGAATCAGCTTATCTGTCCATAATTTTTGCTCTCCAGCTTTTCTTCCTAAATAATAGAATCGTTGCATTCTTCCATGCTCCTGGTACTCGTTATCATGATAAATTGCGTTTACTTAGTGTTACACTTTTCTTGCCTCTATCGTCATTCAGAATGTATGCAAATACATGATGATCTTTTGCAGCCTTTCCGTTTTGATTGTCTGACAGCATTTTTCTTCTTGCTTGTGAGTTACTACCCGAATGTCAATCTCATTACTGATAAGTTGCCTGTGACGAGTCTTGTGATGGTTGAATTTTCAGTATTGCTCACACGGAGTCCGTATAGAGCATACGGAGCAATATGAACAATGCAGAAAGCACATTCTGGAACGTACAGACCCTATAGGACATCCTGTACACCATATGAATATCATTCGGGAACAACGCGGAGCCCATATAAAAATCATACAAAATCATATATATATCCTTATAGTTCTTCATTTCATATGGGCTACATATTTCCGTAAGTTTGTATGAGCCGCTCCTGTGGAATATTTCAGTCGGGCGATAACGCTGTACCCGCGGCGCCATCATTTATCTCGACTAGGCAAAATGTCGCCGTAGAGTCTATCTGGTGAGCTAACTAACATATGAGTATTATAACTAAGCTGCGTTCATTGTTTTTCGTGCCTAATTCATATTTTTGGCCATCCTTATTTTGTCTCTATGATGGCCTCTGGTCATATGCGTACTTTGAGCAGCGTTAATCGCGAGGAAGTCTAATCCGTTCATATGTGAGATGCATATTCATATTTCACGATGTATGGCAAGTGAGGGAAGAATCGCGTGAAGCCAACAAGAGAACAGTGACGCCAAGCTAGTTACCTTAAGGCAGTTCGTGGAAAGGAATAGGAATGGAGAGAGGGCACACTATATTTTCCCGGTGGTCGCGTGACGTGATCGGCTCTTGTCGGATGTTATGATAGACCGCAGTGACACCGAAGACCACCAAAGCACACATATAGAATCCTAACAGTCCGCGCCCTATGCCATGAACTTCTACATATCCTCAATTTGCTCTGCGGGCGCCATTAATTTTACAGGCCGAATGGCATAATTGAATTTTTTTTTTGCCGCTGAGTAGTCGCGTCATCTAAACTCGCCGCAAATCGGCAGAAGTCTGGTAGACGTAGAGTACCTCCAACCTCCATCCTTCGGTTAGCATTCTCCTCAGCAAACTACTTTCAGGAATGTATTAGAGCTTACGTTCACAGCAGGGGCAGAAAACTGTTGTGGAATTAGAAGCTAGCGTGAAGCATTCAGTTGGGATCACACAAAAACTGTCATGAGGAGGGAGAAGGAGTGAAACTGTAAAATGGTTGGTTGGTTTATGGGGTTTCACGTCCCAAAGGGACTAAGGCCATGAGAGAGGCCGTAGTGAAGGGCTCCGGAAATTTCAACCACCTGGGGTTCTTTAACGTGCACTGACATCGCACAGTACACGGGCCTCTAGAATTTCTTCTCCAAAGAAATTCAAACGCCGCGGCCGGGATCGAACTCGCGTCTTTCGGGCCAGCAGCCGAACACCACTGAGCCACCGCGGCGGCTGAAACTGTAAAATAATTGTGCGCATACCTTCAAGGCAGCCAATCCTGTGAGGGCGAATAGGACCAAGATGTAGGGTGCCTAAAAATGAATTAGGAAATGTGTGTTAGGCAAAATCTTTTGTTGTGACATTCTGACCAGTGTTAGACAAAGATAGAGAGAGAGAGAGGCTGTAATGAATAATGGAGAGGTCGGAGGTCGGCCTGGTTATAGGCCTGGCATGCTACTCCGGATGAGGGTGAAAGAAGAGGGCGAGAGAGAGAGAGAAAAAAAAAGGTGACATCAATCATACTCAACACTCACGCACTCACAAACACACATGATTATCAAAGTATGTCCACTAAAACCGTGTCCCTTAGATGACTATCAAAGTATGTCCACTAAACCCGTGTCCCTTAGAAAAACTAAGAAAGCTTTTGTCCCTTGCTTAGCCGAAGTCGCATCAGTCCAGGGCCCAAGGACATGCTCCAGGCGCACGGTGTCGTCCTGACGAAGTCCTAAAGCACACCTAACAGTGCCTTCCGATGAGTATCAAAAATTTGGCCGTGGCAGATCAAGTGTTGAATATCCTCGCACACACCACATGTGGGGCACAGAGGGCTACTTGAGACACCAATTTTATAAATATAGAATTTAGTAAAGGCAACGTCCAGACGAATTCGGTGCAGGCAATTACAGTCACGTCTATAAAAACTGCGTGGCATGCGGAATTCATAAGCGGGGTCGATGCGAAAGAGGGGTCTCTACTGACGCTGCGGATCACACCACAAAGAGCTTTGCATCTGCCAGGATTTAATAGCGAGAAGTCTCGCGCCATCACTACGAGAAAAGGGTATGGGTAGGAACAATGAGGTGTCGCTATGCGCCGATCTTGCTGCACCGTCAGCACGATCATTGCCTGCGAGGCCGCAGTGAGCGGGTAACCACTGAAGCACAACACGGTGACGTAACTCACAGGCCTCGCTGTGTAAGCTGTTCAAGTCATCGACGCTCTGCTCCTGAAGGCTTCCTGATGACTTTATCAAGTGTAGTGCAGCGCGAGAGACACTGAAGATAACCCACGCTTCTGGCGGTTGTTGTAGGATGTAAGTAAATGCAAGACGCCTAGCAGCCAGCTCGGTAGCAGTAGTCGAGGTGCGGTGACTGAGCATCGCTGAAATTGTGGTGCACGTTGACGGAATCCAGACGCCAATCGCTGATGATAAGGACGTGACAGAGCCATCAGTGTAGATGTGGCGGTACGCATTGTGGAAAATATGAATGTGCTCAAGCGCAAAGTATTTAAGTGCAGGATTGGGGGTGTTTGTTTTCCTTTTAATGCCAGGGATTGTGATCTTAATTTTCCATGCTGTATACCTCCAAGGTGCGCTGGAGGTTGTGACAGGACGCTGGTACTGTGATGGGAGAATGTTAGAAATTTCCTCCCTGCAGTACTCAGCGAGTGGATAGTTTGGTACACGAGCCACAAACCGCACCTGGGCACGAATGAGCTCCTGGGTTAAGAGCACTGATGCCGATAAACGTCTGCTCTCAGCTAGAGTACCCATTGTGGAGGTGTTTTTGGGAAGATCGAGACAGATTCTCAAGGCTTTAGCTTGCATAGCGTCAAGGATTTTAATATTTGTTTGCGAAATACCCTCCAGAGCTGGAAGACTAGCGCAGAAGGCCTTCACAGAGCGCTCCATACAGTCGTAGTAATGAAGGTGTAGAACAGCCTCTTCTGCTGGTGGGGAGCATACGAAAAATGGAGGCGTAAGAGCAGACCTTGACTTCCATCTGTTGCACATGTGGAGACCATGACAGTGACCTGTCAAACGTTACCCCCAGAAATTTATGGCTTGTGACGTACGGTATTGGAGTACCAGCAGCTTTCAGCACGTAGCGCGAAAGATCATGGCTTGAAAATCCAATTGCTGAGCTTTTATCTGACGACATGGCGAGACCGCGCTTGCTTAAGAATGATTCAATGCAGCCTATTCCCCTCTGTAGACGGGCATGCACAATGCGCCTATTGCATCCGGAACACCATATGCAGATGTCATCTGCATAAAGGAAGATTTCAACTGTCAGTGGCAAGCATTTTTCCAAGCCAACAAGTGAGAGATTGAAAAGGGTGGGACACCATATGCAGATGTCATCTGCATTAAGGAAGATTTCAACTGTCGATGGCAAGAATTTTTTCAAGCCAACAAGTGAGAGATTGAAAAGGGTGGGACTTAGTATACCCCCCTGATGTACTCCGCGAGATATTTGATGCGGAGGTATGTCACCTTCACTTGTTGACATAAAAATCAATCTTTCGTGAAGATAGTCACGCAGCCAGTTATACATTCGTCCAGTAATGCCAGTTGATTGTAAAGCTGAGTGAGTTGCCTCATGTGTGACATTATCAAAGGCTCCCTTCCAATCAAGGAACACTGAAATGGTCATAGACCGCACTGCTTTGCTGCGTTTGACACAATTGGCAAGGGCAATAACATTGTCAATGCTGCTGCGTCCTTTTCGAAAGCGAGACATGGTCGGAGGATAAATTCCCCTGTTCGTCAGGTCCCAGGTTAAACGGGAGTGAACCATTTTTTCCAGCAACTTTCCGACACAGCTTAGAAGGGCTATGGTACGATAGGCTTTTAAGTCAGTTGATGGTTTTCCAAGCTTGAGGATAGGTATGACACGCGCACGCTTCCAACACGTTTCAAGGCGGCCGAACTCCCAGGAGCTGTTATAAACTGCGAGGAGTTCAACCTTGGCGCTAGTTGTCAGGGGAGAGAGGGTAGTGCAGGTTATGCGATATGGGCCAGGGCAGGATCTTTTATTGGTAGTTGCCAGAGCCCCATGAAGTTCATCCATAGTGAACGGTTCGTCAAGGAGGGCGGTGTTAGGTGAAGAGAGGAAGCTTTGAGGAGGTAGTGGCACCGATACGGCTGTTGAACGAGCAATTATCTTAGAACAGAAAGCCTCCGCTGCGTCGAGACGAGAAATATTCGCATTCACAGCTACGCACTCAAAAGGATTTAATGGCGCGGGCTGACTACTGAGGCTGCGCACAATGCTCCAGATATTAGAAAGAGGCTTTCTGGGATCAAGCTTTGCGCAGGAGGATCGCCATTCCCGTCTTGCGAGTTTGTCCAAATGGCGCTGAACAAGCTATCGTCAGACAAGGAGAGCAGCGCTCTGTGAAAAGTGGGAAGGAATAGACGGAACATTCGTTGCACAGAGAAAGGCATTGTTGCAAGCATACTGTTGTAGAGTGAAGAATAAAATGTTCACTTTTAGCAAATTTAATCACCAACAAAGACTACAAATATTTCGTACCAGAAGCTCAAAGAAAGCAGGCCCAGTGCACAGCGGTGAATCAGTGGCTTAGGCGTTGTGCGAGGTAGCGGGACAGACGTACATTTATATACTGGCAAAAAAACCAGATGTACATTTCTATAGAAGCAACAACCATGAAGCCCTCTCGATACAATGTTTAGGATCCCATAAAAACCCCGGCACCAAATTCCATCTAATCCGAAGCATATCATTACGACTCTCCGCAATTGGATTTGTGGAATTGGACTGTAAAACTGTTTTATGTAAGAGGCTGGGGGCAGAAAGGATGGCCAGTACAGCAACGTCTATGACATATCCTTACTGCTCGTTCTCCACTGCTGTCCCGAACGCTGGTTTTCGTGTCTTCGTCCGTAGTGTTTCCCTGACGAGCCCCATCTTCTGACTGTAGGTCCAACTTTTGGAAAGAAAAGAGCAAGCACAAATAAGTTTTGGCATGAAACGCAGAAAAATAAGAATTGGAGATATTAGTTTCATGACTTAAGCTCAAAGAAACGAAAACATCTAAATCGTTACAAAGACAAGCACGACAGTCTTTAGCTTAGGGGCTTAAGAGTGCCAGCAAACGCCAACCAAACAGCATCACTGAAAAGCTGGGATATATCCGGTACAATGCGGGCATGCCTGACAACACTTCCTACTGATAAAACGGCAAAGGTTTTCCATTCAAGTTAGGGCTCCGTTATAATAGTGTATTGAAATGCTGTACCCTTAGCGCAGTTTTCCGGCTGAGCATTCTCGTCGCGTTATTCTCGGCGCTCATAAAAATGAAAGATGCACCGGTGACGGCTAGCTGCTTGCAGGCACGGTGGTGGCGCAAAAGGGAAAATGGAAGTCAAAGTACACAGCTATACAATTGTCTGCTGTAAATTACTGGGCACCTGGAAGGTTGACCTGATGTTGTGATTACTCGACTGATAACCCAAAAGCTGGCTCCACCTCTCGGGCTGCAATGGAAGCAGGCATCTACAGGACGAGTGACGCGCAGTATGCTCACCAGGAGTTTAGGATTCGTGGAGTTCACTTTTAATTCCGGGGTAACTGTGGAATAAATGGAAGATACAACTGCGAACAGATAATGGGAGTGGTCTAACTTCTGTTGCGTAGAAAAAGTTTGCTTTTCCTGCGCTCTCCGAGTGTTGCCTGCGCTCATACCGAGTAGTAAACAGCGCCTTAACTATTAACTACTCTTAAAGCTTGTGAGACAGCCCAAGAATATTGTAAGATCATGTTATGAACCTGTTGATGAAAATGGTCTCATGTTCCCATGCGTACCAAAATCTTGGTTTTAAAGTCTGTCCTGCGCTAACAGAAAGTATTTAAGTCTGGCTTGGAAAACCGATGCGGTGTCTTTTTGACTATAAAAAGCAGAAAACTACAAGCCTTCCGGGGAGCGATATGTGAATATATTGAGTGTTTTGATGGAACCTTACCTCGTTCCAAACAACTGCGTGCCTGGAAGTCTTCTGATTGAAATAATGGGCTTGTCCGGGATTTCTGCGCATTCTCTGGCTTCAGCAGAGCGGGGACCAAAATGTACGAGATATGCAGGTGGAACCCTAAAAGCGCAGCATCTAACAGCACCTTCACCCCGAACCTACTCCCGCCGCTGTACTAGGTGCTCGGGATCTGCTGCTGTTCTTAAAGCTTGCTTGGAGAGTGGTCTGAGTAAGCTTGAGGTGACAAGTACCATTGGTGGCATTAAATAGCGCCTGTACTTTGGTTGTATCGCTCCGTATATTAGAGGCACGCGGGGGCGCTGTAAGCTTTTCTAAAGTTTACCCTAACTTATAAAATGCGTCTCTTGATTTCGCCTTGTACCGGAGGCCCTGGCCTGAGGTGGGCACTTCCTGTTATTTAACAAAAGTTTTCAGATGAAACCACGGTGAGAAGAAAGCGTTCTGCCTCATTCTGCATTTCCCCATAAAAGAATTTCGTGGTTTCCATGGAGCTATAAAAATTTTCTTTTCCATTCTTTGGACTCTGAAAAATATGCATGAACTTTGCTGTATATTTTGGACCGGTAGCTTCTGCGCCAGTACCTACATGCGGTTGCGGATTGTAGATAAAGCGTTCGTACAGAATTAGGGCTTGTCTGCTGCGATTTTGTTCCCATTATCATGATATGAATACACGGCTCGAATTACCGAACAGCAACGTCAAGCAAACCCAATAGCAGCACCAAGCGCGTGTAAACAACCATTCCTGGTACGCAACGTGTGCGCTAGAGCAAAACAACATAAGACATCAGTTGGTAATTTGGGTCCTATTCTACGACTCTTGTTTTATATGAAGAACGGCAACAATCATTAAGGCCAAGAAACACATAGAAAGGGTTTTATGTCGAAATATGAAAAATCATTAGTGTTAACATTTTCCCTGACAGATAATTAATAAGAAAAAACGCATTGCCTCCGAATGTGCCGTACGTTGCTTTACGAACTGAGCTAAGGCGGCGGCTGTCCAACCTTTTACTTTCAAGCATAATAGGAAAGAATATAACTGGAAGAGTTACCAAAGTTAATAAGTAAGCTCAAGGTAGCCTGTATAAGGAAGTTTAACATTGATAAATTGAGCATGCTCTAAAGAACGGAGGTAGCCTAAAAGCAGTGAAGAGAAAACTATGCAAAGGTAAAAACCAGATGCATGCGCTAAGAGACAAATAGTGCAATGTCATTAGCAATGTGGATAAGATAGTTGAAGTAGCCAAAGAGTTCTACAGAAATCTATAGAGCAGCCAGTGTAATCAGGACGTTAATGAGAGAGTCAGTAGAACACAGCAATAGGACATCCCGCCAGTAAAGAAAGAGGAAGTAAAGAAAACCTTAGAGGCAATAAAAGGGGCAAAGCAGCTGGTGAGGATTAGGTAACGGCCGATCTCTTTAAGGACGGAAGAAAGATAGTGCGAGGAAAACTAGCCTTTATACGCAATGCATTATGACCTCGAGCGTACCAGAAGCTTGGATGGACGCTAGCATTATCTTAATTCATAACAAAGGAGACGCCAAGGAGTTGAAAAATTAAAGGCCCGTCAGCTTACTGTCAGTTTCTAACAAGGTATTTACTAGGTAATCGCGAATAGAGTCAGGAAAACCTCAGTCTTCAATCAGCGAAACCATCAGGCAAGGTTTTGTAAAAGATAATCCGCAAAAGAGCGTATTCACACTATCAATCAACTGGTAGAGAAATGGGCAGAATATAACCGACCCGTATATATAGCCTTCATCGATTCTAGAATGCATTTGACTCAGTGGAAACCTCAGCTGGCATGCATGAATTGCGTAAACAGGGTGTAGTTATACAACGACAGCACAGCTACCACAGCCCTTCATCAAGTTAGCATGAAATTCCAACAAGAAAGGACGTCAGGCAGGGAGACGCTTTCTTGTGAATACTATTCAGCGACTGTTTACAGGAGGTGTTCCGAGGTCTTGACTGGGGACAGTTGGGGATCAGAGTTAATGGTCAATACCTAAGTAGTTTGCTATTCGCTCATGTCACTGCCTGGCCAAGTCAGTCAGGAGATGAGCTGCAAAGCATGATCTATGATTTAGACAGGCAGAGAAGAACGGGAGATCTCAACATTAACATACAAGAAACCAAAGTAACGTCCACCCGTCTCGCAAGAGAACAGCAGTTCACAATTGTAGCGAAGGGCTGAAAGTGGTAAGGGAATACTACTTAAGGCAGGTAGTGGCAGCTGATTCTGATCTTGAGAGGGACATAACTATAAGAATAAGAATGCGGCGGAGTGCATATGGCAGGCTCTTTCAGATCATGAATGACAGTTTACCAGTACCCCTCAAGAGAAACGTATACAACAGCTATATCTTACCGGTACACAACTACGGGGCAAAAATGTGGAGGCTACAGCTAGAGCCTCCCATGTATTTTTGCTGGTCCATACCTATTTGTAGAAACGTGGAATGTAACCAAGAGCTTTCATCTTAAGTTAAGTGACAACGCAGCGAGCTATGTAAAGAAAATTGATAGTTGTAACATTAACAGACAGGAGGCTGGCAGAGTGGGTGAGGGAACAAGCGCAGGTTAATCACATCCTAGTCGAAATCAAGAGGAAGAAATGGGTTTGGGCAGGGCATGTAATGCGAAGGGAGTAAAACCACTGGTTCTTAAGAAGGGCGATTGAGTGGATTCCAACAGAAGGCAAGCGTAGCAGGGGCGGCCGAAAGTTATGTGAGCGGATGAGATTAATAAATTTGCGGGGATGCGGTGGCCGCATCTGGGAAATGTAGAGCTAATTGGAGAGACAAGGGAGAGGTCTTTGCCCTGCAGTCGGCGTAGTGAGGGTGGTGATGATGATGGTGATAATAGGATGACGCTTATGCTATTACAGGATTTGCACGTTCACCGCTAGGGTCGGGGGTTGCACTGATGAACACTCTAAAGGATACGCTACACGCATCATAAAGGACAAAAGTTGCAAAGCCAGCAGTGGAGCTGTGTTGGTAGAGGCCCACACGCTACACGCGGAGGTCGTGAGTTCGTGTCCCAGTGGCATCAGGTGCATGTCTTTTTTGTTGTAATTTTAACGGATTCGTTTTCAGGTGAAAAAACGTTACTAATGTTTGCATTTATCAAAATCACAAGGTCAGTGACTCTTGACTGCTTTCATTGGCATGTCACAGCGACTCCTTCATTTTCTTACTATTTTCTGCTCATATGGTTGACGTTCAGAACTCTATGCATGTAATGTCTTAACCAAAATTCAATTACAATAAAGAAAGGATGCTTGTTTTAAACGCACCTTGTTATGAATTGGATCAAGTGCAAGGTTTATGAAGAGTTTACTAACAGACGCTCAAAGGTTTCTTGATCTGCATCAGGTATTTTTGGTAGAGAAGCAAGCGATCAGAGATATCCATCGCTGTCTCTGAAAATCACGCTTGTTCAGTGCAAATCTAATACAACACTCTAGCCAGATGTTCCGCAGTATATGTGCGTGCAAAAACACACAGCTGAAATTTTCCAGCGCACTTTCACTGGTCCATAAATTCTTGCGTATCGAGTGGCCTTTCACAGAAAGAATAAACTCACCTCTGCATACGCGAGAAATACTTCAGCGGTGGAGGCGCACCATATCATCACCATTGTGACTGAGTTCCACAAAATGAAAACCTTGATTGTTCGACGCAGTGGCTGAAATAATGAAATAAGACAAGAGTTTTTGCTCTTATTAAAATGTAAGGATTGTTATAGATACGGGAGGGCTGCATAGAGCCACTGGAAAAAGTTGGGAGGACAGTTAAACTCCGCCTTTAAAGATATGACGCGACAGCGGTCCCTCTTCGGCACGGTTACACGGACACTGTTTCGTCTCTCACAATCACAATCATAATGTGAGAAGCCTCATAACATACATATAATGTCCAGCTTTAACGAAGCCGCACGAACATGCCTGCATGGCGTAGCGGTTGCTTGTCTCACTCGCAACGCGAAGGTCAGGGGTTCGGTCCCTCATGTAGTCAGGGTTGCCAGGTCCTAAACTCAAAAAAGCGCCACAAAAATTGCAAAAGTAGCCAAAAAGTAGCCAACGTGTCGCCGGAGTGTCAAAAGTAGCCAAAAAAGCGCCAAAGTTCCAGAAAAGCAGCGCAACATGCGAATAACTGAAGTATGAAAGCATCAAATCAAATGGAAGGAAATACATGAACATCATGGGGCAAGAGCACGGAAACGCGCGAGGAATTTCTAAAGGGAGTGAAAGTGTGGGAAAAGTAACCAGAAGGGTTTTTCTTCTCTGCAGAGGAGAAATAATTTGGGTTCCTAAGCCACTGCCATAACACTCTGCATTCCCATATAAATATAGCATGCATGGCATTTTTTTAACGAAATTTCTTCACTGTTCTGTAAACAAGGGCATGATTTCATATGCGCCTATTTCTTGTTCCGTTTTTCTCCTGCGATCTTTTTTTCGGCTTTCTACTGCGAAACAGACTGATCGCCACGTGCAGTTCATATGTATTGAAGGCATAGAAAGCACGTGGCCTTGGCCAAAGTTTTTCAGGTGAAATGAGTTGCTTTTCAGCCACTTATGGCTGCCCAGCTCTATATCGCTATGCGATACGAAGATCCTTCGTCATCACGTTTCAAAACTTTTTGGTCTGCCCCGCTCGCCACTAATCGGCTAAAAAAAGCCCATGTGTCTTGAAAAATTTCAATCAGGACTGTAATTCTCAGCATCATGCAAGTGGCTTGAGGGGCTGGCATGTGCGGCCGATCAACTCGCTTTGAACCAGTAGTCAACTGAGGACACAGGTGTATCAGCTAAGTAGCGAGACACTTCCCTGTTAACCTGAGGTGCATTCAGTGACTGGAGATATGACATCTATTGCTAGTTCTAAGGAAGCTACATATCCGCTTTGCATAGCAGAGCCAGAGTTTCGGAGTCTCGGCTGGGAGAACAAGTCCGGGGAGCATTAAGTGAACACAGGAGCGAGAAGTATTTTATGTGTAGGAGATGATGACAGGTAAATTTGCAACAACAGGGTAGGCACCGTAGAATAATAGTGTTACGTGTGGCATTCTAACGCACTTCAGCAAAGATGCACTGGGATCATCGGCGAAAAAATAGGTCTATTGTTCAGTACTAACTTCGAATTGAAATGTAGCCAAAAAGTAGCCAAGTAGCCAAATTAAAATTTTTGTCGCCAACAGGTCCCAAAAGTATCCAATTTGGCGCAAAGTAGCCAAACCTGGCAACCCTGCATGTAGTTCCGGAGCCCACATTTCGCTGGCTGGCCTCTCTGGAAACAAGCGCTGCGCGCCCGCCGTCGCTCAAAGCATGCCCAGACTCTCTCGGGCATGTCGCGGCGTGCAGCGTGACTCATGCCGTCTCGCCGGCGCCGACGCGGACCCTTCCTCCTCGCCCTCCTCATCGTCGGCTCGGACACCCGCGGCGCTTCTCCGGCCACCCGTTCCTGTCTCAAGCCTTCAACGGCCGGCGCCTCTCGACCATTGGTCTAATTTGAACGGTGGCCAGTGCCGTGACCTGATTGGAGGATTTGAACGGCTGGCTGCCGTAACCGTTACCAGCGGCTTTAAAAGCGGAGCCGCGCTGAACCCGACCAGCAGACGGGCAGCAGAAGAGCCATTACGCCGGAGCTACGCTCGCCGCCGGGGCCGCTCTTCTTCTTTGTGCTAGCCCGTGGTGCTCTTGGCCTTTGTATCATGTAAAAGCCCTTGTACATACTGTACATTAAAGTCTCTTTGACTCACCGTCGCCTCGACCGTTTCCTGGCTCGGACACCCAGTCCCAACAGTGGTGGCAGCAGTGGGATGCCTCAGTCCCAACAGTGGTGGCAGCAGTGGGATGCCTCAGTCCCAACATTGGTGGCAGCGGTGGGATCGACCGGCGTCAGCTACCTCGGCGCGTTGAGTGCCTGATGTTTTCCCCTCAATTCGCCAGACTGCTCTAGCACACGTTATTGTAGTTTAGAGTAGGGCTGTGTGATGCACTGGAGAGAGCTTTGCTGTTTTGAGCCAAGTCGGAGCGCTTTGAAACCAAAGCTGGTCCAGAGGGAGTAAACGAGGCGTTTCGGAAAGAATTACTTGCGCGTGTCATGCTAGTAGCGCTATAGTAGTGAACGGCAAGGGAATTCTAAGAAAAGGGCAAACTACAAGAGGCTATTGTGCGCGATGGAGAACTTCAAAGTGAAGGAACTCATCGAAATTTGTGAAGAGTTGGGCATTGATTTGGGCCCCGCAAAACAAAAGCATGCGATTCTTGAGGTCATGCAGAAGGAGAATCTAACGGCTGAGGAAGCTAATGAGACCTGGGAAGAGATCACAGAACGCCGTGAGCGCGAAGCAGCTTGAGACAAAACGGCGTGCTCGCGTCAGGAAACTGAGGGGCCTCGAGCTTGAAGCGCATAGGATGAGTTTCGAGAGATATGAAACATTATCCGTTCTGAATGAGACTAATAGTCGACAGCCGAGAGACAGGCCACGGCCCTTCGTGATCGCCGAGGATATGGCGAAATATTTGGCGGAGTTTGAGAGCGTCTGCGAGAGAAAGCGCGTTGAGCGCAATTTTTGGGCCCAGAAGTTGTTAGCCCTGCTTTCCAGCGAAGCGTATGACGTTGTCAAGCGCCTGTTGGACGGCGGCTTGGCAGACTACGATGAGTTGAAAAGCTTCTTACTGGCGAAATATAACGTGTCACCGCTGGACCATCGCCAAAGGTACCTGCGAGAGAATAGCACCCCATCGTTTAACGATTTTCCCTACCAGTTTAAAGCCGACATTTTAGAGTGGCTCGAAAATGCTGAAGAGTCGGAAGATCGTGACACAGAGGTAGAGTGCGTCGCTGTGGAGCAGCACTGCCAGTGCGGCACAGAGGAACGTAGTCCGTACTTGGCAGATATAACTGCTGCTGTAATATTGGGAATTGCCCCGCATTCGCCAACCGAGGAGACCGCTCTACCCTCGGATAACGTAGTCACAGCATCGGACGATGCACTTGCAGAGGTCTCGCCCATTGAAATTGTGGCGGAGTTACCGGAAAGCGGGTCTCCTAGCGTGTCGAAAGCAGGGGAAGTTGCCGAACAGGGCAGAGAGGATGTCCGTCTGGACCTTAATGAAAGCGCCAGTGCCAACGCTAGCGAAGTAAACGAGGATGACACACCGCGATGTGCATCGCATTCAACAGAAATGCAGAAACCTGAGACTTCCGATCAACGGATGCGGACGCATATAGAGTTTGCGGACGCGGAGTTGCGAGCTAGTGTTTGCAGCGAGCGATGCGAAACGAGTCCCGTGCTTTCGCACTGCTCTGAGCTTTGCGACTTTCCAGAAAGCAGCTGCAGTAGCGGGAACATCGCGACTGAGTGCAGAGCCGACCCTCATCCGAAATTGGCTGAAACGCGTCAGGAGCATGACGAGAGCTGTATACCAGCACTCATGCCGGTTGAAAACACTGGTTCGTCTGCGCCTGAAGAAACTAAGGTGCTGGACGACAGTGGAGAACAGAACGTTCCAGATAACATAGCGGCGGTAGACGTCAATCCGTCCGAGAAAGATGAGGCCGAATGCGCACTCAGAGACGCTGAGCAGGAAGAGCGCAGCTTTGAGGAACTTAGTGAAGGCGCCAAAGACAGGTCTGATCTAGGTAGCGCACGTGAATCGGCTGAGAATCATAGTGACATTGTCAGAGAACAGGAACCTAGACGACGGAAGCAGCATCTGCTTCCTCAGGAGAAAATGATAGGAAAGCACAAGAAAGAAAGCTGCAACCGGAAGGAAAGTAACAGCCAGTTCCGAAAAGTGAGCTATCACCACAAGGTGACCGACAAACAGTGCTGCCGCCGAAAGGACAGGAAAGGCAAGCTCAAGAGAGAGAGCTGTCACCGAAAGACGATGAAAGGCAGGCAAAAGAAAGAGCGGTGCCGCCGAGAGATGAAAGGCAGGCATAAGAAAGAAGGGCGCTGCCGAAAAGAGAGAAAGGGCAAGCGCGCGGAGACGGGTTGCCACCATCGGAAGCATCGGCTTCAACGGAATATGGATAGCAGCAAGGTCAGTCACTTCGACAGCCCTGAAACTAGAGTCAGAATGAGAGCTAAAGAAGTGTTCGAGGCGTCGCTATCGCGCAAAGCGAAGCGCATAAGTGTGTCGAGGCACCTAGATCTGAGCAGTCGGATAAACTGCAAAAAGAAATCATATAAGAATTCGCGCGGGAAAAAGTATCGAGAGAGGAAACCGAGATACAATAGAGCGCTGCCCAGGAGTCGAAAAATTAAGGAGCGAGACAAGAGAGAATTTTGTCGCCAGCACAAAGAGAGCAAGACACCCAAAGGTGCGTACTCTCATGAAGACTCTCGTTTTCCGCTGCAGTCAGGGAAGAAACCGCGATCCCACAGAAAGCGGCACGCGCACACAGGGAAAACGCGAGTACGGCTCAAAGAGCGAAATATTGTACAAGGCCGCAGTGACAGGAGCAAGGAAATTTGCAAGAAACCGTCTAAGCGCCCGGCCAAGCACAGTTACCGCGATGGAAAGCCGCGATTGGAAATAACACCATTTAGTATGCGCAAAATCAAAAGGCCGGGTAGATGCGCACTTCACCTCGAGCGGAAAGGCAAACGCGTGCGCGAGAAATACAAGACTCGTGGAAGGTCTCACTTGCCACCACGAACAAAGAGAAAGAAAGAACGGTCCAACCGGAAGCGTTGCGCACTCGAAATTGAACACCGCGACTGGCGTGCGAAGCGCAAAGAAAGGGATAAGTCAGTAAGAGAAAACAAATCATTCTCGTACTGTACCGCCCGTAGAAACTGGAAAGACAAGTACAGAGAGAAAGAAAAGCGCGTCTACCGCGAAAGAGGCAGAAACATTAGCTACCACGGTAGTGCTGAGAGAGAGAAAAGCGCAGCTACAGCGAAAGAGGCAGTCATTAGCTTCCGCGGTAGCGGGTCTCGTTTAACGTCCGTTAGAAGCGAGGAAAACGCGAACGTAGACGCACTAAGCCGTGTGTTCTAAGCAAGGCTGCCTTCGCATCCTCGTGGCTTACATTTTGTCACTTCGTGTGCAATTATCAAGTTCGCTCGTCAATCAGGGAAAAATTTATGTCCTCATTTGTGGTCTCAGCTGAGTGTTCTTCTGGCCGAGTGATCTCAAGAGAGCGAATTTTATGTGCATTCATTTCATTCCGAGTGTTTCATGTGTTTGACACTTTGTCTGAGTTATTTACTTTGGAGTTCTTGTATCCCACATGTGTCTCTTGTTGAAGAGGGAGCTAAAAGAGGACAGAACTATTGCTAGCGGAGTTTTGTGACCTTTAAGTCTGGTGTATTGACGGGTGACAGAGGGCACTTGCTCGTGTTGGGTGTTGCCTGTTGTCGGTCGGTTCTTGGCAACATGCAGAACGATCAACGACCGATGCTGAGAAGCAAGCTCTTCCGATGGACCGAGCGAAGCTGATCCAGTCACCTGGGCGACAAAGCTGCGGAGCAGTGATCCTGTCCTGACGAGCGGGACCCGTTCTCGGAAAGGAGCCTGGAGCTACCTGCGGCTGAACACCGGACGAGAACTTGGAGGAGCCTGGCGTACGAGCGCGCCCCGCATCCGAGCCACGCGGAAGTAGCTCGTCTTCGTGGCGCATTGTCTGGCGGCGGTGGTGCTGTAGTGCCGGAGCCCACATTTCGCTGGCTGGCCTCTCTGGAAACAAGCGCTGCGCGCCCGCCGTCGCTCAAAGCAGGCCCAGACTCTCTCGGGCATGTCGCGGCGTGCAGCGTGACTCATGCCGTCTCGCTGGCGCCGACGCGGACCCTTCCTCCTCGCCCTCCTCATCGTCGGCTCGAACACCCGCGGCGCTTCTACGGCCACCCGTTCCTGTCTCAAGTCTTCAACGGCCGGCGCCTCTCGACCATTGGTCTAATTTGAACGGTGGCCAGTGCCGTGACCTGATTGGAGGATTTGAACGGCTGGCTGCCGTAACCGTTACCAGCGGCTTTAGAAGCGGAGCCGCGCTGAACCCGACCAGCAGACTGGCAGCAGAAGAGCCATCACGCCGGAGCTACGCTCGCCGCCGGGGCTGCTCTTCTTCTTTGTGCTAGCCCGTGGTGCTCTTGGCCCTTGTATCATGTAAAAACCCTTGTACATACTGTACATAAAAGACTCTTTGACTCACCGTCGCCTCGACCGTTTCCTGGCTCGGACACCCAGTCCCAACAGTGGTGGCAGCAATGGGATGCCTCAGTCCCAACACTCACTAGGTTACGTAGGTGGGGTCACTAGGAATACAGCGATGGCTCTACTGCGTAGAAGGTTGAGAGGCGATGCTTGTAACGTGAGTTGTCGTCTGCTTTACGTTTATCTGAGGTTGAGGAGCAATACGTTGGCCAACGGCCTCTTCGCTTAACATTGCTAGCAGTTGCTCCGATCGCTAAACATACAATGTGCCGCAGGTGCGGGTCGTGTAATCTATGAAAAAAACATATTTTTCCGTCGCGTCGAAAGCAACGCCGACTCCGACTTTTCTCGCACATCGCGCACTTACACTGTCCCGTAAAACTTCCTGCGAATCCAGAACGCAACATACACTGCTACTTTTGCTCTTATAATCTACAGAATGCAGTCCACGAAAGTAAAAACGTAGCGACCACAGCGGCCATCTGCGATCTTGCTTACTGTTTTGTTAGTAAACCAACGCGCGATAATTGACAGAATAATGAGCCATTTGAGAAGCTATGGGCTGCAATTGTTGAACGCGTAGAATACAATACGTTAGAGCGCGACCGTTGCTCGCATACTTCGGAGTATCCCTCGGAACATTTCATGTACTATCAGCGTCAAATGAAATGCGAACAAAACACCTGGAACGCGAGCACAAAAAATCAAGCATATTAGCGGTTGGAGGTGAAATACAGGCGTGGCCTATTAATATTTCAGAAGAGCGGTCTTTTCGGCTTCGATGGGGAAATCAACTGCTCATGTATTTTGTCTCCCTAGTATAATATCTGCGAGTTATGCTGTTCGCGTTTCAATTGACTTGTTCGCGTTTCAATTGACGCTGATAGTACACTGCACGAGAGCGCGTAACACACAGAAGGTAGGCACCTCCGATGTACACGTGTGTTAACGCAGTAAGAAATATATCCTCTAGGCAGCGGCTGCGCTAGAGAACTTACAGTAGTTTCTTTCACACGCGCAGAAATTATTTGGCTGCGCTCGACATCTGACCATATTACCTTTCAAACGCAAAGGAGCCATTTCCGCGCTACGCTTGTGCAGCTACCAACGAGACGCACACGCAGGCGATATAGTGGAGTGCCAAATTTCAGTCTCCCGAGACGGCTGAGGTAGCCTGCCCCTCGATAAGCTAGTTCCAGTTTCTGGCCGCATTTTCGGCCCTTCTTATATGGCACCTGTGATTCGTTGGAGAGCACCATTATGAATGCGTCACTGAATTGACGCCAGGCTGCTCGTATTTCGAGAGGTGGTTTGAACCGGAAAGAGGTCAGGGACTTTCATTTCCGCTTTTCTCACCAATGCAGTCAGTTTTCATTGCACGCATTTCGTAATACTGTGGAACAATCAGTCCGCTTTACGTCCTTGATATTCCTCTTTAATGTCCCTTCAATACCAATATCTCACACGCGCAGCGAGTAACATACACGCTGAGAATTATAAAACAAATCGCACTGGTAATCTCCTTTATAGAGTAAACTCTCGACGTTGTTATGGATTAAAAATTACAACGGAGAAGCGTCTGCGGGAGGCCTCTGAAGGCATTATTTTACACCCGGACGTAAAACTGCTGTCATGGCCAAGCTGAGAACACGACATGATGCTATCCACAAAGCAAGTCGAGCACCACTGCAGTTAATTGCTAGTGGTTTTTGTTCCATATCTGTCCTCCGTTTCGCTGTGCGGCACTGGATGCGGGAAGTTGGAGATTAAGGTTTTGGGGTAATTTGTGCTTTCCTCATGTGTACAGAACAAATCCCATTCAGAGGGATGCACGCTGCTGTGTTGCGATTAATGTAGTGTGAGATTATTTTGTTGCGGGCGTGAGAATTGTTCGCTTGTCTCTCACGTCACGTTGGTGCAGTGCGATGTGGCAGCTTATCGCGTATCGCTTCACAAAAGAGCGCCCGTCATGTGCGGAATTCAGTTTATTTTTTGAAGAAGTTCTTCCAGTAGTTCCGCTCGGGTATCATTTAAGTTTGCCATATTATCATGCCTTTTCAGACATTTTTTTTCTCTTCCCCTAATGAAATCGGAGCTACCATATGTTTCATAATTGCCTTTGAAGTGAATGTATGAGGTTTGTAAGCCAACATTCCCGTGTCTTAAAAGTTGTGGCAGGGAATGGTGGTCTTACGCTTTCCTCCGGAGTGGTTGCTTGGATTTTCTGTTGCTGGAACAAAGAAAGGGCACAAAATATCAGTATTTCATGAGTTTTACTTTACGTGCGGTTACATTCATTTGTCCAGGCAGCTGTACACCTTGTTTTCTTAAGGTGCCTCCCAGAACCGCAATAGGCATGCAAGATTGGGGTACGCCATTCTATCCATGAAGAAGGCAATGATGGTTTGGTTTACTGGGGTTTAACGTCCCAAAGTGACTAAGGCTATGGAGACGCCGTAGTGGAGGGCTCCGGAAATTTCTACCACCTGGGGTTCTTTAACGTGCACTGACATCGTACAGTACACCGGCCTCTAGAATTTCACCTCCAAAGAAATTCAACAGCCGCGGCCGGGATCGAACCCGCGTCTTTCGAGTCAGCAGCCGAGCACCATAACCACTGAGCCACCGCGGCGGCAAGAAGGCAATGATACAACGCCAATAGCAATTGAGGAGAGTTATTTCCTTGGGTGGATTTTAGTTGGGAAGCTGTTTATGAAAAAAAACCTGGCGCAAAAACAGCAAGTAATGCTTCTAAACGAGAAACTAGACAAGCTAGCTTTTTTCCAAGTTCTTACTTCTGTTTCTCCACCTGCAGAGATATTTGATATCATTGTTTCTTATTTCCATATACGTTTTACTCATACATACATACATACACACACACACACACACACACACACACACACACACACACACACACACACACACACACACACACACACACACACACACACACACACACACACACACACACACACACACACACACACACACACACACACACACACACACACACATACACATACATACATACATACATACATGAATTTTATTGCAAGATATAATATATACACAGTACATAGCGTGTGCCCGCAGAAGCGCAAGCGCTTGTGGGCGGGCCACGGCAGTAACAACAGCATGCGGTGAATACAAAACGCTGAAAATGCACAATTTACAATCCATAAAGAAGAAAAAGAAGAAGAAGAAAGAAGAAAAAAAAGCAATAACACAAAGCCGAAATATTACATATAGTTCAGTGAACAAATTTAGCGATTGAAAATTATGTAAAGCAAAGAAAATCTGCAGTTAATAAATGGAACACAAATTTAAAAACAAGATAGAAATTACCAAGCAAATCAGTATTTCCTTTCTTTGAAACTTTCAAACCACGCTTGCAGTCCAGATTTCACAGCCGTCAACGAATCACAACCAAACAACTTAGTAGGTAGTTTATTAAAATAGTAGGGTATGTAGAACTGTCGTGTCCTTTTACCATAAAGTGTGTAAACCCTGGGAACTTTATAACGCGCTATATGCCTAAGTGACTCTGGTTTTTTATCTGGCTGTTTAAACTGTGCTGAAAAGTAATTTCTCAGAGCTACCACCTGCAAGTACAAGTCATGCAGAGGAATAACTCCTGCTTTAACCATTCTGGTGTTACGGTCGGACTTCTCGTGAGCAATGCCATACAATAAATTAGTGGAGATTCTGCACAGGAAACTATCTACCTTCTTAATGTTACCAGGTGCACTAGAACCATACACTGAAACACCGTATCTAAGGATAGATTCTCCTAAAGATCTATACACAGTCTGACGCAGGTTTATAGGTTTAGTGTATTTTATACGATAAAGCTGGACAGAAAGAGCACGGAGTCGTTTTAATAAATAGACAATTTGGGAAGACCAACACATGTTGGAATCAAGATATAGGCCAAGATATTTAACACTGCTCGAGTAGGGTAGGGGCGAACATTCGCAATTGGCACAGTTCCTACCATGCAGTAGAACCGACTGGGTAAGATCAACATTCTTGTGCGGATTTCTGAAACATATTAACACAGTTTTGTTTATGTTTATGTATATTTGATTTCCAGATAGCCAGTCTACTATTTTATTGATATCGTACTGAAGATATTTCAGTGCGAGTGGGCTAGATTCATGTAATATCACTAAAGCTGTATGATCAGCATACTGAAATAATTTTGCATTTAATGTTAGGTTAACCATATCATTTACATAAATATTAAACAAAAAGGGTCCCAAAACAGAACCTTGTGGAACGCCGTACTGAATATCAGAAAAAGCACTAAATGATTCTTTAATTTTCACTACTTCCTTACGCTGCGACAGGTAACTTGCAAAAAATTGTTGGTATGGACCACGGAATCCAATACTTTCCAAATTACTTAACAAAACAGAGTGCTCCACGGTATCGAATGCTTGCGATAAATCCAAAAACAATCCAAAAACACATTGATTAACATCCAAGTTACCATTGATAAAATCACAGCAATCTTCGAGAAGCTCAACCGCACCAATATTACGACGGAAACCATACTGTGTAGTACTCAAACAAGAATACTTCTCACAAAAACATGTCATATATTGGTGCACAATTTTTTCCATCAGGATGCTAATGACTGGTAGTATGGCAATTGGTCTGTAATTTGTTTGATCTGTCTTTTTTCCCGACTTGTAGATGGGTCGTAGTAATGAGATCTTCAGACCTGATGGTATTTCTCCTGTCTTGAAACACCCATTAAGTATATATAAAAGTACAACTTTAAGTTTGGAGTAATTGTTTCGCAAATCACGCAGTCTAATCTTATCGTAGCCTAGTAGTTTGCTGTCTGGTAGCGTCCTAATAAGGTTCCACAACTCATCTTGATCAACAGGAGGAAAAGCAGCAGAATTAATTGTTTTCTTGCCTTGGTATTGAATGGTAGAAACGACAGTTTGTTTTTAAATTCCCTAATGGATGATACAAACGCATCATTAAAAGAATTTGCAATGGTCGAAGGATCTGCTTTCAGAAAAGTACAATGCAACTTCTCATCCAAATTAGATTTCTTCTGTCTACCTAATAATTCATTTAATAGACTGCAAGTTTTCCTCGTATTGCTGCTGCACCTAGAAAACTCAGCAGAAAAATAGTGCTTCTTTGCTTGCCTCAGCATAGCAGAAAGCTTATTACGATGTGCCCTATACTGCTCTTTCAAGGCAAGATTCTCGACATCTTGTTTATAGTCATTCCATAGTTTGTCCTTCTCATGAGAAAGTTTAAGTATATCATTCGTTATCCATTTCTTCTCTGGATTTCTTAACTTGATTTTAACCTCCTTCGTGGAACTGGCATATAGCTCATCAAACTTAGCTACTAACGAGTTATAAGCATCAATGTGAGTTTGACTTAGCAGAGACCTCCAATCAAAAGTTTGAACGTGCTCGTCCAAGCACTTGTTATCAATTATTTTTATCGTTCTAACGGTTTGACCAGGCGTTTCCCTTTCTTGCGCCAGAACACATAGCACTGTGAAATAATGATCCGCCACCTTTTTTCGTATTACTGCAGCGTTAGCGACATTATTCGGGAGTCTGACTGCTATATGGTCGATGCACGACTGAGTAAGTCTGGTGCCCATGACCTCTTCCCTGGTAAAACTAGAAATCATATTTTCTATTCCATATGAAGCTAGTAAATCTAAATAGCACTCAGCACCGGGTTTCTTTATCTCGGAAAGGTCAATATTAATGTCTCCAGCTATTATTACATTAATTCGATTGTGGTGAGTTAAGAATTCCGCAAGTTTAGAAAAAAATACTTCGAGTATTGAGTTCGGAGGGCGATAAACTGCTAGCACAATAAATGTCTCGTCTTTGCAACTGAGTGAAAGAGCTACTACTTCCGCCGCAGTAAAAGCACAAGCTACTCTTTCAATGTGCCAGCATTCTTTAACAAATCCTAATGCGCCACCACCCCTACCAGAGTCACGGCAACAAGAGAAAGATTGAAATCCTGGAAGAATAAACGTATCAGACTAATAGTCGTTAACATTAGTTTCAGTCAAAAGTACAATATCAAGGTACCGAAGCAAATCAGACAAGTAGATATTTAATAAATTCCAGTGCTTCTTGATGCTCCTTATGTTGATATGGATAAGATCTAGTGCAGAATTGACTTGGGAGTTAAACAAACTACTTCTGTGTGTATTCCAGTCTGTAAATGAGCCGAAGTCCTCACTCATGGTTACTCAAGCTTATCAAAGTCACATACGCTCTCAATTCTTATAGCTCCAGAGCCCCCGATCTTCCTCACAAAGATTTTGCCATTTTTCAGCCATACAAACTTGTACGACTTCTTCTTTGCTTCCTGTTTAGTTTGCCACAACAACTTCTTTGTCTGGGCAGGTAGGTTCTCATTAATGTAAACATCTTCTTCCTTAAGTGCGTAGCATTTCTTTATCCACTGTTCCTGAGCAGTATGTGAATGGAATTTCACTAGCACAGCTGGTATCTTTCCCTTTTGGGCAGGCAGTCGATGCGCAACCTCTATGGACTGAAACGTAGTCTCTTCGGCTGCGGTGGTGGCAGACAGCGGTTCGCAGCCTAATTGCTCCGTACAACTGGTTGCAGGTTGCAGACTGCGCGACGGATTTCTCCTTCGCCTGGAATTTCCAAGACTGTGGGACCTGCAGTAACCTTCTTTGAACTGACCGGCTGTGGATGCACGGCATTTCGTTTCCTGAAGCAACTACCGCTGCTAGCGTCACCAGGCTGCTATCACCGGAATGATTTGTGCCGCTCCTGTCACGCCCACTGCTCGTCACTTCGGCTGCGGTGGTGGCAGACAGCGGTTCGCAGCCTAATTGCTCCGTACAACTGGTTGCAGGTTGCAGACTGCGCGACGGATTTCTCCTTCGCCTGGAATTCCCAAGACTGTGGGACCTGCAGTAACCTTCTTTGAACTGACCGGCTGTGGATGCACGGCATTTCGTTTCCTGAAGCAACTACCGCTGCTAGCGTCACCAGGCTGCTATCACCGGAATGATTTGGGCCGCTCCTGTCACGCCCACTGCTCGTCACTTCGGCTGCGGTGGTCGCAGACAGCGGTTCGCAGCCTAATTGCTCCGTACAACTGGTTGCAGGTTGGTGCTTTCGCCTTTACATTGTCAGTCTTGGTCTTACCCTGCTGCCACCGCTGCCGAAAGTGTCTTGATTTGTGCTGTGCCTCTTTGACTTGTTGGCCCGTGTTAGATAAGACATGGCTGGCCGCGATAAAATATGTGCGGCATGTTCGAAAGCAATTCCAGCCAAAGGCCGTGTAATGGAATGCTCTGAATGTAGCAACTTGTTCCACCTAGGAAAATGCTCTGGGGTGTCTGAAGCTGCTGCGAAGGGAAAGGCTGAGGCTTTTTTCGAGGTCTGGAAATGTGGCACATGCTATTCGTCACGCCTCAGAGGGGCGGGAGGCGGCAAGGAGGGAGACGAAGTCAATATACCTGTCATTCTCAGTGCTATCCTTGCGAGACTTGAGAAACTTTAACATCTTCCAGAAAAAGTTGACAATATTGACAAGTCGATCAATATGATGTCAGAGAAATATGATGAAGTGTTAAAAACAATGGCTAGACAAGAGGCAGAGATTAAGGAACTTCGAAAGCGAGTTGTTGTCCTTGAAAGTTGTAGTAACAGTGAGGAAGTGAATCATCTGAAGGTCACTGTGAACGATTTGGAGTGGAGGATTAGACGGCAAAATTTGGTATTCCACGGCATTTCGGAGTCAGATGGTGAGAATTTGCTTGAAAAAGTGAATGATGTGGCCCACTCAATTGAGTTTCCTGAGCTGTGCGAAGGCGATGTAGATGCCGTACACAGGCTTCCCGCGAAACAAGGCAAAGTTCCAGGTTTGCTAGTTCGTTTCACTTCCCAGAAGCTCAGAGATCAATGGTTTTTGAAAGACAAATCACTCAGAACGTCTGACTCTGAGGTCTCAATCGTAGAAAACCTGACTCGGTTGAACAGAACGCTTCTCGATTCTGCGAA
This sequence comes from Amblyomma mixtum, assembly GCF_055824585.1. Lineage (NCBI taxonomy): Eukaryota > Metazoa > Arthropoda > Arachnida > Ixodida > Ixodidae > Amblyomma > Amblyomma mixtum. The sequence continues at coordinate 124,213,670 of NC_143013.1, forward strand.
GAAATGGGCTGATGCGAATGCCTACAAGTATGCCTGGCACCGGAACAACAAAGTGCTTGTACGAAAGGCGAACGGGAAACTGGCACACGTGATTCGATGCGATGACGATTTGAGGAAGTTGTTGCAGTGAGTCACTGCTCTTGGTTGTAATTAGTTCCTTCTATATGGGTGATACTTACCTCTCTCCTAATGATATTAACAATGAGGTTCAGGGCCAGACTAACCATTTTTCAGTGCTATGTTTGAATATTCAGTCTGTTCGTGATAAACATGACATTTTACGTGCATTCCTTGAACAGTTTAAATTCATGTTCTCTGTGGTAATGCTTACTGAGACATGGGTCAAAGACAAAGTTGATTGTCCTGAGCTGCTCAACTATCAGTCTTACTTCCTAAACAGAACAAGCAGAAGAGGCGGAGGCGTTTCTTTGTTTGTGCTTGATACTGTTCAGTGTGAAAGGGTTGATGAGATTACTTCGGTTACACCTGATTATGAGGTGCTCTCAGTTTGTAGCAATAAGAACCTCTTCACTGTTGTGTATCGCCCCCCGAATGGTTGTGTTGAGAACTTTTTTCACTATATGGAGCATGTTTTTCAATTTGCCACTGAATATAATTACACTGTATATATAGGTGGTGATTTCAATGTCGATATGCATGAAAATACACCCAGAAGGTCACGACTATCATTACTAATGGAATCATATTGTCTTGTAAACGTTGTGGCATTGCCTACACGCATAACACCCACTACAGCAACACTTCTTGATTTGCTGATTACAAATAACGCGAAAAATGTGCTCTCAACCGGGGTTATTAATTATGCTATTAGTGACCACCTGCCTGTTTACATCATATGTAAAAGTGTGCCTGTATTAAAATCAAACTGTAAACAAACAAATGTAAAAATACAGCAGATCACCTCAACTACGTTAGAAACATTTCGACGCAAAATAATGAACGTCAATTGGGAACCAGTTTTTGCTGCATTGACTGCTGACATAGCGTTTAGTTCTTTTCTGAAGATATTCGCTTCTATATATCGTAACAGTTTTCCGTACAAAGATGTAAAGAAACCAAAACGAGCTCGTAAACCCTGGATTACCTCGCATATTCTTCGAATGATTGCCAGGAAAAATTCCCTCTATCAGAAGTTCTTACAAAGCCGCAGTCCAGAATCGTGGGCAACATTCAAGAGGTACCGAAACAACCTGAACTTAACTTTAAGAAAAGCGAGGAATGCATATCACCTTAACATGTTCGCTGGCTTGACCGATCAAAAGAAAGTTTGGAATAGGTTAAATCGAGTCTTGAGCCCTAACTCTATAAATACAATTGAAAGTATTACAATGGAAGGCATTAGTTATAGCGGACTCGCACTCGCAAACAAGTTTAATAGCTATTTCAGTGGACTTGTTGATAGTGAACACAATAATATGGCATTGGATTACATTACGAATCATACAAGTAACAGTATTTTTATAACATGTTGTGACGAAAATGAGGTGCTTAATATATATAAAGGCATGAACAATACAAACAGTGAAGATGCTTTTGGACTGAAAATTAAACCTGTTATGTACGTCTTGGACATTATCTGCCCAATTTTAACTTATATTTATAACTTGTCTTTGACTACCGGCATTTTCCCTTCGGACATGAAAATAGCAAAAGTAGTTGTTCTTTATAAAGGTGGGTCGAAAAACGATCTTGGTAATTATAGACCAGTGTCTATATTGCCTATTTTTTCTAAGGGCTTGGAAAAAACAATACATTTACGACTTTCCAATTTTCTTGAAAAATACAACGTGATAACTCCAAGACAGTTTGGATTTAGACCTAAGTCCTCTACTGAAATGGCTCTCCTGAAGCAAAAAAGAAATAATCTTAAATAACATTGAATGTAAACAAATAACCCTTGGAATATACATAGACTTCTCCAAAGCCTTCGATAAGATTCATCACGAAACTCTTCTTCTTAAACTTTCTGCATACGGTGTCCGGAACAAGGCACTATCTCTTATCACCAGCTATTTAACTGACCGATATCAGTACGTTTCTATAGATAATCATCGCTCTACTTATAATAAAATAAAGCATGGTGTACCTCAAGGAAGTATCCTTGGTCCCTTATTATTTAATGTATATATTAATGACTTAGTACAGATTGACTCCGAAACAGAATACGTAATTTACGCTGACGACCCTACTTTATTTCTGTCTGGCACCAACGCGAATGATATAGTAGAAAAGGCTAACAGCGTGTTGGGCAAACTTAACTCATGGTCTGAAAAAAATTCCCTACTAATAAACACACGGAAAACAAAGGCGATATTTTTTAGAGCTAAAAATGTCACATGGGCTGTACATACAGATTTAGTATTGGGTGGTAATATGATAGAAATAACTAATGTTGTAAAAACACTTGGCGTTCACTTCAATGAATTTATGCTATGGGACTACCACATCGAGCAAATGGAGAGTAAGCTAGCTCGCGTTGTCGGCATACTCAGAAGGTTAAAGTGCATGATACCTACTAGGACAAAACTTGTTATTTACCATGCCCTCTTTGACTCTCATGTTAAATATTGCCACTTGGTCTGGGGTACAACGACGCAAACTAATATTCAGAAGGTTTTGACATTACAAAAAAATGCAGTCAGAGCAATTGCGGGTGCCACATACTTAGCACATACGAGTGCTCTATTTGCAAAATACCGCATTATGGATGCAAGGGTTATTCATCAGTACCGTGTAATTCAGCAGTACAAATCTCAGGTACATAGTGACACCACATTTTTTGCTGACCTTGCGAATCTACGGGAAAATACCGCTGCTCACAACACAAGACACTACGAATATTGGTATGTACCTTGTCCACGCACAAATTACGGTTTTCAAACTCTCAGGTATGTGTTGCCATCTTTCCTTAATAGTAACGCTTTCACTAATCAATCCATTCTTTCCGTTTCATATAACGCTGTCAGAAATATGTTCTTACAAAAGAATGAATCATATCCAACTGTAAAATAAACAAAGTGTCCATGTGCTGTGATTGAACGATCGTTTGCGTGTGTGTAACAGTACCGAGACTATTCTGGTGATCTGTTATGAAGATATTGTACATATTTGTTATTTCATGCATTCTCTTGTTATTGTTTTACTGCTGTCTGTCATCGCCGTGCCAAGCCGCTACGGGAGATGGGAGCTTTGTCAAGCCGCGTGTGCGGCTTTTTTTCCTTTCTCCTCAGCGATTGTACATGACTGAAATAAATGCACTGAACTGAACTGAACTGGAATCTCCATCCTACCTGCCAGTGACTTCAGTACAACGTCAAGGTCCTCATTTTGCTCTAGCTTGAGACCATGAATTTCTATGTTGTTGCGCCTTGAGTAGGCTTCCAGGTTATTCAAGGCTGTGCTAAGATAACTCAGCGTGTCCGCCTGCCCCGCAAGAGATCCCGCCAACTCCTCTGATTTCTCCTTTAAAGCAGAAACCTCAGCTGAATACGAAGCCACAGACACCTTCTTTTCTTCATATTTGGAGGCGAGCAGTTCCATCGAAGTCTCAATGCCCGTAATTACCTGCCCTTGCTTCTCAATGTGTTCAAGCACTGAATCATTCTTCGAGCTCTGTGTTTGTATAGCTTTGTCTAGCTTGTCAACTCTAGAAGTAACCTTGGATAGTTTCTCATCTAGCGAACGGATAGCCTTCATGAGCTCATTCATAGTCGGTTGCTTTTCTTCATATTCACTGTCTGTATCAGAATTTTCTGTATCCTTCTGATGTGCAGACCTCAACGACATGCATGTCCGGCACACCCAGATTGATCTGTTCAGTGTTTTCAAGGATTTCTTTGCAATCCCAGAGCATTTCCCAGAGTGATAAGAGCTCTTACATTCACTACACTTCAGACCGTTATCATCAGGCACTAGTTTTGAACAAACACCACAAAAACGAGTAGAATTAGGAGGCATGATGAGGGGGAAAAAGAGTTCTCCAAAGTACGCTGATCGCAGTCCGACGAGGTGAACAGAATTCAAGCAATTGAGTGGTTGTAAAAACCGCTTACCTAGAATAAAGCATAGGCGTTAGCATCTCGTTCCGCTCCCCGTCGGGCTGCGATATGTCGAAGATCCGTGGCCGTTTAAGTAGCTTCTGTCCGTTGCCGCCCTCCTTGATATCTGTGGCACCACGTGACGGTAAGATAGATGACGCCCGCTGTCTTGCTTCAGGTGACGCACACCGGCAGCTTTTGTGCTGGTTTTCCTAGAAGGGTCGCCAGGCAGCTGCGGTAACCATTCCGTCGTCGATGGTCAGCAGGCTAGAATAAAGCATAGGCGTTAGCATCTCGTTCCGCTCCCCGTCGGGCTGCGATATGTCGAAGATCCGTGGCCGTTTAAGTAGCTTCTGTCCGTTGCCGCCCTCCTTGATATCTGTGGCACCACGTGACGGTAAGATAGATGACGCCCGCTGTCTTGCTTCAGGTGACGCACACCGGCAGCTTTTGTGCTGGTTTTCCTAGAAGGGTCGCCAGGCAGCTGCGGTAACCATTCCGTCGTCGATGGTCAGCAGGCTAGAATAAAGCACAGGCGTTAGCATCTCGTTCCGCTCCCCGTCGGACTGCGATATGTCGAAGATCCGTGGCCGTTTAAGTAGCTTCTGTCCGTTGCCGCCCTCCTTGATATCTGTGGCACCACGTGACGGTAAGATAGATGACGCCCGCTGTCTTGCTTCAGGTGACGCACACCGGCAGCTTTTGTGCTGGTTTTCCTAGAAGGGTCGCCAGGCAGCTGCGGTAACCATTCCGTCGTCGTAGGTCAGGAGGCTAGAATAAAGCATAGGCGTTAGCATCTCGTTCCGCTCCCCGTCGGATAGTGTTCAAGGAGAGAACTTTAAAAAATATTTCAGGAATTGACGTAATCTCAAGAAGAATAACTGTTGCTTCTGTATTACTACGTCCCTGCTGAAAAAAAGTTCTATGATGCAATAACCTCATAGAGGCTTCATCATAGAATATCACACCATATGTATGATATATCATACAATTTGTAT